>NC_050593.1:32463053-32786803 GCF_013368585.1 Megalops cyprinoides
CTATGAAGGGTGCTGTGTTTGGCATCCAGTGTCATCAGTGTGGTGACTCAAGGGCCTTGCAGACACCTCAAGAGGGCCTTCAAAAAAAAATCATAAAAAAGCAATACATGCTCCACAGTTGTTGTAAAGTGTAATTCCATATTTGAATTCTGAATGTATTAATCTGGATTCATGCCTACTGAAGAATAGGACAAGGAAAACAAAGGATACCACATACATATATCAGATCACATTGATGATCGTATTCAATGTAATGTCTGTTACTAAGATAATATTTTTTTTCCGTGTGGGGGAAGTTGAAGGGAAATAATATGGATTGACAAGCAAAAGATGGTCAAAAAAATGGTAACTAGGTTTCAGTATATGACACCCACCCTCCAACACACATACATACACACACACACTTTATTTTTTCACAACTGTCAGTGTCTTCACTAAAAGCCATAGTTATCCAGAAATGAAAAAAAGTCCTTATGGTATTCTGGAAAAAAAGGTATACAACAACAGTCACTCAGGCTTAAAACCCACAACCTTGTGGTCATTAACTGAGTACAGTGATCAGTACTCAAAATTACTACTGCTGAGAAAATTAAAAAAAAAAAATCCACACAACCAGCATATTAATTCGTAGAGCTAAAGCCTAGCTCACTCTTCACAAACAGACTTTTCAAACCACCTTAAAGTTACGACAGGTTTAAATAAAAACACTGAATTTTCAAATTGTGTTCCAACACGAGTAGTAATTGTAGAGTGGGTAATATTGCAGGGATGCAAGGGAGAGTTTCAGGATCAACTTTGTATATTTTTTCCTTTGTTTTGTGAGACTTTTATTACTGTTACACTAAATGTGTGCTGTCTTTCTAGGGGAGCCCAGCTCATTTGCATGATTTTATACTTAGTGCATTTTTTTGGATGCATTATTATAAGTCCCCTCTTTGTTGGTATGGCACGGAATGAATAACTCTGATAGAACAAGTGTCACTGTGCCTTTAGAATTACACCTGTGAAATATGCAAATGAATTACAAACGGTAATGAGCTTATTTATTTTAATTTAACAAAGTTGAAATTAGCATTAGGGAGACTAAATGACCTGGAAGTTAATAATCTGTCTGCATTGCTTAACAAGCTTACCCTTTCATACGTTAGCGAGCTTAAATGGTTCCTTTAACTTGGTGAGTTGTATCATCAGAGGCATGCTTTAAAATATCTAATGGTATAATCACATATTGCTGCCTTGGAGGGGAATTCCCAGATGGTGCGGTATGATTAGTTAATTCACTTTGCTATTTAGAAATGAGCATCTGGAAACACAGGTTGCAGCAATACTATTGGGTCTTTGCATTTCCTCGAAATTAATGTCATTCAGTTAATTTAATCATTAGAGGTGCAAAAAAAAACTTAATGGTTAATAGAATCCTATTATCCTATTATTATCACGTGTAGCTGTGAAAGTTTACATTTCAGATCTTCCGCTCCTGATTTATTGGGATTTAACCTCTTTAGCTGATTTATGGCCAGACTCGCATCATTTCCTCAGATCTGATTCCAAGGCGACTTCAGGTCGCAGTAGTTTGTTTTTCAAGATTAAACTGATATTGCCCAGCATTCTTCAGCAACGTATTTCCTGATCTTAAACACTCTGAGCCTTTATCTTTTGACAACATCATATTTTCAAGATACGCAGCCATGATTCTCTAGCATTTTGATAGATTTCAAAGTACCATTTAAATTAGCCTTCTTTAAGTCTTCCCTCTTGGAATTGATTTAATTTTAAGTTTGCTGAGAAATATTGACTTTGGTTCCAAGATTTACTTCAAATGCGTGTGGATGTAGAAAATGTAGGAAACCACAGCAGAACACTTTGAAGATAAAAGTGGCAGGGGAGATCAGAAGGGGAGAGAGGTCCGAAGCGTCCCCGTGACGACTTCTGCTACATTTGACGCAAACAAAAAGCAGGTCGATCTCCATTTGAAGGCATGTTTTTCCATCACTTTCACATTGTGTGAAATAATGGAATATCAGTGCCCTGCTCTCAGCGCTGATGTCTGTTCATTTGTCTGATTTGACTGAGGGGGGATCCGGAGAAGACAGAAAGTGGCCTGCTCTCGGCCCCTCCCCCTCCTCCTCCTCCTCCCCGGGCCTCCTGCTGTCCGGACGGATCCTCTCCTCTTTCTCGAGTGGCTCCTGCTGGGCCCGGGAGATGATGGGAGTGTGAACGACGTTGTCATCCTTCAGCCCTTTCCTTTCTCTCCCTCACTCGGTCCCCCTCATCTTTTCAAGAACTTCTCTTCTTGCCCGCTCTTGTGTGTAATGCCTGGCACCGTCCCTTCATGAAAGCTGAACAGAGAGCCAGTTCAAACAACTCAGCTCTTCAGAGTGCACTGATACATTGTGGTATGGATTTTTTTCAGTGTATGATACAGTATATGCAAGCAATACATATTTTGCAATGCATGGAAAAACTACAATAGATTAATACAATCAAATCCTCATTGTACCTAAAATATTACTGAGGACCTGCATGATATTTGTAAGTGAATAGGGTAGCTGTTTTGGCTCCCCTCCCCCATACCCTAACAAATTGAACTTGTCTCCAAAGTTCACCACAAATGCAGGCACTTCAGTACAGCGGTGAAGTGTGACAACACCTTGTGCTGGATACTCTTTACATAGAGAGGTACCTTAAGGACTTCCAAAAATGTCAACAGAGAATGCAGAAAAATCTCCAAGCAGAGCAGTTAGCCTTAAATGATTAAAAACGCTTCAGTTTGTTCCTCGGTGAAAAGGAGAAAACACCATGTTATGGTGGGAGCCTATTTAACGTGAAACCCAACATATGGCCATGTACCAGCCTCGGAGCAGACTGGAACGGCTCGTCCCTGGGGTCTCAGGGCTGGGATTATGTGTGGTGGGGGATGAACTCTTGGCCCTCTGTAATTAAAAGACCAGCAGTTTAAGCCCTACTTATAATACATCCACGTTTCCTCACTCTGTGTGACTTTAGGGGACTATCAGTGGCAAGGAGATCACTCCTGACCCACCACGCTTGGTTTTCTTTGGACAAAGCCAATACACTGAGCACAGGGAACAATCGCTTAGCCTGATTTATTCCAATCAATGTCTGATCAATGTCTGATAGCTTGATTTTCATTACAGGAGGCAACAAAAAGAAAAGTGTTTGGGGAAAAAAAGTTCAATTGAGTCTTGTGAAGCTGTGAGTCCACAAGCATTCCAGAATTGTCCATGTTCATTTTGTTGAGTCATAGAACGCACACCAATTTTTGCCCATTCCGTGTCATTGTCTTGTGGTTCTGTTCCGGATCTATTAACGAAGTTAATTGCATCTGCATCCGCGCTCCGAAGTGGTCAACTATGTAATTGTACTAATTCATCCTGGTAAGCGGTTGACCTTACGGAATACAATTACGCACACCTGAATTGCACAAGGGCCCAAGAGGCCTGCTAAGCATTTAGTAGCAAATAAGGTATCATTAACAAAAAAAAACAATCTATACAGCCAATTGTAGAGTTAATTCACAGCAGGAAAACATTCTAGTAGCTACAAAAGCAAACAATAGCTTGTCATTAGCAAAACAGTCTTCAAAACAACAGTATATAATTACTAGGCACCATACAGCATTTATTTCAAGTTCCTGGGTGTGTTTCTTTATTCAGAGGGGATCCTTAATAACGGCACCCTTTTACATTTTACTCATTACTGAAGTGAAATACTCCAGGCATTACCATTGCTGAAGTGGTTGATTTTATGGAGCCAAACATTAGTTATGCATGGCTACCGGTTCTGGAATCAAGTGGTCTACAGTAACTCTGCATAAACACAAATTATTTGTGCATTTTAATATGCCTACCATGCCTTATAATTATGCATTACTTTACACTTTCATAATTGACAGAAAATATGAAGCGGGTCAAGGGTCACCTATTAGAATGACTTTTCATTTAATTTTTTGACAGCCTAATACACAGATGCAGGCTGAATTTGTTGGGGACATACATGCGGCGGAAAAGCTTTTCCGCTGAAGTCCTACAGCTATCCCCCAGGGGCTCAGCTCACTTCTGTTTTAATTGCATAATGCTATTTCTTTCAAGCCCCAAACACAGCTTTCAACACAAACATGAAATACAACAATGTCACGCTGGAAAAAGAATCTGTGAATGATCAGATTTGTTGACCAGTAATATTAAATCGTCTCTTAAGTTTGCCATTAATTCTAATTAAACTGTGCACTAATTCATTTGCAGACTGTTAAGCAAAATGTGGTTGTCACTTCATTTCTTTGTGTTTATTTATTTACTGGCGTGTTTTATGTAATGCCTGAAGAAAGCAGCACTAAACAAGAGGCATTTACTTTCCAGATCCTCGGCTGGCTTCAGGAGATAACCCAGGCATAAGATTCAGTCTAATCACTCTGTTCTCGCATTCACTGTGTTGTCAACATTGAGCAATGGCTTCGAGTGTTCCAGTCAAGTGTTTGTATGTTTTGAACTATTCCCTGAGACATGCAAATTTATTGAAAATGAAGGGCTTCACATATTAGACAATCAACATGTGATGGTACATATTGTTTAATATATTAAATCTAAACTTCACCCGCCAGTTCACACCCATTACAAAAGTATTTCAAATTATTTGACTTTACCATATCTCTTCCTTACCCCAACTATTGCAATTACACAGTGCATGTGTTGCTGCACAGTGTCTTACAATAATGAACCATTTAACTTCTACCATAAACAACAGTTCTATATGTACTTTATGTGCAGCTGTAAGTGTACAGTCTCCAAATATCATTTTGGAAGGCCCTAATTCCAACTTCAGGTTTGGGATAATCTGTACCCCTGTACCCTACAATAATCTGTACTCTTGCACTATTTGAAATTGCTTTGCAGGCCAGCATGCTGGAGTAGTGATCCAAACAATGTAAGGACACATAGTGGGATGTGTAAGAATGCAGCAGCTTTTCGCCCCATTTCAGACAGCCTGAAATATCAGATGTTCATCTGCATCTCAGGGCCATTAAAGAGCAGCCATGAAGAATAGCTCTTGTATTTTTACAGCGTAAAAACAGACACACATCCTACTTGCAATTAACAACACAGGCTGACATTGTAGCCTACATCCCGGTCACACTGCAGTCTTTGTAGCGGACAGCTCAGAGAGAGAGAGAGAGAGAGGGAGAGAGAGAGAGCAAACAGCAAGGAAATGTTCCATTGAGTCACTGGATTAAGCATTGTTTTCTGGTCATCTTTTCTTGCAAGGGAGGACATGAGCTGAGAATGAATATTAAATGAAACGAGCCCTGGTCTTGGAGTTGATGGGTGGATTACAATTCCAGCCAAAAATGATGAAATGTTGCATTTAAAGCTATAACTCACGGCAATACAAACACAAGCTCATCAACAGCTGGCTGGCAGTGTAACGTAGTGGGTAAGGTGCTGAACTTAAAACCAGAGGGGGTTAAGGGTCAAATTCTTGTGAGGGTGATAGGATTGTACAACGTATGTAATCTGAGTTCCTTCACCTGTAAACCTGGATAGTGGGTAAAAAAAAAATATATACATAACCTGACCTGGATAAGAAAATACATGGGCAGTGCCTACACTTAGAGAGCAGACAGCTAGTCTTCACAACGCAGACATATTGTATGTTCCACAGCTGGGCAATCACCTCTTGAGGTAGCAATATGTGTGTATCAATCTGTAGCTAGTTCCCAACACTAGCTGTAGAGCCTTTAAGGATTACTATCCAGAGCAAGTTCTCATGAACGAACCCTGGAATGATGAAAAAGCGAACAAAACAGTTCCCCTACTGGTTAGCCCCACTGGTTAGCCCCAAACCCTGAGTTTGAGCTTGGCATCAAAACAGGGAACATTGTTGCCCAGAAATAACTCAACAAAGGCCTGAAACCACTTTGACATCACAAAAGGTCAACTGTCAGCCATCCCAATAGCCACGCATGCTTCCTAACGACTTGGAATATATGAGCCTGTATCTCGTCTCTCCTCCAGGATAGATTAATACCAAGACATTGTTAATGTCATTACCGTTTAAAAGGCAGTTTCCATAGACAGCTGAAAGACACCAGTGAATGCCATGCCATTGAATATATGTACAGTGTATATATATATATATATATATATATATATATATATACACACACACACACACACACTTTAAATACATGTACACACACTATTTAAAAAGGATGGGTATGTGGGCATGCTGCCAAAGGGAAGTGTATCTTATCTTGCCAACAAAAAGCTCCATCTTCTGAGCAGGAAGTGTGAGGAGGGTGTTTTGGTAAAAGGATATCATTAATCACTGGCATAATCCGATGACATCAGGTCATGCCCTGCTAAGTGTGTTTTGCTCATTATGTTAATATGCTGGAGAGGGACACATTTCTGCACTTTCCTTTCCTGTGCCACTTCCTTGCACGACAACACCGCTGTCAAAGTTTTTAAAAAACTGAGACATCAAATCCAGATTATACATTCCATTATGGCCAAACATTCGACAACATGCACGATCTTCAAAAATCTGAAAGTGAGGCTTTTTGTAATATGCATACTATAATGGACCAATCAATACCCATCACAGGTACATTTATGTCACTCTGAATTGAATCAACCATAAATTAAGGGCACACTTTATCATTTGAAAATTATTTATTTGCATCAATCTCCCTGGCCCACAGCAAATAATTCTTGTATAGGGTTTCAATTTCTCTGGCCCCGCCTTCAGATAATAAATGGATTGGGAGCGTTTCTCTGGCGGCAGAAAATAAAGCTTCAAGCTGTTTACTGTCTGTTTGATATATGAAGTTTTTGGTTTTGATTGTGTGTGATTATGTTCGGAGTGGGTGACCTTTAGTGACAACAGTATTGTAATATAATGAGGATGTGTCAGATGACTGGAGCGCAGTGAATTGTCCTGATGACCATCTACATTTTAAGGATCAATGTCGTATTGTGCAGAGAGGATAATATCTGAAATATTTCACACTTGCCCCCCGACACAAAGGGAGGTATGAGCAGTCCAAAATATTTCAGAGCTGATCAAATAAAAGAATTAAAAAAAAAATGTTTATGGAAGGCTTTAAAGTGTGTTGACCCAGTTATCACTGATGTCCAAAGCATATTACTGGCAATTTAAGCTTGTCTTTACCTGACAGCTCACCTTCAAGCTTCAGTGCATCAGTTCTTGCCATGTTTTTGAATTTAAGGGAGATCCTGCCTTTTGAAGAATTTACACTAGTGTAAAGCAATTTGAACCTTCTTTTGTGTTCATTTCCAATTAATTACTTAGGAAGCCATTATACAAAATTTTCAGACTGGCTGTGTGAGCTGTGTGTCAGTTGTATGAAGAGATTGTGAATAGTGAGTTGAGGTGTGTGTGTGTGTGTGTGTGTGTGTGTGCGCGCGTGTGTGTGTGTGTGCGCGTGTGTGCAGATTGCCTGAATCCAGCATACATCTTGTCCATGTTTAAAGGCCTCAGAGTCAACTCCCACAGGCAAGTCCTCCGCTCATGGCTGCTATAGTACAGTCCTGTCAAGAACTTATGACACAATCGTTTCTCCACCCAAGAAACTGGTACGCCATTCTCTCAGAACACCACTACCTTTACCTGTTCCACTGAATTTGTCATCCGGCAGCAACAGCAGCCGGAATAGCACAGGACGTCTCTTTGGTTTCTAATAAAACTCTAACAGCAACTCCATGTGTGAGCAGGCTGCTTGAGTCATTACAGGCACCAATAAGCGCACGGGAGTACAGGTGAAACATTCATCACCAAAATATTAAGGCTTATATACTAAGACAGCACATTAATTCAGATAGCCGCCAGGTCCCCTGGGAACGGGTCTGCTCCATTCTGCTCTCTGAGAATTTCGTGTGAACGCATTGCTGAAAATGAATGGAGAGCATATTAGATATCTGCTGTGTGTGTACACAGGGATGGCATAATTAAAGCAATTAAACTTTTTTTTTTTTTTTACCCCCACACTACATATGGTAAATGACACATTGGGTTTGTCTGTGGTAGAGATTTGATGAGTGCTCAGATTTGGTGATAGGAATACAGCGTGGCACCAAAAAAAAAAAAAAGTTACGCTTACTCAGCTCATATCAGCGCCGGCGCACCACACTTTCAACTGGCAGCTAAATACCATTTTATGGGACTAACGAGGCTGCTTCCTTGTCTACACTGTCGAGATGACTGACTGGGCCAACAGTCCACCTCTAGTTTGAAGGGGGAGAAGAAAAAAAAAAAGAAAAGAAAAAGACGAAACACCAATTAGAAAGCTTCTCCCCGCTGCACCCTCAGAAAAGCCAGGCTCTACTAAAGGTCAGCGTGAAATTTGAATGACGGGGCTAAAGTCTTCTACTCATAATTTTTGTGTTTGCAGTAGAATTCTGAGCAATTCACAGCTTTAAAGGCCTTAAGTGAGAACAGCAATTAATTGTAATGAATAATCTGACAAATCTGGTTGACATATGGCTGCTAATACTCCCTCTTTCTAGTGGGAGCAGAGGGGGGATTAGATTAGCTCAAATGAAACCTTGGAGCGCCATGCCATCTGCATGTAGAGGTAGAGGCGCTACACGTTAAACAGGGAGAGGGGAAGATTTCTGTCGTGTTCCCCCGCTTCTCTCCCACAGCTTTACCGGCAGATTTGGGAATAGTGTTTTTTTTTTTTTCTTCTTCCTAATATTGAACCAGCTGCCTGTCAGGGAAAAAAGCAATATAGCGAGGCATACGGTTTAGCTGAACCGCAGCCAAAATTGAAGAAAAGGGAAAACTAAACAAACATGACAGAACTAATGAGTGTTGTACAAACACGTCAACAAAATCACCTTGTTTCACCGTCTGAACACTTCTTGGTGCCGCTCGTCTGTATTCATCATTATCAGGTCTAGCTCTGCACTTCATTTCATTCAGAATGTAACTTGCAACTTCACGCATACACAAAGACCAACCAGTCAACATCTCCTCGTGTTTGGCATTTTCTCCTATCATCTGCTTCCTCATCTTCCTAACTGAAGTCTATGATTATGGCACTTATACTATAATAAATAATATTATATTATAGCTATTTAATAATTGTATCTCCTTAGATTATCTGCTTAATACTCATAGCTGCTTAATGTATTTGTTTAGTATGCATAACTTCTTAGTATATCTGATTAGTACTCATAACTTCTTAGTATATCTGTTTAATACTCATAACTCCTTAGTGTATGTGATTAGTACTGTGAGCTCTTTAGTGTATCAGTTTAATACTCACAGTTCGTTTGTGTATATAATTAGTACTTGTGTCTCCTTAGTGTATCTGTTTAGCTCTCATAGCTCCTTACAATGTACTTAAAATGATTCCCCCATGTTTCAATGGACAAAGACAAGAGCCCAAACAAGATGACTGGGGTTCAGGTTATTTGACTTTCATGAACCAGTGTTAATTTATTCATCATCACCAACTGCTTTTTTTATAATGGCAAAATATAATGTGAAATTAAAAAATTACATTAATGTAGATGTCTGCGACCACGAACTGTTCAAAATGGGCGTCTGTAAGTATTAGCTGGCATTTATATTTGCCCTCAATATCTTACATAATACTTATCAGACCTGTATTTGTAAGGAAAGAACAAGCTGCTCCGCCTTGGAACAATGCAGTCTGGGGAGTGTGCTGTGTCAACAAAGCAAATCAGAACTGATAGCGTCATGAATGCCTGAAAAAGAAACCCATTACTGCAAGGGACCGGTTTGGCTATAAACAGCTAGTTGACTCGAGTGGGGGAAAAATAAAAGGAAAAGAAATGCACGTGGGCTATTCATTTCAGAGCTTGAACACACCCGAAAGCCTTTACTCCATTAACACTCACTCACAAAAACCGCAAAATATATAATACGTAGAAAAGATTGGTGTCAACTGCCTCTCTGATAATATCAATCAAGGTACAATTCACACTTTAAATTTTTCTTCTGTTTTTTTTTAATCTTCAGTATTTGGTACCTCAGCTGTGCCCTTTCTTAGATGACTATATTTGTTGTTGCCTGCCATTTAGCATGTGTGTTTTATTGTAAATAAAAGACATATTTAAAAAAAATTGCAACTGCATTAAAAATAGTATTGTCTTCGCTGTGGCTTTTGCCAAAATGATGCAGTGCACTAAGGCTTATTTAGATGACTTAATGACTTTTACTAAGATGTTTGGTGATTCTCCCTAAACTCATCGATATATGCACATGATGTGTGCTGCTGTGTGTAAGTCCATCTAAAAAATACATTTACCAAAGAGATAGCAATACACACATAGCTCTTATAAAGCTTCAGTATGGCTGGTTCTGTACCACTATGGCAACACAAATTAAGAGATCATAGCCAGAACTACTGCCACACCTGTCAGACAAATATGTGGAAAATCGAGTTATAACCCTCCTTCTCTTTTAAAAGTGCATTTTCAATAGATAGTTCATAAGTGGATGTCATATTTAATTGGAGGAATTGAATAAAGACTGGTTTTCCATGAGGTGCTGGTGTCTAGCAGACCTAATTGCCAGGGAACAGGTCTTAATTTAAACCGGAGGGTAATTATCATGCAAAGCATACCCACCCAGAATGTTTGCATAACCATCACAAGCGTTTTCATAAATGATGCTTTAATTAGTCTTAATTAGAATTTGTTTAAGTCAGCAGGGAATGCAGAGACTGTGAAATGATGTATGTAATAAGCACCAGACGCACTCTCATTTTTTTCCCCCTTTTTTTTTTTTTTTTACTTAGGGAATAGAGCTGACAAAATCACATCACATTAAATTGATTCAGTCAGAATTAAAATTCTTATGGTATTAATTAAATGGGGAAGATCTCATTAGCAGGCTGTGCAGTGAGGGAGAGACTCTCTCTGCCAGCAGATGTGTCGGTGTCAGGCCTGCGGTACAACGATGGCCATTAGGGCCGGGAGACAGGGAGAGAGAGAAAAAGAGGGAGAGAGAGAGAGGGGTAGAGAGAGAGAGAGCCCATTCTGTGACAAAAACGGGGTGGCAGAATATTAATGGGGTGTATTAAGGTCTTCACCATCTACAGCTTTATTTAGGTTCATTTGGCCTATTTGGTTGGCGGAATTCAATAACAGAAAAGCTAATGACCTGACTATATACCGTATTATCTGTGCTGATGAGACCTAGTCTTGTTGGACGAGTCTCCTAGGATACTCAGTGAAAAACCTCTAGAACCTTTACATTTCTACATCGTATTTCAATAAATCGCAAATAATATTATGTGCGCTTCTGGGTAGCGCTCATTGCGGTCCAGATGTTTGTATTCACAACCACTAGGTAAAGACATTAATTGTCACTGACACAACCCTTCTACAGTATGGACCGCGTTCTAATTACACTATCACTATATGGTGAGCGTTGCTCTTTTCTGATTTTTCCTCACTTTTCTCTTTTTCCCTCAGGTGGGATTTGACATCTTCAGGTCAGACATCACTTCTGTGATGTAGAGCAATAGACACATTGGATTCACCTCCTGGCAGCTGTCACCATTTGTTAGCTTGGACATGAAAAGACACCAAAAACATCAAAACCCAGAGGAACTGGAGGTGTACCTGATAACTATTTTACATGCTCACTGCGTCTGTATGACAAAAATATATAACCCATGAGAGAAATGACAGCATGTGAGGAACCATTTGTGTCATTTCCCAAATAGCTAAAACCGCAACAGCTTCCAACTCCATTGTGGGAGATACTCAATCATGCCCACATTAAAGCAACACAGGGAAAGAGGCTTTGAGTATGGAACAGAACTGCACACTCATAATTATGCACGCCATTATGTTTTTAGACATGGATTATTGACATTTTAATACCTATGCGATAGTACTTGATGAATCTGTGCTGTGTCTAAATAAATATAAATGAATCAACACAAAAATAATATGCAGCCAATTTTTCTACATCAAAGGTGGTCTCCACTGAAATTAATTAAGAGGCTCAAGAGAGGTATAATGGCATCTGGAATGTGAAGCTGGATCGAGTATTGAAACCGATGATAATGCTCCATACAGCAACCCTCAGGCAATATGGTTGCAACCCAACATCGGTAAAGTTACAAGGCTATTTTTCCCCCCTCTTTTATTAGGAGCAAACATGTCTGATTGGTAGGACCTGAATAAATATTTAGACCCAATGCACGGTATATCATATTCTTCACACTTGGATTGCATTATGATTTCCATGCAGACCCAGGTGAGACGAGGTCAGAAGATACAATTACATTGGACTTGGGAAGCAGCTGCATTGGGGCCTCTCTTTAACCATGCTTGGCTGGTTTAGCCATCAAAAGCCCCTTGTACATGCGTCATAAAAAAAACATTGGATATGTGTTTAAATGGTATTAAAATACTGTTGACCCTGAAAATTAGAAAGGAAAACGTGCAACTCCTTGCATGTTATTTATTTCACATCTATGTAAAGTGCTGGGGGGGAAAAAAATAGAGACATACGGCTGAGGCCTCAAAATTTATTGACACGCAAATAGAAATGGGAGGCAATTCATTTCTGTAGGGCGAACATGGCGATATCACTCTCCAATAGGCTTCCCGTGGTTCAGCTGACACAAAGCAACTAATTTTTAGCCACTTTGCCTACTCTTTCTCTCATTCAGCTGCAGGTTCAACTTCACCATTGTTCATCTCTATGTTCTTAATATCCAGAAATTCTCTGCATATTCTTAGTTTATTTTATTTTGTTTCAGGTATTTATTTCACTAGGGGAAAAAAAGCATCATGAACTTCATTATCCGGTGAGTGATTAACCCTCTAATTGCTTGAGTTCAAATCTGCCAAGCATGTCAGGCATTAGTTTGATTTAATTAGGCTTTAGCTGGGAGAAAATGGATTACAAAAGAGCCAATGGTATAGTAATACCATCCCCTGCTTGCTGAAGTCCTCCTCTAGTTGAGCATTACTTAAACTACAACTTGCAGTCTCTCATTTAAGGTTTCTACATATTTCATCATAAACCTGAAACTTCTGATGTGTGAATTGTTTTTAACCACAAAATACATTCCACACAAAAGATTGAAAAAGTGTGTGCACGTTACTCCCGCACTCTCTGTCCATAACTGGGATTAGGTGCCAACTGCTCTCAAAGGATTCTGAGGGATTTTTCACACAGGTCTTACTATCACAGTTTATCAATCTGGCTTTGACTACACTTGACCAATATATTGTTGAAATGTGCCCTTGGACCTTTATGTCACACAAATCTAGTGAATATTTCTGCTAAAAGAAGAGAAGATCTCTTTCAAAAGGAAAGTCCTCCATGAATTGACATTTCTGTTGAAAGAAAGATTCAGGGCCCTGGCAAAAAGACAGGTAGCACTACAGATTTTCATCAAAGCTTTGTGGAAAAATAAGTCTTTCACAACGAAGTACCACATCATGTTGCTGTCAATGGGTTCTGTTCTTTGACTTAGGCATTATATGCACTCTGTAGATTTGGCTTTTACTGAGCTCACATCGAAAATGATAGGGAGGCTCTACTTCATGTGTGCATGGTTTCAGATAAACGATAAACAGTGCGTAGTCAATTTCTTGCTGTAATTTTAATCTGGAGCTTATTAGTAGCCCATGCAGTATTAGTAGACATTTATAAAGCTGTATGTTTATTCTCGGGGTATCAAGTTGTGTCCAGGCCAATAGTTTGGGTTTAATACTATGCAACCTTATTTACCTCTCCAAATGGTAGCATCCCTCATGTGTTTACTCACTAGCTGAGCAACTCCTCTAGAATAACAGTATTACCTTTGTTTTACCACTAAATGCCGAAGAGGCGTGAACGAGGAGATCCACAGTAGTCGCTCCCCTGAACAGTGCCCTCCCTTGCATTGGTTTCTACTCATGAGAAGGATTTGTGTTTTCTTTTAAAGAGTCAGTACATTCTGTTGCTTGGTTCAAATTGCCTGTAATTGGCCACTTGATTAAAAAATGCCTTTTCAATCAATATTTAGACAGACTGGGAGAAGACACTAGGTCTCTCATAGGTCCTATCACTGAAACCTTCCCATATGATGCAATTAAACAAACTGGTCAATAAATAAATGGTAAGTGAATACAAAGTTAGAACTGGCAAGGACTACTACACTTCCCTCATTATCTCCTCATTACTGAAAACAGGTTATACCTCAGAGGATCACTAACTAAATGGGAGACAGCGTGGTGTAGTGGTTAAATGCTTGGACCTCCAACCACAAGAGAACACGCTACTGAGAGCACGCTTTGATTCCCAGGCACGCTACTGCTATCGTCACCTGGAACAATAGACTTACATATACATATACATACATATAATATGTAGAAAATATCAGTGTCAATTGCCTCTCTGATAACATCAATCAAGATATAATTCTCACTTTAAATCTTCTGTTTGTTATATTCAGTTTTTAAAAAAAAGTCAGAAACTGGAAAACACAGTTTTATAGCCTTAGAAGATACTTTTCATAAGGGTGCTTACAAATAACAGTCTAAGAAAATATACATATAAATTCCGTGTCAATACAGAGTGCACCCATGCCTGCAAGTTGAGGCATTTCATTTAGGCCAGAGCAAAGAGTTTCCTACAAGTCAGTACTTTCTTTGGCCAAGATAATAAGTGTGAAATCTGTGTCAACATGCTGGAGCTAATCCTCTTTGAGATTGTCATACAAATTGGGGGTCACCAGAGCAAATCGCACAGGGGGATTTGTGGGGGTAACATGGAGGAGATGTTCAGACCTGTGCTGTGGTGACCACCCCCCACCCCCCCCCCCCCCCCCCCCCCGGTAGCACCTCCCCATCCAGGGCATTGCGCCCTCCCTCCCGGTTCCCTGCTCCGCCCGCAGATGCCATCCCTCCATGGGGAGAGAGAGTATTATGGCTGGGTTAATTCACTGATTAATATCCAGCCGCTAGATCGGGCTTTCCCCAGATGGCCAATTAAAAACTCCAACTGGCAGAGCACTGCCAAGGCGGCAGGGTACCGTGGGGGCCAAGGGCTGGAGGCTGTGACAGAAGGTGTGGGCCCCCTGTTCCGCCATGGAGGGACGGTCCCGGCTCTCATTGGACGACTGGGCATGTGCGGGAATCCAGGGGGTCTGGGAGAAACTGGGCTACCTACTTCCTGTGCCGCGCCACGCCCGCGCTAACTCCATCCTGGGAGGACGCTGCGGAGCCAGGGTCACTCAGTGCTCAGAGACTCGGGGCCGTCAGGGGCCGCCAGGGGCCGTCAGAAGCGAAAATCGCATCTCGATCTATCCTTGTCTCTGCTTGCAGGTTCACTCTATTCTGCAGTCCACGTAGAAGCAGGTCAGTATTCTTTACTTCCTTACAAATATGTGAAACACTTACAGCTGTTTACATGACTCAAAGATAGCGTGCTTCATGGTTTCGTTGATGAAAAACATGTCAGGCAGATATTTACAGCATCAGAAATGCTGCTAAAAGTGATAATAACAACATCATGTAAATCTCCAGCTCTTCAGAATTTCACAGAGATGGTGGTATTGAGCACAGCCTGAGCCCTGGGGAAACTTATTTTTGTGCCATTGCGAGATGCTGGTTTATCAGATATATATCCTCAATGGAGAATTCCATATCTGTTTTCAGGGCATTTGAACAGGGGTATTCCAGCTCAAAAGAACTTTTTACATAACAGCATCAGTCCTCATCAAATATCAGTTGGAAATAAAACATACCAAGAATTAATAAGAAATAATGGAAATAATAATACAAATAATGATAAGAAGGAGATATTTAAAATAACAGAATGGTTTATCACTGGAAATATTGAAACATTACAAACAAAAACTGGGGAAAAATAAACACACACTGTCTAACACCAACTTCATTTCTAGAAATTCTGTCTCAAAGAATAAACTCCACCTCTAATCCAGTGAACAAAGTCTGGAAGTATTATGCAGCCCTTTTTTATTTTCCATAATAAAGCTATGAATTATTAGGTACTGATATAAACCCATTTCAGTACGGGTCTCATTACTGACACAAATGCATTTATACAGACTGTGGTTACCATGGAAACTCTGTAAATACAATAGCTGCTGCTCCAGCTCAGGAAGGAATTGCAATTAATAATTGTGTTGTGTCGGAACTGGAAGGCAAGACCCAAGCCAGTTTCTGAGAACTGCTTGACAAAAAAAAAGAAAAGAAAAAGAAAGAAAAATACATTTCCTTACAACCTGTTTTACTTTTAAGGGGTCGTGCAAGGTGGGTGACACTATGCTGTTATACTGTTATAAAGAGAATACACTAAGCTAGGAGCAAAATTGATGGCCCGTTTTATCATTTAATTGCCTATTTAACTTCTCTGTTCTAAACCATTGCTCTTTAAACTCCACCTAAATGTGATGAACGTCAAGACATGAAACCAAATTCAGAGATACATATTTTTTGGTAAATAGGTTCATGTGTTAGACCTTTTTTGAATTATTTTCTTTTCTGAAGGAAGAAAATCCACATTAAGAGATGAGACAAAGATGTGAGAGAATTTAACGAAATCAGAGGCAGCAGATATTAGTGAGTTATGAACGAGAGGCTGAATGATCTGAATGAATTGAGAAGCTTACAGATCAAACACACTGACAGAAGGATAAACTGTCTCCTGATGTAATGCTGGCTATTTAACAGACCGTATGTGACAGTGTTAATTCATATTACACACATGCTCATTCCTTGTTGAGTGAGAAATGTTCTGATGGTAACAGAACTCAGAACTTAGACGTAGAGCGCCCACTTCAAATGTAACAGCAGCCCAGTTCCAAAAAAATCCAACTTAAACTCCCTATGGTGTGGATATGAAAAAGCCATTCCCTTCTCCCCTCTTGCCCCCTTCCCCCCAATCCTGGAACTACCAGCAAGGGTGAGTTAAGGGATCGGGAGAGGGCGGCAAAAGATCCTGGATGTGATTACCGACAAGAAAGCGACACGGCCAGACCTTCGACTTCGGCGAGGCTAGCTCCTGCCCCGCACCGAATCAAAGCAAACAAAGACCTGTGCTCCCAACGCCTCTGAAGTGGAGGACCGCCGGACCACCAGCACGGGTGACTCCCTCCTTTCATTCCAGCCTTCATAAAGAACCTGTAAATGAAAATTGTGATGTGACACACGGCACATTGGAGGAATGGAGTGAGCACTTTTGCGAGGGGGGTCAGTGCTGGTAGCCCTTTGAGAAGGTCACACCTAATTGTCCCTCGATGATTGCGTAACATGCCCGATCACAAGGACAAGGACTGGCAGCAGAAGAAAAAAAATAACACCTTTTTAAAATGATACACGCTGTCAAACTCTTTCATTCTGATTCGACCGTTTAGTTAGAAAACACAAACGAATCCGTGACAGCTGATGTGTCCCGAGTACACGCTAATCCCGCTAAGCAGCTGGGCTAATAAAATTGATTAAAAATGATTAATCAATTAACTGCAAAGCAAAACTGTTAATGAATCCCAGATGGGGGGAAGAACAATTTCAATGTAATTTGGTCAATTGGGCATAAAGAGGATGATTTTAATAATTCAAAGCATGCCAATAGGAAGAGGGAGTGTGGTAAGGATATAATTATTCATACAGAATTTGATAGGAGAACATCCCTCCAACAAACTCCAGCATTTACAGCATTCTCCCTCAAATTCAAAGTCCACAAGAGTGTTTGTATTGCGAAATACTCAATGCCTGTCTGGGCATCAGTAACAAAGCTCTACCTAATGTCCTTCTTAAATACTTTTTTATTGCAGGCATGGTTGTCATGATGAAGCTATTAAAGGTAATGAATTACTTCCCTGATAATTAATCAAAGTGTTTTATGCTTTTGCATTGTGTGAATGCACTATGTTGATGCAGAGTGAAATGTAGAAGGGAGAAAGGCAGGGATATGACACTGAGGCAGGAAAGGGCCTGCAGTTTTTATTTTTTTTATTCCACACAGTTTGCATGGTAAAATTTTCTTTTTTAATTACTCTCTCATTCTTGAAGGCTGCTTATCATACTTAACATGAAGCAGAAATGGAGAAAGAAATAGCAGATCATAATGTTTTGTTTTCGTCTTTTCTTTCTTTTTTGTGCTAAGTGAAAATTTGACTCAGTTATCTTCCGAGAGGTGTGAATCTTGAACAATTCGCTCTGCATCTCTGAGCAGGAATTAAAACGGAGCCACAGAAGTCAGGGTTTTTTTTTTTGATTTAAGGAGAGAGGAGTTGCAGAGACGGGTGCCGTGGCTGGGTGTCTGCACGCCCCTTCCAGCGGGGATGAGGGTGTTCCACACCGCACCCAGGCAGTGGAGTGATTCCGGGGGGGTATGGCGGGGGGGGATGGGGGGGGTCCAACCAAAGTCAAACAGGACAGGAGTGAGGGATGGGGCCAAGCGGCGGGCCGAGGCGGCCTGTATCCGCCACGTCTCCTGTGTGTGAAATTGGCTGAGAGGATGTAGACATATTCCAAGCGCTGATCCATGCAGCGGCATAATCAGCGCAGGAATCTTCGTTCCTCTCTCCTTTAAGGTCACGCAGCGTCTCGGCAAAACGGCGGCTGACACTGACTGCGCCGGAGATGTTAACCGAGCAGCCAACAGAACTTGACCCTGACATCCGCCCCCCCCAACACACTCCTCCCCAAATCCCACCCTTCCCCCCATCTCCCCTGTGGATATGTCCCACGTTGGCCTGCATACGCTGTCCCCTCAGCAGGGTGCACTGATATTTGGTGACAGAGCTTGCCAACCTAATCAACACTACTCAAAATTACATTAAAGGACTCAGCCATGGAGAGGCGGTCCGCGTGGCTGTGGAATGAATCAAGCATGTCATTGAGGAACCACAGCCATATATCATAAGCATACAAATGAAAGTGTTGTCATGTGTCAGCTATGTTATTTTTGGTTTAAGGCTAACATTTTGTTTATTGCCTTCATGATCAAAGCTATGCTGTGAGCATTCACTTCAAATTCAAGGTGCAGAACTTCACACCCAACATTATTGCTGAGCTCTAATTGATCTGGTATGGAACATTCACCATATATGTTAAAACTGTGCTCAAAAAAATCACTGATTCCTCTGCAGGAAGCCAGTAAAACTACAAAAATGCTTGCCATTACAGCTAAGAATTTTACATTTGTAACAAAAGCATACCATAGTGAACCTCTGAAGTGACACCAGGGGATTTTGAGGATCTACATGTGAAAGTAATCCACATATGTATAGAAATGTATATAATGTATGTAAGTATGTAATGCATATACTGTATGAATATATAAAGTGTATGAAATGTGCTGAGATGCGCTCTGATGGTATTCTGATAAAAGGGAGCCCCTCCTATATCCAGACCTTAAGTGGACACTATCTATCACACACAAGTTAGGTTCATACTTTGCAAAGCCGCTTTGCAGCAGAATCAATCCTAATTTTGGCACTGAAGTTGATTGCTGCCAGTTGAAAAGGATTACTGATTTTCTCAGTGAGGGCTAAAGATATCTATTGGTCTTTATCATCTTCATCATTTTCTAGGTATCAATCCTGAAAGACTTCATACAGACGTGGATACAAATATTTCTGTAAAAAAAGGGAACTAGATATCTTAAGCCATGCTACAAATGCAAAGTCCCCATTTGCCTAAATGCATTGTAACAAACTAATAAACAATGTTATATTTAAATGAATTCATAAGCATAGATTTTATCATTTTTGACCATATCATACCACACCTGTAAGACTACTAATAGTGTTTAAGTTTGGTTTGAATCAAAAACAGACAATTTACGTGATCACATTGAGTCAATTATAATGTAAGTGTCAAATCCTCTGGATACACCGAACAATGTTAATTTATAACAGATCTGAAACACTTGTACTCTTCATGCTTTGGTCTGAAAACCATAATCCTAGAGGGATTATGAATTTCCTTTGAGATGCAATAACTATAAACAGAAGTAACAGGAGAGGAAAAAAAAAAGAGCCGCCTGGTGCATCGGCCCCGTGAATGCTCAGCATCTTTGATGGAAAGTTTAGCTGTGCAGGAAATGCAATTGAGAACGCAGTAAAAAGCGACAGAGAAAAGCATGAATGTAATTAAAGCAGCTGACACTTTTATACCGGGTAATGGGAGTCCAGGGCCGGCTATTCCCCAACGAGCTCCCCTCACAGTATGGAGTGCATTTTAATACCACTGAACACAACTACTTAAATGCCACTCTTATGGCCTTTATGGAAAAGTAATATGGATGTGTAAATAGGGTAAATACCAACATCTAAGGGTTTAAGGGATATGGTAAATAAACATCACCTAATACACAAAAGACATAAAGGCAGTGGAGTGTCTGCAGTGGTTCTGGCAGCGGATATGAATGAATATCCTTATCTGAAAGTAAATGAAGGAATTCTTGTATTATATATATATATATATATATATATATATATACACACACAGATAGACATAGATAGATAGATAGATAGATATTGTATACACATATCGAAGAAATTGAAGAAAAGAAAATTAAAAATTCATTCTCCAAATATCATTCATGCTTAGTTTACATTATGACCCATTTGTAGAAAAACACAATGATGCAATGCCTTGTGCTGCATTTGTCTCTATTACAATCAGGTTGTACAGCACAGAAGCTCTTGGACTATTGGTATAAAGGCTCTTGTTACAGGGCAATGTGTATTTGCATTTCATCCTTACAGAACACTTATTTCATCCTTTACATTCCTTTTGCCATGCACAGTGTATGGATACTTGTCTTTATATGGGCCATAAAAAGACTAATACCCCTCAAAACAAGCTTCTCTTCCATCCTACTTTCAAAATGAAAGCAATTTAACCATCCCTAACCCAGTCTGTCAGAGGACTTCTGAAAAATGTCAGAGCACTGAGGAGAATTGCTTTTTTTTCTGTAGCTGTCTCAATATTATGAAAACCAATAAAGTACATCTACAGTATATTGCATTATCCATATAAACAGAAAAAAAGTATATATATATATATGAATTGCATGCTTAATGAATAAATTCCAATGCAAGTTGCAGTAGAATTCATGTTACTACCTCCATGCCTGTGGGCTTCTTATTACCTGAAATGCTATTAATCACGTGTTACCTGGATTGCATGGTCTTCAAGGTCTAAACAGGACACATCCATACAGTAAAATAATAACATTTAGCCTGCATGTGGCAGGAACAAAGCAAGAAGTAAAGACATTTGCCCATCTGTAATGCCAGTGTTAAAACGGGTCTGTGTGGAAATGAATGCTCTCTGCTTTCATGGGAATACAGAAAAAGGAGCTTTTGCACATGGCAAGACGGATAATGAGCAAGTTAATAACATAAATGATACGCTACAATCTTACTCAACCATCCAGGTCCTACAATTTAATCTATAATAAATAATCCGGCATCATTGTGAGATGGCATCTCATAATGGAAAATGAAATATGCTGGTATGATAGGTACAATAAATCTGGATTTTCCTATGGTTCCCTCAGGCTAGAACAATATGTAACTATAGTGCTCTCTGTCAGGATGAGCCGATCTCTGAGCCATCATAAAATCTAAATGGGCACTAATTAGGCAAGCCTTCCCTCTCAGACTTACTATTTCTATTGACATTTTCCGTGCGCCCCAGCCCCCCCCCCCCCTCCCCCCCCCCTTCCCCCCCCCATAACATCGTAAGTCACCAGGATAAGAACTCCCAGGATTGTGTGGAGCGGAGCCTTAATGGAGAAGTTCAACTCAGAGGCCATGCATAAATTTCCCCCCTCCAATGCGGCAAGCACATCTCTCCAGCGCCGAACAGTTACTCCACGGAATCAACAAACTTCCTGCCTTCTCAGCTCTGCCTTCTCCCTCAGTGCGCTGTGCGTCTCCGTGTAGGTGTGCTGTCAGGGGGGACAGGGCGCACATTTAGGGAGACCAGTTGGGCATGATCACGCCGTGGATGTAAGCCATCCTTTCAGCACCCTGAAAAATGGTGAGGACAGCGGTGAGGACGGCACTGGAGATGTCAGTACCCCAAACAGCCGTGAGGACGGCACTGGAGATGTCAGAGCCCCAAACAGCCGTGAGGACGGCATTGGAGATGTCAGTACCCCAAACAGCCGTGGGGACGGCATTGGAGATGTCAGTACCCCAAACAGCCGTGAGGACGGCAGTAAGGACAGCGGTCAGGACTGCGACAGAGACATCAGCACCATGGAAAGCTGCTGAGCACTCCAGTGACTGCACACCTGCACACCTGTGCGGTGTCCCCCTTTCGCACAGGCACACAGGTATGCACACCTGCGCGGTGTCCCCCTTCCACACAGGTACACAGGTATGCACACCTGTGTGGTGTCCCCCTTTCGCACAGGTACACAGGTATGCACACCTGCGCGGTGTCCCCCTTTTACACAGGCACACAGGTATGCACACCTGCGCGGTGTCCCCCTTCCACACAGGTACACAGGTATGCACACCTGTGTGGTGTCCCCCTTTTACACAGGCACACAGGTATGCACACCTGCGCGGTGTCCCCCTTCCACACAGGTACACAGGTACACACAAAATCAGTGCGGTACCTATCAAAAGCAGCAGTGTTAAGTTTTCGCTGAAGCCTTAGATATGCAGCCATTGTGGACTTATGGAAAGTGGTTGGTTTTCCTGCCTTTTCATTACATACCCTGCTGATTGCAGACAGCCTGCCCCTGTAAACTCACTCATCGCTATACTGTATGAGCCCTGCGTGTCTCAGGAAGGACCACTTACTGCCTATTTTTAGCATTTTTATGTCATGTCTCAATACCACAGCACGTGAATCCAAATAGGGAAGGGTCTTCTTGCACTCTCAAGTACTCATTCTGAGGAACTCAAACATGCTGGGCCAGCAGCGAGACAGTGATGAAGATGACCTGTATCTCTTTAGGTTATAGACAGAGACAATTCACACCACTGTGTGAATTGTCACTGACCACTGATCTGTGGTCAGTGGCTCACACCTATGGAGTAACACAATGGAAGACATGGCAGACACTTTTTTTTGCATAAATGTAAACAACACAGGCTGTTATGGTTTTTGTCACCATTATGAATTCAGTGTAAAATTTATGATATACACAATTTAATCAACCAAGCATTATTTTTCCCATTTTAATATCATCTTATGGAAAGGAAGTACCTGGCTAAATTAACTTGCCTGATATAGAACGCATATTTAATGGTGACTGTTAATATAGCTAGACAGATTAGCTATATAGCTATTAGCAATTAGCTATATAGCTATTACCTATATAGACTAGCTAGTTGCACCTCCAGATGTTCTAGCAAATTGTCCTGCTAACAGGAGATATTAACCAGATGTTGTTTTGTAGGCTTACAACTGGTAATTATTTATATATTGCTATATAATCATTCATAATCATTCAGAATATTCATTTCTGGTGTTATTTTTTTTCTCGTTAAATGTTTGCAATGATTGACACCCTGAATAGCAAACTTAATGAGCTGCACTCATCTTTAAACAATTCTGTCTTGAGATGTTGAGTAAGGAGGACATCCCAAAGCAACCTGCCTTTCCCCTTCTTTAACTTTTCCCAAAGTGGCACCTTATAGGGGGACAGGACAGTTTTCCAGGACAAGACACCCCCTACAACAACTACTGTTTTTTTTTGTTATTCATTTTGGTTCGTTAATCTTTTACATTCAGACCTGTCCATCTAGGCAGCAATCACCCCGATTTCCCATCATCCTTGATCACTATAACGCTCCCTGTGTGTGCTGTAAGCGTCTGAGTAAATGTATATGCCCACTTGGCTGGATTAAATTAATAAAACTGTGACGCCGACTTGCGCTCGGCACCAGGCCGGCTTGTTGAACATATGCTGAGAGCACGGCTAAGCCATCTGGCTCAGAGTCAAGTATTCCCACCAACTGCAGTCTTACAGTACCTGACAGCAGAAAGGCTCTTATTCCCCCGACGTTTCCGGGGCACAAATGGAGAAATATTATTGAAATGATTATCTGCATCAAGACTCAGATTTGGGCTGACATTTCCCCGGCTCTGTGTAATCCGAGGGGTTGTCTGGGAGAGGGAGGAGAGGGGGGCTTGCCCGTAAGCCTTGGCGGGCGGTGGGCGGCGGGATGATTAATGAAGCTGGAATAAAGGGTGGACCCGGCCCACCTCCACCCAGACCCAGGGGCCAAGGCCTGCATGTGAAATTGGACTCGGCTGCAAGCTAGTCCCTCGGGGAGGGGTGGGGGGGGGGGGGCACAGGCGTTCCTCCCGGTGCCACCGGAGCCACTACAAACCAGACACAGCGAGCCTCATCTTACACCAAAACAGCTTCACAACCAGATCGTGGTGTCACCACGCCGGGACAGAGCCGGGCCGCCTGCAATCCTCAGTCCACTCTCCACCGTTGCCATCCTTCCCACAGTCTGAACGGAGTGAGGTGGCCAGCAGGGTTCTCAACCGACTTTACTGCTCCTGGTGAGGACTATATAAAATTATTGGCAGCTATGTGTATTTATGTATTTATTTAGTTAGTTATTTATTTGAACAGGTCAAGACAATTGTCTAAAGACTTAGGGAAATTCATCCAAACATTCAACATTGGGTTCAGTGAATCAAACATATCTGGACATTAATGTATTAAGCTTATAATTTTGCAACAATGCTCAAATGAGATTGTTACTATTTTTTCTTTAAAAAAAGTTCACACGCACCAACCCTTCCTGTCCAAATCGCCGTTCATCATGGCGGACAGGACAAACGGTCACCCAGATGTCCATCTCCAGCCGCACCGTGAGATGATGCATGGCGGAAACTTTGCACGGCTCCCTGCCGCGGTCCCGCCGCTCTCCGAATGAACGCGGGTCCTCTCTGCATGTACAGCGGTGCAGACCTCCAGTGCTCTACATCATTGTGCCAGGCCGCATCCAGCCTCTCCCAGGCCGGCAGCCGTGATGGATGAGCCCTAGAGTGCCCCTCCGGATGCTGATAATCAGACAACAGGAAACACGTTTCCTGACAGCGTTAAAGAAACGCGACCGCGAAGCCCGTGAATGACCACGGAGAGCGGTGAGGGGAAGCGGTTGAAAAAGGGACGTTTTTTAATTAGGCTGACCGTAATTATCTAAGGACAGAGTTGTTTTGTAAACGTGTGATTAAAAACTGGGGAGGGGGGGAGCGGGGGGGGGGGGGGGGTGTAATTGAGGGAAGATAACACAGTGTACAGGGCTGGAGCTGTGATTTCTGAATTACGTCAATTACGTGTTTACCTTTTATGATCCAGCCATGGAAACGGACATAGAACTTCTTTTTTTCTTTCCTTCTTTCTTTCTTTCTTTTTTCCTTTTCTTTTTTTTCGAAGAAATGACCAGCGTATGATTAATTGCAAGCTCACAGGTTTTACAGCTTCAAGACTAAATCAACTGCTAAGAAGTGCTAACTTGCTAAAACATAAACTAATTTTAGGCCCCAGATATTAAAATATAATCCATCTTCTTCCTCCACGGGGGAAAGCTAATTAGAAATTGTGACTGGCATAGGGGAGAGGAGGTGGAAGAACAGTGGAATTAGGTTCAGGAGCGGAAAAAATGGAGCTCCCCCCAGTAAATCACAGAATTTCTCTACATTTTCGCTACATCATTACTTCTGTTCTAAATTATTTCATTCATTCTTTTTCAAAAAATAAGCTGTCTTTCAGCAGAATGCTACCTTGAGCTATACTGCATACACCCTGTAAACAGAATGCTAATCTTTTTTATTATTATTTAAAGCATTGACTTTTGTAGATACGTAAAACATTTGTTAAAGCAACACTTTTGCAAAATATGGTGGCTTTCCAGGAAGTTAAATTATTCTTTGATCACATTTTGTTAGCGTGGAATATTGCTTTTATATTTATTCTGTACCCCAAAATGCACTGCTAACAAAAAAATTTCATGTCACCCAACTCGACAAATAAATGCAATGTATTTCAATAATGAAAAGTAAGCTGTAAACATCTCAGATATGTTTAAGATAATGTGCTGAAGGACTGTAAAAAATGCTTTGTTTTTTTTTTTCAACAGGAAAAATATTTATACTGTCCTCCTCTGTACAGGGTTATTTGATTCTATGCCTGGCTCTTTGAGAGAATAACCAATAAACAACATTTGCCATTGCCCGAGGCAGTGCATCTACCTGTGCTCAGCTCCTGTGTTCATCATATGTACTGACCTTATGCAGTAAAACATCCAGATCTTATTGCAGACTGTAAGCTATGCCCCTAAGGAACGCTTCGGTTCAAAACCGCGCAGGTCACCATGTTAAAATCTGAAGGTTCGCTCCAGAGCGGCTCCGCCGTTCTCCCAGCCTATAAATGCAGATAGACCCCGAGCTGAATCCTGATCGTGATAGAGTACCCATGACCAAGAAAGCCACCTGATCAACAAGAAAGAGAGGAGTTCAAATGTTCCAGCCGGCAGCCTGCCACAGAGACGGTACCTGCATCAGTTTGAGTGAACGGGCCCTTTTGGAGTCCAAATGGAGGTGCATGTGATTGCACGCATTGCAGTGCTTTGGTGGGGGGGCACAACAGACAAGCTTTCGAAATCCCTGCAGACAGTCCCAAACGAGAACCTGAGAGGGTCTCAAAGGGGTGACACTTCTGAGGGAGTAAGCCCTTAACATTAAATCAAAGGGAAATGTCTATAGGAGAGAGGTTCCTCTTGTCACTTTATTAAAAAAAAAAAAAAACAGAACAAACACATTGTCCTCCTAGACACGGTGTTACTTCGTAACTGCTCCGTAGCTGAGGTGAAAACCTTGTCATTTTTTACCGTTCTTAAATAAAGCTCAGGGCTCATAATTAATAAAAAAGTGACATCTTTTCAGTTTTAAGTTTTTTTTTTTTCTTTATCATGGCAGAAGGGTGTAATTTAACCAAGAGTGCCAATTTAGCTGTGACTGCCCATGCTCTGACTTAACCCTTTCACTGGAGGATATGGCCTAGTAATCCATTAAGAGCAACACATTTTCAGGGTTTCAGTCTTTCTAATAGCTGCGGAATTGCTGGCCTGCTGAGTGTCCATTTGGCTGCTCTAAAACTCATCGAGGCCTCTTCGCCACAGGCTGCAATTACTCCTGAAATGCACAAGGAAAGGAAAGAACTTCACAGCAGAAACTTTTTAGAGGATAATCGGCTCACTGTTAAGCCCGTGTGTACAGCAAATGAGTAATATTTCAAGATTAAAATGACATTAATACATCGCCTTCACTTTCTTCCCTCCATGAAATATTGTAAACTGGTGTGGACACATGATCTTTAAGGTCTCAGAAAGTGCTGATTTGAAAACTTAAGATCAGAGAAAATGACAGCTGCTGTTTAATAATCTTTAATAATTAGTTCTTGATACCAAATTTCTGTTTGCTTCTAAGACGTGTCCTTATCACTGATGAGTAGGTCTGCAAACACATTGGATGTTGCCTTGGTGTAGATTTGCTCATTGAGACAAAACTGATTCTTCTCCATTCCGTTGGTTGTTTCAAGTCTTTGTATTATGGACAACCAGTGTATGCTTCACAGGTGACGGTTTTCAGCAACATAATATTTTTTAGTTGCACACATAAGAATCATAATTTAAAAAAAAAAATAGTCAACTATAATACTTTCTATACCACGCAGTGTTTGTAATAACACTGTTAATATGCAGGGGTACTGAGGCGGTTTCGTGAAACGCAGTGCTGAGAGGAAGATGTGAACAATTGTCTGCAGAAGGTCAAGCAGAGAGAGATGCTCATTTGGAATTCAGCACTGCAACATTGCCATCTTTTGGCAGCTCGGCGTACTCTGTGACTGGCTCTGATAAAAAAAAAAAAAAAAAAAAAAATCCAGATGCTTCAGCAAAGGGAATCAGTTTCCAAAGATTCCCTAACAAGGTCTTTGTCAAAATATTTCTTTGCTGTATTACGTTTGCATCTTTCTAAATAGATCACAGAGTTATCCTATCTTAATTCCTTCCATTTTGTGTTAGCTTTCGAGCAGGTTGGTTGTGTGTGCGTTTGGGGTGTTGGAATGGTGTGGGTGGGTTATGGAGAGGGATAAGTGTTATGATTCCGCTGCTTCAGTATTATCACCTGAATTGTAATCCTTCATTAAGCGCATGCAGGATAATTTGAAAAAAAAAAAAATTCTGCTTGCCCATATATTTGAAAGTACAACATGAAATGTATCTCAGTAATTCAGTTGTTTAACTCCTGGAAGCACACATGCACGGAGTCTTCCTGATTTTATTGAACTGATGCTCATTGATATTGTGCAAATTATTTTGCAAAGAGGAACAAAGATATTGTGTAATGTGTCTATATGATGTACATCTTATTGCAATCAATTTAATAGTAAAATGTTATGAAAGGTTCAAAGATTTTTTTATTATTTGAATAATAATAATGGTACAGAGGTACATGAAGCATAGTAAGTGTACATTAGGAGTTAATAAAGAAATGCTAACATCACAAGTATGTATTTTGTAGAGATTCTGTTTGTTTATTAAGTTCTAGCCAATGGGTGTCAAACACAATTCACAAAGGGCTGTATTATCTGCTGGCTGTTTTTCAGCCAACTGTCAGCAGGCATAATTGCTCTAATTGTTAAATGAGCTGGTCAGTATGTCTGCACAGGTTACAGAGTGTTTACATAGGGCATATTGTAATTATCACAACTGATCCTGTACTAATACCTGGAGTACACCTTAGGTACCTTTGTATTCTCCAGTAGTCATCACTATTGTTATACACCAACAGTAATAATGATGGGTCCTGGAGATCTTAAAAGTACTGGTTCTCTTCCCTTAGAACCCATTAATAGAACTCCTTCCATAACAATAACCAATCAAAAATAAACTGTTATTTCAAACCACCTCCTCTACACATTTATTTTTCAGTTCAATAACAGCAAACGCTATTGATCCAATTACATAACCACACACAGTATTCACTCCAAACATTCCCGATGTTGCCACACAGTAGATATTACTGCCATTTACTGTCATTCGGGATAGAGCGGGAGTCTGTGTGCATTTTCACCGAAACGTAAACGATGCTTTGGTTACGCGCAAAAAAAAAAAAAAAATTGCCGCATGCTTACAAGGCCATTTTCCCACGATGCTGCATGGGACATCAGGGATAGGAAAGTGTATCCACTCTGACAGAAAGTGACAATTCATCCCTCCGTCTCCCCAACTGACATGTCACATTTTCTGATGACTTTATTGTGCGCCCTGTCAGCGCACTTAATCTGTGTGTCAGTCAGCCCAGAGCAGCCTGCGCGTGCCTCTAAAGCACTCCTAATACCTACATTATATTTGGTGTAATGTCATTCAGCGTAGCGCCGATATTATCTTCCATTTGCATCACTCTGCCACTCTTATACTGTCCGTAGCCCCGGCGACAGCGAGCTGGCCATTTCCCCATCCATTTCCAGCAGGCTGACATCTGTCAAGATGGAGACCCGGCCATTACAAGTCACATTTTTATCGTGGCCAGACACTCCACGCCAGGCTACACAGGGAGGCTTCTACCTCTTCCTTTTAAGAGTAGCAGGATTTTTTTTCCACTTTCATTTGAATACTGTTTTGGTGTTTGGCTTAATAGGCACTTATGGTCATTGTAGTTTTCGTAATGAAAATAAGATGAGTCGCATTCCGTTTTGAAGTGTTTAATGGATGACACAAATTCACCCTAGAAATGCCTGAGCATTCAGAAGGTTTTCTGTCTTTCTTTCTCTCTTCTTTTTTTTTTTTTTTTTTCTTTTGCTTGTCACCAAAAGCAACGGGTAAAACATGTCACCTTGGATGCTCACAAAGCAGACAGAAGCATCCGAGCCCCTCCAGCACATTGTTTATTCTGCTCTGAATGCATGCAGGACTTGTTGTTTCACCCACTCCTTACAACAATGGAGTCATGGGGAACAGCCGCTGGAGGTCTGGGCTGCCCGAGAGTGGGTGGAGAAATTTAACAGAGGAAACTTTGCGGAGAAGCTGAGCACAATCTCACTCGCGCAGTCGTGGAGCTAATGAAGAGACACCGGGTGGTAGGGGGTTTATTGGCTGTTTAAGGGGGGGTTGGCTGCCGCAGAGAGTTCAGATCCCAGTTTATCTGTTTTTGTTTTAATATTCTCCGAGTTCTGAACGCATTACTTTAACGCAATCAATCATCGTTTAAAAAACTAATGTGCGTGACGTTTATTTAGTGGAATTATGTAAATTACAGGGGAATTTTATGTCTTTCTTTTGCCTGATTTAATTTTATTTCCATGCTTTGTTTTAGGCACAGACAATCAGAGGTTACTGGTTCAAATCCAGATGGGTAGCCAAATGCAAAAGTTATTTACAAGCACATATGGGCCAGAGAAAAAAGAAGATATATTATTCCACGGTCCTGAAGTTATTGAAATGACAATAACACATTCAGAAATCTGAAGGGATTTAAAAGGCTTTTGTGAGATTTTCCCAAAAAAAAATATTACAAATGTGGCCGGGAAAAGCAACTTCACTATGTCTTTTTCTGCTTCTGAGTTGATGAGACGTTGCAGCAAACAGAGGCTGTTGGCTTTTCTCTGTCCACATTGTGACGGATCCTAAGAATTACAGCCACGCTGAGGAGAGCACATGCACAAAAGTCTGGAGACAAGGACATATTCGTGGTTGCATGTACTATTGACAAGGACATATTCGTGCACTATGGCTATACAAAGTCACTACGTGAGCACTGCATGAAAACACATAATTCTGTGTTTTCATGTAATGTGGCATAAATACGAACATTACAGGCACTACAAAGAAACCTTACGCACCTTTTATACTTACAACGCACTTTTGGCATTAAAAAAACCCCGCTCCTAATTAAATGTATTTAGCATCATAAATATTCTACAGGGACAGGGTGACACGGTGAATTAATGTCTTGCCTTACCACGGGACCCTCTCAATTACGGGCTAAGGCTGGAAAGCTGCCCGGTGCAAAGAAAATGGTGGCGAATGCGTTGCCAGTGAATGAAGATCACATTAGTTTTCCCTGTACAGAGGCAGGCGACATAAATCTTCCAGGAATAATCCCAAACTTGATAGTTGGAAGCCTGACAGGTTGCAAGGCTACACAAAGTATGTGACTTTCCCCTCCACTGGGGATGTCTTATGGGCCAAAGTAGGTGAGGTTTAATTTTCTGTTGAACAACAAACCCTCCTTTAGGTGAGCAAAGACACACCGTGCACGACTCAGAAATGTGCTGAAAAATGCCAAAATATTTCAGGACAAAAGAGCAGCTTTAATAAAGTCATTTGGGCTCACTGCTTTGCCTGGTATGTTCGCACTAGAACTAATCCTTGCTTACACAGGATGTTAAAACGTATTGATTCAACTTAAGACATTTTTTGAAGGAGCTTAGAAGATGTTCGTTGGGTTGATCCAAATTGCTGTAGAAATGAAGCCTCACAATGACAACAGAGGACAATAATACTCTCTGGTGTGATCAACATAACCCCTCACTCTCAGCACCTGTTGTGTGATGTTTAACAATCATCAGTAACCTGATGTATAGGTAAGTAGGAGGGGGTAGGTATTGTGAGTGTTGAGGATTCTAGAGGGTGATACAGAAGCCCAGAATTTGACTCTAACCTACAGTACCAGTCGAACATTTGGACACACTGATAGGTATGCCCAAACAGGGTCCCAAGGGTTTTTATTTCTTTTGACTATTTTCCACATTTCAAAATAATAGTAATAATAATAATAATAATAATAATAATCAAAGCTCAGAACTCACACAAATGGAATTATGTAGTGACCAAAAAAGTGTTAAACAAATCAAAACTATGTTATATTTTAGATTAGTAGCTGTAGTTGAAATAGTAGCTGAAATTTTTTTTTATTAAATTTTTTTGGAAAGAAACTCATTCACAGGCATCAACTTCACTGTTTATATTTGTCTAACGGACAAATTTCAAGTATTTAGGCATAAGTCTTTAAATCAAAATATCTTGGAATACATGCTTCCCATTACCTTTAATCAGGTGTGTCCAAACATTTGACTGGTACTGTACATACATACAAACCTTGATGTTTTTCTGAGAGCCTTTTAAAGACAGAGGGCATGTTTCTCGAAAGTCCGCTGAGATCTGGGCGGCTCTCTCCGTCGAGGGGAAGGAGCTGCGCCCCTGCAAAAACCAAGCACTCCCACACTTTACTCAGTCTCAGCGACGCATAGCCACCCCTGCTGTCACTCACGTCTTGTATTTCCCTGTCATCCATCTCCACGCAGAGAGCAAGGCTTCAGATGCAGCCTCCCACATTCCCGTTAAGAGGGGACCCTTTTCGGGCGGCTTACTGAAGCCTGAAACCAACCTGGGGTTTTCACTCATGGAGAGCATGGTATTTCACAGCTTATTTGCTGTCATTTTTAAGGGACAGGCTAGCATGGCATGACACACTCCAGTCTGGCCAGTAACAAATCAATCAGGTGTGGCTGCGAAAGCATGCTGCCCAAGAGTTGGTGGGAGAGATGGTATATATATGAGGGACATATACAGTATATATATATATATATATATATATATATATATATACACATACATATTTTTATTTTACTTTATTTCAGCTGGTGTTTAACACCTGTGAATCTCTACAAAGTGCAAAGCAATCACTTTCCCCTTCAACACCTGTAATTGCAATTTGTGAGAGTCCAGCTAATTTTATGACACAGAACACCTGTATTCATCTCCATATTAATAGAAAACAGGAAGTATAAATCCCAATTTTCCCGCAGACTATGTCATTTCAGATTTTCCTTCAGGGAAAGCCTGTCCGCTGCACATTAAAATATTGTTATACTCCCACTCCTCCCCTGACGGAGAGTCCTATCGAGATTAAATCAGATATCATAATTATGAATGTCACCATATCTACATCACTACGTTTGACACTTGTAATATCCATATGTGCCGTTGCACATTTAAGTTCCGTCGTAAAGGTGCTCCTCTCCCTGAGTTATAGTATCAAATGATATGGCCCTGGAATCCAGCTGCCTTCCCTTAATCATGGAAATAAATGAGGAACAACCTTGTATAGGTTTTCCATAACCACATTAAACCTAAAAGTTTGAACGGTGAACTCAAAAACTCTCAATTCAGCTTTTCAGCTTAGAAGTCACAGCCACCAAGGTCTGCATCAAAATTAATTTGCCTGTTTGACAAAACTATGCAACTGAAATTATAAGGTAATCACAAGACTTAATCTGTTTGTCACTGACATAATTATCATAGTTATTTGGTCAGAATGTTTTACTGAAATGATATCTAGCTTCTGAGATATGTATACACCTCTTGTACATCATGTTAGTATCTTTTAGAGAGAACAGGTGAATAATAAGTGAATAGGAGAATATATACACTATTTGAAAAGCCAAGCATTACACCACCCTCACTTAACGCAGTAAGTCCTTGTAAGGCTCGATGTTGAGAATCTGAGGACACCGTGTGCAGGCCACAGCACCTCATTAGGAACAATCTGTACCGTCGGATAATGAACTTAAGACAATGCTAATTAATGGAAGAGAACAACGGCGTTTTACATTATTTTATTTTTTTTAAAGCCGAGCCTTGTCTTGTACGACAGCATTAAGCCCACCTTAAGACCGCTCAAGATTCGGAGCCGGCGGTGCTGGGTTCCCGCCCCGAGTGGGATCGGGGGGCCGGGTCGGCAGGCGCCGCTCCCAGGAGCGGCCCATACATTCACCTGTGACAATTCTTCCCGGCCCAGATAAAGCCGAGGAAGTCTCTCAAGGACTCCGCTCCGGGAGAGAGAGGACCCCCCCCACCACCACCCCCAACACCCCCACACCCCCCCCCCACCCCCATGGGACCAGGTGTCAAAGTTGTCTATCAGGGGCTTGAAAGGAGAAAAGGAACGCTTTGGCGGGCGCCATTGTGCGGCCGTTGTCACTGACTGATCAGGCCCATTTAGCGGCGCTTTCACAGTGAATGAAGCCACCTGAATAGATGAAAGCGAGACAGTCTCTCTGACAAACAAGGGCCGCCGGAATATTCATGGAGGGGGTCTGCGGCGGTAAGATTAATGTATTAGAAATTAAAATGGGGCCCGGGACGTATGATCTTGCTCTAACACTTGGCCAGACCTGTGTCACCCAAACGCGAGAACGCCCGAAGTCGGAGAGAGGAAACGCTTGCCAAGGTGGAAGGGAATCATTAAGCAGGGGGCCCCCCCTGCCATTGTGTGAGCGGAATAATCAAACTTCCTGCCACGCTGACAATGAATGATTCCGGAGCCATTTGCAATGTTAACGGGCACCTATCTGGGCCATCCGCGCTTTTATGATAAGGGCCACAAATATGCATTTCAACAGTCTGAACAGACGCCTGGTTCACCGGCATTTCAAAGGACACCTGTCACTCATCTGGAAAGACCTGTCAGTCTCAGTCGCTCGCCGGTGCCAGAAAAATGGCCAAAAAAAGATAATCTTCACCTTCTTTTTTTTCTCCCCCCCTTTTCGCCTCCATCTCTTTCAGATTGTAACAGTTACATTTGCCAGAGAGTGACAAGTGATTTACACTGAAAAATAGATTGTGTTTAAACTAAAAAAAGGGTTTATTCTCTTAGGCAGGCTTATTCTTTGCTGGTTTACAACTGTATCAAATATACTATCGAAAATGTGATCTGAGCTACACAGAATGGCATTATGCTTGGTATTATAAGCATTAGACCGGCCTCTGAGCTCAAAGGTGACGCTGATAATTCATATCTTTCCAAACAGTCCTGCCAAGTGAGACTGGCAAAGAGCTAGCTATGAGCTGTTAATGTGTGCTAACCCTATGGATCTGCATCTCTGAAAGTTCAACCACCCACCAAGTTTTACCATTCAAACGGGTCATGATGTCTCTTATCAAATGCATAGCAGAAATCAAATGCATAACAACTGTGATGTAATCCCCAAAAATAAACATACACACATATAATGCACAAAATTACATGGCAACATTTTTTCATCTCTGAGTTGACATTTGGCTGTGCGTGGGCTGTAACAGTATTTTATATAGATAAACTAATACGATATGCAACACCTGAATTACAACGAGTAAATATCTAATTTTTTTCTATTTTACAATGCACTCTAAAAATATGCCCTACAGATAATTTAACAAGAGCATATTATACTCTAAGGCAATTACTACACTTTCCATACATATTACATGTGATTGCACACAATCACACGTTCATTTGAACAACTGCAAATTCCAAAGTCTAACCTCAGAAAAAATTGAATACACATATATATTGTGTGTATATATATATATATATATATATATATATATATATATATATATATATATATATATATATATATAAAGAAAAAAAGAAATCTCCAGCAAATGCCTGTGCAGCGCCTCAGAGCCATTGTCAGCAGCAGTTATTTGGGCTGTTGATGTTAGCAGCACCGCTTGGCGCTGGGAGTTGCGGTTTTGCATGCAGGCCATTCCTTCATTAGGCCTGAGTAACTCGCCACGCCACCAGCTGTCCCTGACATTTACACTGCGTCGCCACTCGCCAGCGCAGACCACAGCAAGCGGGCCGGAACAGGACGGGGGTCTCAGGTTTTCCCCACAGGCGCTCCACGAGCCAAGCCACTGCCCCCCCCCCAAAACACCCCCCCCCCCCTCACCACCACCACCAAATACAGCACAGGCGAAGTGTCCCCTGTACGGAACTCGAATTTTCATCCAGGCCATGTTGATGGCTGTGGAGAAAGGTTTTTTCATGGGATATTTACAGGGAAGGAAGGGTCTTATTTCAACTTCACTGAGTTCCTCTGCATTGCTCATTATGACCTGATAATAAGAAATCACTTTGACTGTGATAATTGTGGAAGAGAGCAGAAAGATAAATAATTTGATGCATCAGCTGGTAACACTTTTCACGTTTTGCACTTTGTACCGTGCAGATGTACTGATGGAACTGCACTGGCCTCCCAAAGAAGTGCATGTTTAAGAGGACTCACACCAGTGGGTTTTTCTGACTAAAACATCTTTCACAAAGCACTTAAACAATTCACCATCACGATGTTCAGAATGTGTCATTGTGACATATCGAACTGTCCCAAACTTCAACTCTCAGCTCCGCAACAGTGGCTCTGTGTGTTTTGCGACCAGAGCCGACTTCTGGCATAATTTTTTGGATAAGCACCATAGCAAGAAAATGTGCAGGGCCGTGTCGAACATAAAAGAATGAATACAGTGATGTTTACCAGTGCAAAATTCCTCGTTGCCACCCCACTCCCCAAGTCAAAAAAAAAAAAAAAAAAATCCAAAGGGGCAGAATACAGAGTCTATGGAGTAAACAGTGGAAGTGCTCATTTCTCTCACATATTTTCCACACCATCTCCCCTCTCTCAACAATATTCTCATTGTGGAGAGGGAGGATCTGGTTCAAGATGTGACTGAACCCATGAAAGTTCTCTTTTAAGTCAGACTCCAGTAGGCCGGCCCAATGGCAGATAAACATTGAGTCATGACTCACATTTCCTGAGCCTTGTTGTTGTTGTTTTTGCCTCTTATGGGTTGTGTTTTTCTGGGAAACTGCTTCCCCTCTTTCCACCGAAACGCTCAGATATTTTCTGACATCCCTGTCATTGTAGCGGGTCTGTGGCCAGAAGGAGCAAACTGCAAGGCTCTTTGCTGTCCACCATTGTTACTAATTAATTATCAAAGTTTTCATACACATGACGCGCATACAAACTGAAAACAGAAGTCCATTATGAAAAGCTGGCGGGGGGGAGGGTGTGTGTGTGGGGGGGGGGGGGTGATTGTGAAGATAGAGATGGTATCAATCTGAAAACAGCAGCAAGAAAATACGTTTTTTTTTCCCAAAATGAATGTACACAAACCAATTTTGTCCATATACTTGATGTAACTAGATTGAACACTGGACTACTTTGTGATATTTCAAATTATTACTTTTGTCTGAATCCTTCAGGAAAACAACCTGGCAAAATTTCTGGAGCTAATGTGCACGTTTTAATACCTCTCTTAATGCATTCCGTATGTATATTGGGAGCGCAAAGAGGCGTTCCGCGGGCACCGATGTAGCTCAGCGGTCGAGCCTATCTAAATAGATGCACCGCCTTGTTGTATTCATTAAACTCACCATATGGATCTGTCAACACTTCTCGGAGGTGCGTTGTAACGGTGCCATTTAGCCCCACACAGTGCCATGCCAGTGGAACAAGTGCATGTGGTGCGTAAATGCCTCCCTACCCCCAGCGACAGGGAGGTCGGGGGGGTTTGGCGAGCCTCGCTCTGACGCGGCGGAGACCCTGAGCTTTTTTTTAACGGCCAGGCCCTGGCTCCTCACCAGAGGCAAATTTACATCAACTGCGGTTACACTCCACCTCGGCTTCACGACTACTGCCAGGGAACAGACCGAGAAAAACACAGAGAGATTAAAAAACACTGGGACTTGTCTTTAGAGAAAACAGGAAAATATCATAAAAATGTATTATAAAGAAAAATATAATGGTAATTCTGTCTTATGTTTAGCTGTTGTTTATAACTGAGTCAAATTTTTCCATTTTCAGTCCATGAGCTGGCATTCTTTGTGTACTTGTGATGTTAATGTGTGGTAGACCCTTCTGGCCTTGCAGTGTTCAGACTTTTAACAGTTTCACAAAGGAAGCTGAATGTGTAGAAACTGAGGCATTTTTACCTTTTAAATGTGAACCTGACTATGAGGTTTTCCTTCAAACGAGAAAAGAACAGATGTTGTGGTATCTGAAGGTTTGGGGGCACTAACTCCAGTGGTCGGACCTCCTGGTGCTATGTGCAGTTTGGCCTCCCAAGACAATATCTACCACTAGGAAAAATTTTATTATCTTTGATTACAGGTATGACATTAATTTCTGTTGTTTCAAGACTCTAGTTAACTGTCTTGTGGTAATTATTAGCTGGCAGATTTACCAACACAAGGAGGTGGAATGAAATTATAGGCAGCTTGCTAGCTACCATGGTTAGGTGAGAAACAAATTTAGCCAAAGCCACATATAGCTAGCTAATTTGTGCCAGAGGCTGGGAAGCGTGCCAGGGAGTGAGAGAGGGGCGGGACCAGGTAAGCACAGGCAGTAACGAGGAAAAGAGGTACAGCTGTGCCTCATTGACAATACTGGGTAAGGAGGATTAAGGACCCTGTGGAGGGTTACTTAAACTTCTGTAAGGCAAAGAGTGGCACGTGGATAGGGAGATAGCTGAGTCCCTGAGTATGCGGAGAGAGTGATCCCCTTTGTGTGTGTGTGTGTGTGTGTGTGTGTGTGTGTGTGTGTGTGTGTGTTTGCGTGTTTGCGTGTTTGCATCTCAAGTGCAGTGTTTTGGGGGGTTCTGTGTGTGTATGGCTTGAAACAAGATCAGATTGAAGTGAAGGAAAGCAGGAACCAGGCCATCCAGGAGCTGGTCAGGACTGAGGGAGTTACAGAGAGAGGAGGTTGGGGGTGCAACAGAGAAGCCAGTTACGGAGTACTGGGCCAAAGGTAGTGTTTCTGCATGATAAAGTGAGGGGGGGGCAATTGTGACCCAGAAGAGTGATACAGGCCCCAGTGGCATTGCGCGTGTGGGGGACTGCTCTATCCAGCATAGACCATCAGAGGTGGGATCGCAGCCTTGGTCTGGAGTGGGGCCACAGAGAGGCCTAGTGGAGGGTTTAGAAGTGATGAGGGTTTGTCATGCATTGACGGAGTAAAAGCTAAATTTAGCCAACAGGGGGCGTAGAGTGCCCAATAGTGACTCCACACATACCTTAGAGGGTGCCGGTACTGCTGGGAAAAGTATAAAACCAGAGGTTTAGAATTCCATTCGAAAGTTTGTTTTGGAAATGGTCACGCTACATTTGCATTGATTGAGTCTGTACTGGTGGGCTGTGTGGATATACTGTACCTGTTGCAGGGGAGAATGGTCATGGGACATCCCACAATGTATGACACTGGTTGTCTAGCAAAGGGTCTGTGTGCATCAATGCAGCTAATGAGTGAAGCTAATTTGTGAGCTAGGTGGGTAGCATTTATCATCACAGCTGTAGTTAACTTTGAAATTCTGTTAGTTTGAGAACACAGAATTGCATGATTTGGTGGGCAGTAGCTGGCTAGTCCCACCAACTTTGACCCTTCATAATTCCTCTGCATGTTTGATATTATATAATCCCATTTTTAAAAAGTATCTAAGTCAAGAGTCTATTTAAAATTGAAACCCATAAAAGCCATGGTGCTTTTAAATAGAATTGTAATTGACAGTTATGAATTGGGTTTCTGTTAATTCTGTTCATCTGTACTTCAATAAATGAGTCAAAAAACCTTAAATTTACTAATTTAATTACCTACCATCACAAACACTAGACGCCATCCTGGTAAGTCCCTTTAAAAGGTAGAACGTCATCCTACATTGAAGATCAACAGATTTTAGAAGGGGGGTTTTTATATGAAGCAATCCTTAGGATAGGGTCTCTGCAGCCCAGCTGGTCAGAGGGTCTGTTTCAGTATGTGCCCCACCTCAAAACCCTGAAATGGGAACCTCACACACAAGTGTGTGCCCTCATTACAAGACCTCAAGTCAGACATTATGAATTATTTCCATTTTTGGACAGTTCTGAGTTCTCCACTTGACACCTGAGAAGTCTGCTGTGTTGTGTCACTGAACTGACCCCTGCTATGTTTGAGGCCGAGCCAACAGTGACGGGGAAAGGACAGTGTGAAATGGAGAGAATGTACTGGTCAAATGTAATGTCACCCTTAAAGTTCGCCATCTGAAGAGAAAAATATTCCCCCCCTAATACTCACTATACTGTCCATAAAGGGGAAGGGTTGTTTCAACAGTTTTGTCTTCTGGAGTCTTGAACGATGTTATAGCCAATACACAAAAAAAGTGCTGCAGATTCATTCTACACCTCAAAACTTCAAGACCAAGAAAGTGTGCCGGTTCAGGCGTTGCCAGAGAGGACCGAAAATGGAAGCTCTGCTGTTGTTGTTGCGGTTGTTGTCTGTTGTCTTTGAATTTTACCCTCCAGCGGAAACAGGTATTGTTAAGCAGCGATGCACGACCTGCACCCATTCCGCTGCTTTGCCAGGATTTCGGAACAGGTGCCGTTTATCAATCGAACGCAGCCCATGGTACTCAGTCAGCTGTGCCATCCGATATACTCCAGGACCCAACGTAGCGAAGAGCCAGGAAACGTGCATCTTCGACAGCAGGCTCTTCGTTTCCCGCCGTCATCGCTTGTTTTAAAGCGGATAGACCTGCACCACCTCCGTACTCTGGGCTTCTTCGTGCTCACAGAGTAACGGACTACATGGGTGTGTGTGTGTGTTTTTTTTTTTTTTTTATTGATCAAAAACCCATTAGAGAGCATGCTGTTTTATATATCGGCAGCCTTTCCAGATTAAGACCTAATTAACCCCTGCGATTTGCTAGCGCCAGCAGAAATTAAAACACTGGAACCGGCAGGGTGGAAGGGGGCCAGCCGAAGACACTGTCTGTCTTCTCCTCTTTCAGAGCTTTATACCTGAAGCATAAAACGGAATGTGAGGGCCTAAGGCAGGCTTTGGTATTTTCAGCCCCCCGTCTGCCATGACCTGGACTGTATCTAACGCACCACCACTGAGGGTCAATGACAGTCAGAGGGGAACGAAAGGAGCTCTTGAATATCCTCCTTTGTCCTTAAGGTCCTCTCTGAGTAAGACTGCGCAGACACGCGCTCTCTCTCTCCCCAGGTTTGTCTTCTGCGTAATAATCTCTCTTCCTTCCTCAATAGCGAAATCAAGCCCCCCTGTGTCACGCACATTGTTACAGTGCTGCGTCTTCACAGCTCTGTAGGAGCGAGGATAAAGCAACGCAAATGTTCACTGTGCTCTGTCACTTCCTCTGCGACACATTATGGAGAGTGGGAAGGTGGGTAGAGCAGAGATCACAAAATGTCTCTCCTCTTCCATGGGTCAGTAGTGTATGCTGTCCATTATGCTTGTTATACTGTTCCGGGATCACAGCGATAGCAAAGATTAGCGTGCTTTTGCTGGTTTCACTCCATTAGCTGTACGGCTCTGATGATCTCCAGTCTGCAAACTGTAAGAAAGTGAAACAGTTGTGAGACATCATGCAGCAATTAAGCAGCCAAGGGCCTGGCCCTGTAGCATCTCCAAAAAAACTAGAAAATGCTGACACCAGTATAACTGAGTAGTTCCTTTGTACAAATTCAATTTCCATACAATGGATCGTATTTGACTTTCAAAGGCAGAATAATATTTTGTTCACAATAATGTTTCACACATTTTGTTCACAAGAGGACAAGGCACACAACCTCAAAAATGTACACTGCTAGATGAATTTCAAACCTGACATTGCCAGCATCCTTTCACTATACTGCTTCACATGATGAAAGCACCTTGTTAAATAAGTCACAAATATCCCTGTATCAATAAACATCACTAGCAGGTTTTATTTTGAGTATACTGTAAATTATTGTGACATCATTCTGTACTTGATTTACATCGTACACACTGAAGAATTTATTCTGTAGAAGACCACATCATGCAGATCTGTAGGTCAACACACTGATTCTGTCTGTAGAAGTAAACCAGTAACTACATATTTTACATTTTTACAGAAAAAATATAATACCATTTGCACATTGCTACATGATAATATGTCTTAATTAGCTGCTATAAATTAGCATATGTGGATTTTCATGAACAGAATGCCACAAAAAAACTGTTTTTTTTTTCTAATTTGCGTTATGCTGGTTCTCTTTGTCAGATCATTTTCATATTGAGCTTCCTGCTTGGACAGTGTGAGATAATGAAAATAACTTCAATTAATTTAATTAGCAATGCTGGTAACAGCAAAAGAGAACATACATGTATAAACTGAAAGTCCTTCATAGCTGTGGTAATAATAATAATGATGATGATGATGATGATAATGTCACTTTTTTCAGTCAGCTACACAGTTCGTGGCATGTGAATGTATGTAAGCGCTCTGAGCTATGAACATGGGAGGCTTGCCGTGGGTCTCATGTTTTAAGGAAGAGCAAACACAGAGCCGGGGGGGGGGGGGGGGGGGGGGCAAATGGCATGCCTCAGTGGAGAGTCTGGACTGGGAGGGGCCCCAGGGGAGAGCACTGGCACTGGGATATGGGGCTGTGCGCAACCTTTCTCTCCAGCACCACGCAGTGCATATTACCCACAATCGGGAGCATCGGGACATGCGCATATTAATGCGCCTGTTTAAACGCTCAGCAAATAACTGTTTATTGGGTATCCGAATTAATTAAGAGACTGCTCAAAAAGCAAGTGTTCACCTCGATGGGAAGAAGGATTACACGGCAAAAGCAATGTCAGTGCATCTCTATTTCACTGAATGTTAAATTAAGCAGTGAGTTCCTTTTGTAAACAATCCTTACATCTGAAGAGTATGATATGCAAATGTTTTTGAGGAATGTTTGTTAAAGACATGGTATTATCTTACATGCATAGTCATATCTTAGGGGGAAAAAAATATTCACGATGCCGTCATCTAAAACAAGACTTGAAGATGAATATTCACAGATAAACGTAAGAGAACACTTTTGTAGCAGCTCAACCAACAAATCAGAAGTGATTATTCCGTCTCTGAGAGACGGGCTGTCTCTCCCCTGCACTCTGTCAAAAGGTCAATTATGGCCTCAAACCGCCAGGCGCTGACGCTGACCTGGAAGTGCCAGAAATGACCCCCGCAACCAGAGGCCCCAAAGAGTTGATCATCTAACATGCAGGCTGCCTCCAGCCATGGAAATCTGACATTTGTCCTTATTCAAATGAACACAAACAATATGCATCTTGGCCCCATCCCCACCCTCTTTGTAATATAAATACAAAGAGGCAGCCTCTCCTTTTTGAGTGGCCACCTCAGTATATCCACAGCACTCCGTCCGAGGGAACTCAGCCGGCAACCACTTTAATAAGGTTATAACGGCACCTCAGATGTGCAGAGCTGGTCAGTTGTGAATGTGTAGAGCTGTTTGTAACAATATAAAGCACAGCACATCACGTCTCTTTGCATTTGATTCCTACAAATGGGTGAATTATAAAAATCACATCAAAAACCTGCAAATTCATAACTATCACAGCCGGGTAAAGAATATCTCCATGTAATTAAGGACAATATGTGAATTCAACTGGACAGAAAGCCGACACAAACTGCTCTGCAATGAAAACTTTAGAAATGTTTCTACGGTGCTTGCATCTGATTTTGTCAAAGAGTAACCAAACAGGTTTATCATCATAAACTAGAAGGGGCCATTTAGAAAGGAAAGGAAACCTAAATCAAAACTGGATTCAATATTAACATTTCTCAGAAATGTCACTAGGACTGCTTAAAAGGCTTTCATTAATTTAAAAAATGTAACAAAGAGCAATTAGGGAGCGAAACTGGCAAAACAATGCAGAAAGGTTTATGCAACATAAATGAATGTATGCATGTATATGTATAAATATAAATAAATATATGTGTGTGTGTGTGTGTGTATATATATTGATATATGTTGCAGAACCTCTCCCCTACTGTACACTATATATAATGTTCCTTCAATTCAGTACATTGTATGTGGACTTAAGACAAGTCTGCATTGTTTTAGTAACTTTGCTAATTTGTTGCCAATGAAAGGCAAATTGTGCGATGGGCAATGCTCTTGCACCTTTAAGGTACAAAAAAAGAATAGCTTCAGTAAGCACCCATAACACTCTATAACAAGATAGTGTGTAGTCTCCCTGCATGCGAGTGTAGTACAACTCAATAGCTGTAATGATGGAGCAATCTCTCTTTTATCTAAAATCTATATAAATGGATGTTCAGAGGAGATTCTCTGCATTTAGGCAGCTTGTGAGACAGCACATCCTTTGTGATAGGAACTGCACATAGCAGATATCACAGAAGATCAAGCCCCGTAATTCACTCTTCAAGTCCAGACCGCATGACTGAGGGGCCACAGACAGGTGTAATAGAAGGTGGCCTACTTATCACAAACACAGTCTCACAAACCTGGAATCATTTTTCTGTAGAACAGGGTTACGTTGTTGACTAATTCAGCTTCATGTGAGGATAAATGTCAGGCGTACGTAGTCAAAATGTTGCTTCTGTTTATAAAGACACTGATCATTAGTGATCAGCGTGCAGGTACTCATCCTCTGAGTCACACATTGTACGCTTGTACCCACCACCTGTGAGATTCCGGTGGATATGCATACTGTATTACTATAAAGACAGCATTGTCATGAATCATGATAACATAAAGTTTGTTTATGGCTTATTCCCCTTCATACTGAGGGGAATAACAGTGGTGGAAGATTAAAAGCACAAAGAGCGTGCCCTGTGCTGGAGCATCCATCTGACCAACAGCTTGGAACGTCCATGTAAAAGGAGCCGTCTGTAAAATGCACTCGCCCCAAGCACCACCTTCCACTGTAAATGTTTATCCATGTGGACTTCCCATCTCTTGTTGTTTGGTCTGAATGCTTTAGGTAGAGGAGGCTGCTGATAACTGCGTGTCACAGTGCAAGGGCTCTTGTGTCTTCGGGGGATTTCATAGAACATGATCATAAAATGCACGAGCATGAGGCAAATTTTAAAAGGTTGACCGTAGAAAAGTATTGCATCTGAGAGATTTTTTTTTTTTCTTTATTTTTGCCACCACTTTTTTTTTTTAAATACACTTCACTCACATCGAAAACATAATACAAATCATTCTTTCCACACAAAAATCCAATCACTTTGCCCTCCAAAAAAAAGAGAGAACATATTACCAGTGAAAGGTGCACGGGGGAGATTGTTATTTCTTACATTCTAATTCACATCACAAAGAACGGACAAAAAAAACACTCATAGATTGGTTGGGTTCTTTAAGCCCCAGGCCACACCGGGCTCTGATATTAGTTTTAAATACAGATTGCTGGCGATATCACAGCTGCAAGGATGCCTGCCTTGGTGAACGCAGGCGGTCAGTGGTGCCTCACATCTCTGTCCGTCTCCGAAAAAACCTTTACTCAATCAAAAGGAAGAAATAAATGTCGTTCTCCGGCTCTGTCGACTATAAACTGTTATTGATCCCACAAATGAAATTTGTTCATGCTGATCGATCAAACACATTATCTTTCTCTTTTTCTTTTTTTTAGCTTGGCTCTAGTCTATTACCAGCAAGTGGAAACTCAAAGAGTGTCAATAAATACAGCTGGGTCACACAAGGTAGATTCCTTCCTCATAGCTGGAGGGAGTTAAAAAAATGAGTGAACATAAGCACTTGTACTTAAAGGTAATGGACCTATACCATGACTAAACAGTCGGTGCCTGGGGTAAATGATGCGGCTGTGTTGCACATAGAAAGCAGCATGTCAGTGCCTCCTCGTCGTCTTTCCTCCTCTGTTCACCCTGTTTAATATCCCCCCCCCACCCCCCCACCTCCAGTGTGAGCCATCCAGCTGGCATGTCCGTGCACTTGGCAGGTTGGAGGAACATGAGAATTGAACCTGCATCGCCCCCCGTTACCGGTATAAAAATATCAGCCGAGACCAGCAGCTGCACAGGAGACCAATGGGCAGGGATTCATGTCAAAACTACAAATGGCTGCTGGAAGGCGATACACCGATTGTACAAATTGGTAGAATTCCTGTGTATCTGCTGAACTGAAACGCAAAGAAGAGGGGGGGTTTTCTTTACAGACATGGACACCTCGTAACATTTCAACAAAGCACAAACAGTGCAGATCAGATTAAATGGACGTAACAGGAACATTTAAATTATGAGGGGTTCCCAGAAAGTATGCCCAACTTTTTAAAAAGTATTTAAGTGGCAACAATGCATAACATCTGCAAATGTTTTACTGATGCACATTTCTGAGCATAAAGTTCACATCCCCATGAATTTGCTCATTTTCACCTGAATTTTTTTCTTTAGATGAGGGGCATGATTTTCTAAAAGATCCTCAGACATCTACGTCTAGCCTTGTCAGTAATGAAAAATAATTACAGAATGACAGTTATGCAGTGAAGAGCTTATGATGTTCAGTGGTAGTCAGGTGAAACCTGAGCTTCACCATAACTTTCCCCCCCAGTTTCCTTGACACTTCTCCTGAATAACAGGAAGGTAACCAAAGCCCGTCCACTAACCAGAACGGACCTCCTGCCAAATACGTCCATTCAGGCTGCAGTGATGACAGAAACCTGGCTGATAAGTTCTTTATTATGGAAAATTATTTTAAACAGCATAAAATGTTGGAAATGCATTTTTACCATGTTTCTGCCACTATCACTCTGGCTATTGATAAGATGTCTAAATTTATTGCAGAATAATTCTGCGGGAGAAGAGATAAAAGGTTGCTGAATAAAATATGAGGCAAAGGCTGTAAATTGTAGCAATGCATATCATTTCATTCAAATGTAGGAGACAATTACCATCTGCTACACTCATCAGTTCCCCCTTTATGACTTAATTATATGTTTAATGCTATCAGATCAAGGAAAGGGCAAAACAGATGAATGAGGGAGAAGCCGAAAAGATTCCGCAACAAGACAAAAGCCAGATGAAAAGTAACATAAAGGAAGGAATTGCTTTCATTTGCCTGAGAATAGAAAAAAAGTTAATTTAAATACAATATTCTTCCATTTCCTTTCGCCATTGTGTTACAATAAAAAATGTGTGTTTGCTTATATGGCTCATACAAATTTAACAAAAGGAGTCAAGTTTCTGAAAACTGGATGTCTCCCTGCTTCCTCTGCAAGCGCTTACCCTGAGTTGTTTGATCAGCAGTTGAGGCTTCACAGCTTCTTTCCTTATTTATGATAAAGATGTGAGTACATAAAAGAGCAATGATAAAAAATGAAGAAGGCATCACTGCCCAAGTCAAACTGTGTTTCAAAATCAATTATCCCTGTGTATACTGCCAGGTTAACAAGAGCCGACTGAATTGTAAATATAAACCGTCAAAGAAATACTTAAGGCACTTTGAAATGCGTGTGCTGCTTATTGCCTGGTTTCCACCTGTGAAAATCAGATTCAGTCATTTAAAATATATACAGCTTCAGAGGTTCTCCACAGTTTCACAAAGCCACTCTCTGAGCACCATTGAATAAAGTAAGCTGCAGAGTAATGCATTGATATCCTCTCCCCTGTGCAGGACAAATATGTGATATTAAACGGGATGTGATTTTAATAGGGTTCCAGTATTATCCAATAACACTGGAACACAGGAGACCAAAGGACTGCATTTTAACTGTGCCTAATTATGTGTTTTTCCATTAAGTAAACAAAATAATTTGAACTGTCTGTTATAACACATGTGTAGTATTAAATGGTAGTCTATCACTTCATGTGCAATATTAAATGGTGGTTTATCACTTAAGTCCATATGTTTTCAATAATCACACAGTGTGCCCAACCATGGCAGAATTGAGCAGAATGTAAGAAGTTGAAGCAGTGGTTAACTGCAGCTATACTTCCTTCTAGCTCATTGCATTATTTTCCTACATTCCCTCTCAAAATTCGACTCTGATGCCAATGATGGAGACACAGTCAGCTATGCAACTAGCAGAGCAGTGGGAGCCTAATGAGGCTAGCGATGTAAGCAACATCATACAGCTAACCAGTGGTAAGTCAGACACAGGGCCGGCGCGATGGGGTGCATTGCACCCCCAGACGGACCTCAGTGCACCCCCAGTTGTCTCCTTATATCCCAATGTCTACATAGTATTTATTATGTTTTTTTCTCTGGGCAGACAACTGACCCTACCTGAGATGTCTTGACAAGCCTCAAACCAAATATTAGCTGCTGTTTGTACTTATTCTAAAAAAAAAAAAAAGGAGGCCATAATTACATACAGCATCTCTGCATATCCACTTAGCTCAAACCAGTGATGCTAAGTTTGTTTAGCTGATTATATCACTTTACCATTCTATTCTACTGACTTGGATTGGCTGCGTAGCATGTTTCTGTTGCTAATTATGGAACTGCACTTTTTTGAAAACTATACTCTTTAATGGCAAAATGTTATTCTGAAGGAGACAATAAACAGGTTTCTATGTGATATTAAGCATTCATTTAGCATGGAAGATTGGATGCAGTGGTGATTGGCGTGGCATGGAATAAAATCACATTGAGAGTGTTGTGATTAAGCTACATGATATGAATCAGATTCATCTGTATGATTAAAGAGTTGTATCAAGAGCGACAATTAAGAAACAAAAAAAGCCTTCATAAAGTCTTTTTATTACTCTACTGAGCAGTACTTCAAATACATATTAGGGCAGTGCAAACAGGTTCTTATATATTTGTTATTTATATGGTATATTGATGTATTGGTTGGTATATTGGTATTTAGTATCATTATAGCTTGGTATCAATATATACAGCTGAATATTCACTTAATAGACTCAGAATATGTGCTTGCTCAACATCAGTGAATCATCTGGGATATGAACCTGAAGTTGTTTTTTTCCTTCATTTTCTGTGCTTTTTTCCCCTTCACGCAACTCTCCGTTTTCCATGGAAGTGCCATTTGTACACTAGGTTTGTCTCACCATGACAGCCACTGCACTCACGTAGGAGCACTGAAGTGAGGTGAACACAAATCTGTGATGCACTCAGATGCAGCCAATGGCTGTTTTTCACACTGCAAGCCACGGCAGAGCTGGCGCTCATTGGAGGATAAGCCGCTGATGTCATCCAAGCAACTCGCAGGGTGCCTGAGAACGCTGAGATGAGAACACCCTGGTTGACCCATCCGTCTTGTCCGCAGCGGAGCAAACTCAATTTGCTCTGCAGCTGTGGGCTCCCAGTCATCGTCAGCTGATGACACAGCCAAGATGGAACCCATCCAGCAGAGTTCAGCACACACTCACTTAGCTGCTTGGAAGCACAAACCTGCATTTCTTACGGCTGTAAACCCAAATCCTCAATCAGCACTGCCCCAATCCCTAACCAGATCTAACGCTGAGAGAACAGCATGTTTGACCCTTGGTTTTAATACGTTTGATTTTTGTATTGACTAGTGTAAGAACAGTAGGAGAGACTAGAAGTGCCAGTTGCCTGCGGATCTGCCTTCATACCCCAATCCACACCTTCAGGTCCTTTACCACAAAAGGTCACCGACTGAAGAGAAAAAAATCATGTAGAGTTACATTTATCATATTGCTCACTTGGATATGGAGGCTGTATGGACCTGATAATCCTTAAAGTTGACTAATATATAGATTCCCATGTAAAGAATGTTGGTGTCCTCTAGAATATGGTGTTCTGCATTTATTTACTTTTATTTTACATATGAAGTTCCACATAACATTACCAGTGTACATGTTATAAATTATTAGCTTCAGTTTTCAAACTATGCTATCCAAGAGGCTCTTATCAGTGTCGGTCTTCCTTATGCGCTTTATTCATAGCATTGAAACAGACAAGAAATGGCGCGGTTCAGATTGTCTTACTGCTATCATTCTAACCAGGACAAACAATGATAATTTATCATTTGATCATTTTCATTAACTGTATTTTACATATGAATTAACTGGAAAGTTAAGTCAATGCCATTTACCCTATCGTGTATGTGATTAGCAAATATCTCTCCTATTTTTACTTTTATTTTAATGGATTATAGAGCCTGTTTATGGATGGAAGAGATCTGAACTCACTGAACTAACTTCACTCATCTGAACTAACTTCTAGTCACTATGGATTATGTCCAGATATAGACTTCTAGCCTTTCACATGGAGTATACTAAGAAGACAGTTTACCCTGCTCATTAATGGGATCCTTATGCATGACCTTTCATTTGTTCCTCTGTCTTGCATGTGGCCTAGTGGCAGCTGCTACAGGTTGGTTTGTAGGTTTTTTACACAGATCTGAGGTACAAGATCACAGTCACAGGCAGGATTGTCTGGTGATGATGACGAACTTGTTTATTGACATCTTCTCATTCTGGGTGGGCATAATCGTCCTACAAACATGCACAATGTGACAGATAGTTCATAATAATATTCAGTTCTTTAATTATTCAAACCAAAATTTCAAACTGCAAATAAGAAATGTCTTCACGTGCTGCATCCAGTGTTGGTGTAGAGCTGCAGATGGCCCTCAAAGGACTGCTACAAGGTTCAGCGAGAGTTTGTGGAGACAGATGAATATCGAAGGAAACGGACAGCTTTCAAATCTGCTATGCTTTCATTAGGTCCTTTATTACCCCCTGGGCCCATTAGACAGGTAAAATACTCATCAGCCAGAAGCCTGGGGTGTTATAATTCACTGCTATTTTTGCATATTTCTGGGGAGTTGCTCATTTTTAAAAGAACACTGTAATGAACAATTTTTCACATGGGCCAAAAAGCTGAGTTGCTCAGTAGTTGCTGAGAGAAGAGTGAACAAATACTGTACTGTAGCTGAGTTTGAAAAAATTAAAAAAGTTTGCACATTAAAATGATGCATAGCTATTCAAAACTGCAGATTTGACATAGACATGTAAGAGTTACCAAGAAAGAGGAAAAAAATTTCCCTTTTCAGCCACTACCTAAGACAACACACATCGAGACATCACCCAGTTAAAACGTGTTCTCTTTCAGCTTAGATTATAATGATCATGGTCCAAAAGTTTTGAGTCACAGACTAACGATTATAATAAACACATTGCAGATTTATATTAAACATAATTTATAGTATGAAATTAATTCATGATAACACCTCAAAAAGAGGAAACCTTGGACAAGAATTATTATTAAGAGACATTTAACAGTAGAAGCTGCAGTAGAAGCTTAACAGTAGAAGCTGGAGTTTCACTTTTCACTTAAGACAATATTTTTATTTTTTTAATTATTTTCAATATTTTAAATTTCCTTCATTGCTGATGAAATGAAAGAATGTGCACTTTAAATAAACAATTAGTTATGTGATTGTTTCATTCATGTCTAAGGTTATAGGCCTATTTGTAAAGGCTGTAAAGCTTGATTTAAGGAAAAAAAAATTTCAAATGTCTTTATAAAAACAATTTAAATAAGCAGTCCATATCTGAGAGCAATTCGGCTGGAGTATAAACTTCTGTTGAAATCTGATTTCAGACAAAAAGAACAAAAGCTCCATCTTGTGGCTTCAAAAAGTATGCAAATCATAAATGATACATATGTTTCCTGCCATCAATATTTCTCAACTGAGAAGTTTCTTTCCATACGCCAGCAGTTAAGTCCTCTGTGTATAACTATTAACTATTATTTGTCACAATAAATGACTTTGTAAGTAATTTGCCCGTTTTGCAATATATAATTGTCATGTACAGTCAATGCTAAATGAGCAGCATGTTCTTCCTGGAGCAAGCATGAGCGGTAATTACAGGAAAACGAGAGGCCCCTTTGACTTTGGCTTGGATTATGTCATCAAGAACCTGCTGTTCTTTCCATATATTATTGAAGATTGTCAGGTTCACACAGTTCAGCCAATCACCACATCATACTGCTGTCACTTATGCGGCTCTGACAGACAAGAAATCTATGGACGTTCACAGATATTGGTATTACCGGTGTTTACCAGCACAGATGAAAGGCAAGGCCGTTAATTAATTGAGCTCTGAGCATCTGAACTCATAGAATTCCTCTCTCTATCACAATGCAGCTTTGAATCCCTCAAGACCTGCGCTAATTGACAAAACTATTTTAATTGTTCAGAGGTAGAACTCCACAGTTATTGACGTGTCATAAGATAAGATAAAATAAAACTTTATTGATCCTGAAGGAAATTATTGTGCTGGAAATTGTTCACTTACAGTATCAAAAACAATGCAGCAATGAAGATAAAAATAAAAATAAAATATAATAGAATAAAATAGAGTATAAATAAGTAAGACACAGTGTAATGACACAGTAAATACAGAATGAAATATTCAAGTAATATTCAAGTCATATTCAATAAATATTCAAGTCATCAAATCTGTGGAACTCTTTGATCATTAATATTCTGAACAATCAATACCTAAATTCATACACAGTAATACCAAGCTGGTGCTCCATGAATGCATATAAACTCCCCTGCACCGAAAGAAGTCTTAAAGAGCTTAACAAGAAGTAAGTGATTTTAAATTAATCGCGCAAAGGTCTTCCTGATGGGTACCATCTGTCCAAACACAAGCTGAACATTCAGTACCTTTAATAATAATTTTAATGGTAATTAATTAAACTGCTAACACGTTACATACATCATAGTTAACACAGCGCCAAAATTACCACAGGAAATGTTATGAAACAAATTAGCTTTAACAATGAAAGAAAATTACTTCACATAACTAAATATTACACCCACTTCCTCTAGCCATATTTCTTAATGAATTCTCTAATTAATTTAATTCACACATTGTGCATAATGTGGAGCTGAAAATGTCAGTGGGTCAGGCTTTACCATAGTCTTTTGCTGGCTGTCTGTTTCAACAAGAGACATATTAGCAAAACATGACCTCTATGCAAATGACACAGACCAACTGTTGTAATTTTAATTCCAAGGCCTGATTAGCATGTTCTTTGGATATCTTTCAGACAATTTATAATGTAACATTTTACATGTGCCAGTGTCAATTTAACCGGAGCTGTCGTTGTCATCATTAAGCTGTCCAAAAAGTGTAGAGGGAATAAAAAAAAAAAAACAAAAACAAAACAATAAATAAACAGACTCATCAGAAAGTCAAAAGACATTATGAAACTAGTCGTTTAATCTTAAGTTTTAACCAAGGGACCACAGTATTGAAAGCACCGTATCTAAGCGAACACTCACTCTTCGCCCTCAACAAAACATTCTGCATTCTCTGTATACCAAATTGTGCCTGCTTCAGCTCACCCTCAAAGCGAAGGACCGCTACAGATGAGAGAGGGGGTGCACAGGGACAATTTTGTGTATTTTAATGAATCTGAAAAGACTTTTTTGGCCCGGCGAGTGAAACGGACAAAAAAGGCGGAAAAATAACACAGACGCGGGCTCCGGGCTGCGGGGATGTCCTGGGGCGAGTTATTTAGCAAAACAGAGCAACTGAAGGCAGAGCGCAGACGCTAAGGCCAGCCACCGGGGGAGCCGGCGCTCTGTCTCGCCGCAGCCACGCTCCCCCCCCCCCCTTTGAGTGACACTTGATGGACTGGATGAAGCCAATGGGCCCCTTGGGACGCGCCTGATTAGAGGCTGGGAACCTGGAACAATCCACGCTGAGGCCTCCCACTGTCTCGTTCCATTACTGGCCGAAAAGCTGTGTTGATATAGTTATTAATGGCGCAATATGGACTGCGGGCGCAAGAGTGATGTGAATAACCATCTGGGTAATGACAATTAAACAGACAGCGAGAGGATGCGCCGGTTAGCGAGTGAGGCCTCAACTAATTTCAGCATCACTTCAATTAATACTTACATGAGTCTTTGCACGCTTGATTATATGATGCACAAACTGCTGTGTACATTTCCTGATGACAGTCAGTGAGTGTGAAAGCATTAAATACACTCATGATCAAAAATTCTCAGGAAACGCATGCATCATCTTTCATCTCACGAGCTAAAGGTGTACAGTACAATTTGGCCTAGCGTGAGTTATTGTCATTTTGTACGCCCGCCAGCAAAGCAATCCGGGCTTCAAAATATTAATCACAAACTGAGGAGGCATGATTTGTAATTCTCTGTGGGGGTTCTTAAAGCCAGTAAAATACTTTCTTTAAGGAATGACTGGGTTTAGAGGAGGAGGAGGAGGTATGCTAGGAGGAGGAAGATCGTCCCTCACCAGCCATGACCTTTGCCCTTATCATGAAGATGAGCTTTACTAGCACAACGTAAGGGGATGGTGTCAGGATTATGCTTTTATTATGAATAATGAAATATTAAGTTTATCTGTAAGATGAAGTGTTTTTGGTTTAAATTTAGCAATAACAATTTAGGAAGTGTGATCTTTAACGGACAAAGGATATCATCCTATTAGGCTACATAACCTTTTGTTTAGCAGGCAGTCTTATTCAGAGGCTTCACATATTTTACAGTTTTCCTTGTTATACTTTAACACAGCTGGATATTCACCGATGTAATCTGGGTTACGTACTTTGTCCAAGGGTACAAGAGCAGAATTCCACCTGTGACAGAAGCAACAAATTTGGTTTACAAGCCCTTATTACCAGTACACCACACTGATACCATCCATATATATATTTACTAGGACCTGCTTATCTAATTGTGAATAAACAAGCCATGCTACTCTTTCTTGTGTTTGTCTGTCTTTATTGTGACCTCATAATCGAATATACCTCTCATTTTGTGATGTAACTGCTTGAGTGCTGTGCAGTGTAAGTAGGGTTCAGAGTGTCAAATAAATTATGCACCTCTGGAAAGGTGTCAGATTTCCGAACCATCACACCACCTAATCTTCTGACAATCCTCTGAAAAGCCTAGTGTCCTGGTTGTCAAGAGTGAGTTCACACCCGCAGAGGTGTTTTCTAAGGTGATGGGGAAAGATGTCTGGGTGTCAAAAGATGAACAGGTAGTAGAGACTGTGTACGGTTTAGGGCAAACCAGACAGCGTATTTACAGGGACTGTAAACAGTTCAAAACATAATCTCTCTTGAAATTATTTTTGTTCAGATCAAAACCCATCCGCAGCTCTTTAAGGACGCAGTCACACAAAGAGTGAGTGTTATGAATTAAGATGTTGTTTTAACACTGACTTTGAGGACAAAGGAGATGTGGTCCATGCTTACATGTTGGTGGGCTTTTGTACATATAGAGCTTTCAGATAGCAGCTGTATTCTGGTTACATTTATATATAAATATAAACATATAGTTGTTCTTCCCATGCCTTTATTCTCACATTAAATAAAATGGCATCATATTAAAACTGTCCCAGAGGACAAAGCATAGGTGGCCATCTGAAGTGGCTGAGCAAGGCTGTAACTGAGAGATACATCATGTCCGTGGACATGGCATGCTTTACGACACCTGTTTTGCGCTGAGGCGAGAGAAGAGGAAGTCGAGAGCAAATAGGGTAACAGGGAATAATAAAAATTCCGCAACATGAAATGGCTGCATACATTCACTCGCCCCATGTTTAACTGGAAACAGTAAACGATGCACTCTGAAGGAATCGCCTCTGAGAAGCGTCAGTCAGAGCATACACGCACTAATCTAAAGAACTCTTAAAAAAGGAACCAATGAGAACGGCAGTTTAAGCCACTGTAGTGCCACAATCTGCCACAAGAGGACACTGTTTGTTTGAGAAAGAAAAAGTTCAAAATGCAGTCCTGAACACCTTTGAAATAATGTGATGTCATTTTCTTGTTGTATCATTTATGCTGTCCTTTATACAGATGGTTCATTTATTCATTGTGTAGGAACAGTAAAGGTATGTCTTTCTGTTAAATTTCATTTTTTTTTCTTTTTATTTTTTTTTCCATAAAACATGTTGCATGATCAATGCAAGGCTGCAACAAGAAATATTTGTCTCAAGTAGTTTAAAATTTTAGTAGCTCAAATTTTATTTGAAACAACACACTGTCCATAAATGGTAAACATCTGTGAGACACCATTGTCTCCCACCAATCACCACAACCTCTTACTGCCCAACATTGCTCATCAAGATAGCCCCATAATGAGCAGGTACTTTCAGCATGAAACCTGGGTAGTGCTTTAGTTGAGCATATCGAGGGCCTACACTGGTAGACTAAACAATTTTGGAACAGGAAAGAAACAGAGACCATGTTATTAGTATTTATTTATTTGAAAATTTAGCACAGCATACCTGGTTGGTTCAGGAGGCACTCAGGATGAAAAACACTGATCTAAAGCATGCATCATTCACTTAACTACTTTAAAGAATGTTCCTTTACATCAAAGCAGTACTGATGGAAAAAATAAAATGTGTGATATGTCATAAACCATTTAAAACAATACAGACATTGCAGCCTTATCAGGAGGACTGCATGGAAATCTTGCCATGCATTGATCTGTTTCATACAACCTCTGCTCTGAGCTTTGGAAAGTTTCGGTTTTGAGTCACCGCAGGCTTTCAGTCCAGGCTTTGGGTGCGCTTCCATTTCGCTTGGAAAAACATTCTATTTCAGACACATCCCTCTCCTTCACCTCTGGTTCTGCCATCCAGTTTATTCTTCATGAGACTGAAGTACAAATCGTCCTGATTGCCACGGACTGCACATGTTGATACTGGGTTTTCTTCCAGAATACAAGATTGTTTTGAGAGACACTTTGACTTACACTTTAAACCTACAGACATTTGAATTTGCTGTTGGTGAAAATGTTTCAATCACTGCTGATTTACTCAGTAACGTAAAAATCTGCATCAAGGAACTACTTGCACATAAACTTTGGTGTCATTTATGACAAATCCTTGCTCAGCAAGCAGTATCAGTGAGGCAGTGATCAAGACAAGGCAACAAGATTTAATGGATTTAGTGCCAGACCAAAAAGGTTAACTGAATTGGGTCACCATTTTTACAGATCATTAATATTCCTTATTCCTTAAATTACATTAATTATATACTAACACAACTACAACAGAGCATATATACCTGCTTATATATCTGTTTACAAATTTACTAACACATGTTTAGTACAAATTCTGCTATAAATCTATAATAAACCTAAACATTTGATTCTGAGGGAACAGAGGCTGTGCATTCAAAATATATGCACAGTTCATGTTAAACAGAGACAACAGTATTGTGCATTATGAAGATTTCCAGCAGAATACTATACCTGAACAAGACAAGATGTATCTAAAACAATATAAACTACTCCTGTTTGTGAAAAGTCTGTTGACTATATGTAACCCACATTTAAATGACGCATATATAAATCCTGTCAATGGCATTAAGTAATGTTATTCCAGTTCATACAATCCATCCTAACATTATCAAGGATATTTTTGTGTGTATTCACTTTGATCTACCTCAGAGTGGATTAAGGCCATGCAATTTGCCCAGGACTCTATTCTGTGCCCTGCCTCTAGGAGTGCGTCATGGCCTCGAACTCATCAATCCTCTGCCTGGTGTTACCTTTGCGGATGGTTCGGTACGAGACGGTGTTGTACTTCGAAGGGGCGTTTCGACCAACGGGCTTCTTCCGAGAGCCGCTGTGGGGCACCTCTGTGGAGGACTGGGAGCTGGAGCAAGGACTCAGGCCCAAAGAAGGCAGGGTCCCCTGGGGACTGTTCTCCTCCTGCCCCCCATCCATTTTACTCAGCTCCTTCTCCTCTTCATTCTCCTCCTCTTCCTCAGCCTCATTCTGACTTTCGCTCAGGTCTTCCTGCCCAGACCCCTCCCCTGCAGGCTCCCCTGCCTCATCTGTCTGGCCCGCCTCTTCCGTAAGCACAGGTTCAGGCGTCACATCAGACGTTGCTTCCTCCGCTGTCTGCTCTGGTGATGTCACCATCTCCTCCTGTTCAGACCCTGGGGTGGACAAGAGGGCATTTGTCATTTCTGTCTCTTTCTGGAATGTTATAATTGAAGGAAAGAAAAAACTGGAGCTCTGATGTACTAACACAAAGAGAAAGAGGTCAAAATAGTCTAGCTGCTAACTAGTTTGTGTTATATTAAATAAACTGAATCTGATGAACTGTTTGTTTCTGTTTCCTAACTATAAATACACATAAAAATTCATGATTTCAGAAATGGTTTCTCAGGATTGTTTTCTAGTTGCTGTTCAGTTTTTGTTGTGCAAAATTATGTTCACTCATGCTTATACTTTTACACTTACACTATTATGCTTTAAAGGGAACGTTGATTGGCTTCGCCTGGTCACATTTTATAGCAAGAAGCATTAATGCAAGCTCTGTGTTTGTGTGATGGAAATATGATGCCTCTATTTTGTGCCACTTCCTTCCATGATTGAAGTAACGCAACATGTCAGACTCCATTCTACTTTATCTCAAACATTAAATAAACCACCAATAAATGGTCTCTAATGGTGGAGAGCAATTTTTCCTCATAGCTATTCCTGTGTTACTACTTAAATCTTTTCTGTGCTAGACTCCTTATGGGTATCTCTCTGGAGACTAGGTAGACTTAACAGATGTCATGTACTGCACTTTAAATTACACAAAGAGCATATAAGAGAGGCACATAACAGACACTGGCTGGAATCATTCATAGGAATAAATCACAGCTAGGTGCTACCTCTAATCTTTCTGTGCCTTGTGCAACTTTGAATTGTACATGCAGGCACTTTTTACCTAGCTGTTCTTTGAGACACCCCCCCAAAAAACACAGTGAGAAGAACAAGAGCTCCTTACCTTCCATTGTGTGGATCTCTGGCTCTGGCTGTGTGTGGGGTTCTGTTGGGTTCTCATCTGGAACAGCACTGAGTGGTTCTTCTGAGGTCTCCACCGCCTGTTCTACTGGATCTTGGGCTGAGTTTTCAGGAGCCTCAGTCAGGGGATCAGATTGAGGTTGGGAGTTTTCCTCATCTGGGGGTGTGTTGATGTCCTCCGAGGGCACAATCTCATTCTCATCTGCCACCGCAGTGACATCAACATCCTCTCCATCAACACCACTGTCCGTCTCCAGCTGTGCAGGGTTCAGGTCACCGGCAGCCGACGTAGCACCTTCCTCAAGGCCTACATCTTCAGCCTGCTCTTCGGCTGACCCCCCTGCAGGTTCCCAGAGGGGCTCAGGTGCACCACTGTCCTCTACCGAAACGCTGCGGGTGAGCCACACATCTCCGCCGCAGTGAAAAACGCTGTCTCCCTCCAGAGCCGCAACGGCCGCCTCCACCGCATCCTGCAGAGTCTGGATGTGCCCTATCCCACCAATGATCTCCACCACGCGAGACGCCATGGAACTCCTCTCCAGGTCAAACAGGGTGCCATCTCCCCTTTCAGCCATTTTTGTGGCACTCAACAAAACAAAATGGTAGAACACAGCTGCCTCCCTGTATCTTCCCACTCAGTTGCTTAACTCTGTGTGTGAGAACCACCTTGCTCTTTCCACGCTGTTTGCTCCAAGCCCTGGTCTGATTGGCACAAAACTGAGTTAATGTTACCCTAGCCTGACAGAACGGCCTTCCAGTCCCGCTAGCTAACCAAAAGGAAACTTTTCATTGGTTGAGATGGCCCCACTGGATAGGAAGAAGGCGTCATCTTGCATATTAATAAATGAAAACGGTGAGACGGGCATATTTTTTGCACTTATATGCAATGTAAGTCTTTAAGCATGTTGGGCCAATGAAAAACAGTTTTTGTGTGCGTGTGTTATAAGTGGCCCATTGTACATTAGCTTCATAGAATGAAGTGATTGTCCCGGTGCCTTAATCCGTCCTGAGTGACCACCTTCTCCCCCTCCACATTCTGCGGCTAGATTAACATTCTCCTACAGGTTTACTGGTCACGTTTGCATAAAGCACCATAAGCCAGAATGCTTAGAATGAACTCCACTGCAGTTTTCCTTATAGACACGTTACATATACAGATGAACTGCTAGTGTACTGGCAGCATGCCCTCCTAAGGACTTAAGGGTTTCCTAGGATGTTGAGTAATGTAAACATGTGAACAGCTGTAAAACACAATGTTACTGGTTACATAAGTCAGGTTTTTTTTTTTTTTCTATTCTCCTTTTGCCTGGAACATTGCTTAACGATGGTTAATACCACTCGAGGTTACTGATTTAAATGTGAATATTACTTTTTTTTTTTTTAGATTTATCATTTTAGGTTTTATGGGTTTATTGAAAAATTAATCTTTGACTGCAGTAAATAATATTAGCCTAACAAAAGTATATGCAATTACTCGGCACCGAATGAATGGACTAATGATATGGTGACATAACACCACTGTGACATAACCAAAATCACCGGTCAATGAATAAATAGCTGTTAGCTCTTTATTTTATGCAAAATGGTCAATTATATTCAAGACTGTCTCTAAACTAATAGGAAAAGGAGGAGAAACTCAAGAATAATTGATAGGAAACTGTTGTTTCCCTACTGAATCAAATTCATTAATCTCAGGGTACATCAGCTAATTCTAAACAACTAATTACCTGAAAAATGGATTGTGGGGATAGCCATACTGTAAAAGCTCCTCTGGGAAAAGTTAAATGGGTTTTCAGCGAGCTGGAAAACAAACCACCATTTGCATTTTACACATATTCATTCAATATCCAAAGCAAACCTACGAGGCCATGATGGCAAGTAACACCAGTCTGGATAACACTGGTAACCACAGGCAACATAACTGAACTTCTCTACTAAGAAAATACCTGGTTCATATACAAGTGAATGTTGTTATACAAAGTGAATTACGTATATAGTACAAAGCACTACAATGCTGTAATATAAGTGCTACAAGAATACTTTCTTAATATGTACTGAATATGTCATATGTTTAACTTTAAACACTGCTCAAAATGGGCTATCAATTCAAAAACATATCGTAAGAGCTTTTATACGGTAACATATAAAAATATGGTAAGAGCTTGGCTTTAAAAGTGGAAGGAGGAAATGGGTGAGTTCACACAATGGTTCAAACATCAGGTATGCTTGTTGCACACAAACACATAAAGTCATTGGCATTGGAAAAGGTTCTGTTTCTCCCTCTGAAACTGGGTTATTTCTGAGGCAGCATTCAGCACTGGCCATATTTTGAAGGATTACTCACTGTCTCATGGCCTGAAAGAAGCGCTGTCATGGACTGGCAGGGTCCGCTTGTTGTGCTGAGACGTTTCACTCCGGATCCTGTCAACAACACAGAACAAGCGGGCCTGGCAAAGATCTCCAAAAACAGCAGAGAAGCAGACGGCCAGATGGAGCCGACGAGACCTTGTCTGGCCAGGGAGTTCTTTCTGTTTTATCATTGTCCCTCCCACATGGAGGTTCAGGCCATTTCACAATCTAGACTGAAGTAGCTGCTCTGTTTATTTGGGTGAGGAATCATTGGGAACAGTTTGACACCATGCAAACCCAGATCTAATTCTGCAACATCCATAGAACTGTTCATAACAGTTCTTTTTTCCATTATATGTAAACAATGACCACCCCACAGCAGTCTCCTTATTATGAAAAAGTGACTGTAGTTCTTGGTTCATTTATATGGTATAAAGATAAATGATATACATGCACCAGAGAGAGAGAGAGAGAGAGAGGGTAAGGCATCATGCACACATAGATGACTTTAACAATTTCACTTTGAAACAAAAAGACCAAAAAGCTTTTTCTCTACGATGAAACACGCACACAGGAACTAGCCTCCGTGTCAGACGTCAGTAGATTCTGCCTGACCCTGTGATGTGAGGAACTCCGGTGTGCAGTTTGTGGTTTCACCTAAAACCATGTACATGAACTGTGCTTTTTACTGTTTCTGAAGAATTTCAAACTTCTCCTGCAGGGGACTTACGTTGGTTTGACAAATAAGTCCTCAAAAACTTAGCATAGTGTTTGCAAAAACATAATTTACATTGCAGTAGGGTCACCCAGGGTCTGATGAGAATCTTAACTATGACTAGAATTATGATTGTTATTATGGGTAATGCAGTTATGATTATGGATGTGCTTAGGAGTATTAGCAGTAGTAGTTGTAGTAGTAGCAGAAACATTCTAATTAGGATAATCCTAGATAAGCTCATTTGTAGAGTAATTTGTATTTTTTATCAAAAGGCCTTATAGTGCAGTTAGCCTTTCTTCAGTGCCTGCTGTTGAATCAAAAATGCAGGCCCACTTCAGTGCAAACAGTCATACCCTTGAAAATAGATCAACATCCTGCAACAGACATGCGGGCATCAACCTAAAAATATAGTAACCAAACTATGAGGCATCCCAGATCATATCAGCTCTTTCTAACTCAGGCTGTGGTATCCAGTGCCATTTTCTACATGGTGGTGTGCTGGGGGTGTGGTCTGAAAGCTGGGGACGCTAACAGACTGAACAAGCTTGTTAGGAAAGCCAGCTCTGTCATAGGAGGTGGAATTGAGCTGGACTTACGGGGGGCGATGGCAGAAAGGAGGATGCTTATCAAGCTGGTGAGCATTCTAAACTACACCTCCCATCTCCTCCACGACGGGCTTGTTAAGGTGAAGAGCACCTTCAGTGGCAGCCTGATCTCCCCCAAATGTTCCACCGAGAGACACAGAGGGTCATTTCTGCCGGAGGCCATCAAACTTTACAACTCCTCCCCTCTCTGCCGCAACATGGGGTTGACGACTGAGGCCCTATGCAGTTCCTCTACACATATAATCATTGCAAAATTGACAATAGCTATTTTCCAACAGATGCAACCTTTCTGTTTATTTTATTTTATTTTATTCTATTGTTGTGTTTGATTTGTGCTGGATGGTGCTGTTGTGAGACTCAGATTTTCCTCAGGATTAATAAAGTATTTTATATTCTTATTCTTAGCTGCATCAAATAATGGCATCTCCATTAAAGCAAAATGTTATCATCTTCCAAACTTGAGCATCTTCCACTGACCAGAAAAAAGCATCACCTTAGTGTCTTTTGTGAGAATTTGGGTGGTGTTGTCTCTTTCTGAAAACCTGAAATGCACCAAGGTCTTTGAAGCAATAGGGGAGTGAGGCTGGACACAAGGATAAAGGAACTAAAAACAGTGTTAATCAGTGCTCCAGTGCTAAGGCGACTCCATTGTGGGAATGCATTAAAATCTACCAATAGCACGAGCGATTTCAGTAGCTTTACTTGAATTCTTGACCTATGGAGGCCCTCGCCTCTAAATTGCTTGCAGCGCTCAGCAAAACTATTCAGCTTTTAGATATAAATATCAGCATTGCATCATGCTAAATATAGGCATAGTAGACTGTGACACAAGCAAGACAAACACAAATTGTCAGTCACATTTATTGCACCATTTGATACTGTATTTACAACAGAAATAAGAGCATATGTAAACCTGCGATAAGACACGGCAAATGGTTAAACTGTATCCTGCTATGTGCTATATGTCTGAACACTTGAGGAAGCGATCAAGATCGGCAAGGACCTGAAACCAGTGCAGAGGAAAAAAATACTCGTGCAGTTTGCACCTTTTAACCACCACCGCATCCTGTTTTGAACATTTCACATGCTGAGAGCTATACAGCATTTGACAGTTTGATACTTGACAGTCTCGTCATAGTAATGCTTTAGGTGTTGTACATCATCTTTCTCTTTATATACATACAAAACATCTCACAAAGCATAAGGTATAGCAAAGTCTGCACGTCTCATCATTGTCAGAAGGCCATGTTTCAGATTTGATTGGAACCCATTTTACAGAGATCATGAATACATACAACAGGCTGAAGATGCCTACCCCAAGAATGACCTCAAAAGATCCTTCCTTTGATACACAAATAGACAAAAGACTGTTTTTCACGGAGGAGTCACAGTACTCAATACATTCATTCAACAGTTAAAAATTGTTACAAGAATGTCATAGGAAATGTTAAGAGAAAACATTAAAATTAATGGCTTCTGGGTCTAAGGTACACTATATGGACAAACGTATTTGGCCACACCTGTTTTTTACAGTTTAGGCTAGGCCCCTTATCTCCAGTGAAGGGCAATCTTAATGCTTCAGCATACCAAGACATTTTGGACAATGCTATGCTTCCAAATTTTTGGCAAAACAATTTGGGGAAGGCCCTTTTCTATTCCAACATGACTGTGCCCCAGTGCACAAAGCAAGGACTATAAAGACATCCGAATACTTTTGTCCATATAGTGCATGTAGTACTTATTCATGAATAAGGATACAAGAATCAATGAAGTCATTCAACCAATAAATTACAACCGTAATGCTTATGATTTAATGCTTTGATGTGTGTTTCATGAGATATTAAAATGATTGGCAATGATTGTTGTTTGGCTGTGAATGTGGATTGCTACGGCTTTAAAGATATGACACAAACAGAGAGCAGTGTCTGACATACGTACTCCAAGTTTTTCAACCATATAAACTGCAACAGGAAGTATGATTCCACTGTATGTAAAGTTAGTCAAATACACGCATGACATCTCATGCCAAAAATGCTCACCTGCTGCTACACCCTGAACTGAATGAATTATATCTCTGTATGACAAAAAAAAACAATCACACAGGAAGTGTGACACAGGAAGTGTCCATTCACACCTCAGCCGTTCTCCTCCTCCTCGACCGAGTGGTTCAGCCCCGGGATGAACTTCATGATGTGTTTCCTGACGCTGCCCCGTCGGCTCTTCCTGGGCAGGGTCCCAAACGGGGAGAGGGCGGCCGCGAGGTCCCGGGTGGGGGAGAGAGTGCCGCCGCTGCTGGTCAGGCTGGTGCTGCGGGAGCGGCCGAGAGGGGGGTGGGCCTCCGGGAGGAAGTCCTGGCTGAAGAAGCAGCCGCCACCGTCGGCACCGGACAGGGGGCACGGGCTGAAGGGGCTCAGGTCCTCGAACACGGGGGGCAGGGGGGCGCCCCCGTCCTCGCCATCCTCCGTCCCCACGCTGCGGCAGCTGCTGTCGCTGGAGAAGCGGTGACCGGGCCACCCCATGGGGGACGCCAGGGACATGGGGGAGTCCAGGGAGGGGCGGGGTGAAATGTCGTTCATGTTGCCTAGAGAGAGGAGCATGTTTTTCATCAGTTTCCAGACACTCATGTACCGCTGGAGGTTTTACACAAGTGATCTGATGCATAATAAAGTATCGTTAGCTGGATTAGGCTGCTGTAACTGAGCATGACTATGTCCTCTGATGAGAATATGACTGAAATATGACTCTTGTTTCCAGTTTACCAGCTCTCAATCCAGCTCTCTTGCCAATTACACTGACCCTCAAAGGTAAAATGACTCTTTTATTTGTTTTTACAGACGTACTAAAATGTGTTCAAATGGTTGAAAAGTAGAGTAACAAAACCATTAAGGCTTGAGAGTTCTGCTGCTGGATGTTGACTGCATCAGTACTAATATACTCAATAGATTGCATGAAAATAGACATTTATAATAGTATGGTAAATATATTATTTCATTCACCCCAATTCAAAATTTGTTTTAAGACCAAAAAACACTCTTTGGTAGTCAGTGGATAAAATCCATTGTCCCCTCTGTCTATGAAGTCATTTGTTCTTTTTTTTCTTTGGTTCAACTTATGTCATATTATACCTAGCGTTCAGAGACTGCAGAAATTTCGGTATATACTTGGCTGATTTTCGTCTCTGCGCTCACATTAGCATTTTATTTTTTTGATTGATTTCCCGCACTTGTGAGAGATGCTGTTCTATGTTATACAGAGGGCGAAATCCCCTTACCGCAAATAAGGCGCTGCTCTTGTAATGTTAACTTCTGCAACTCCACCCATTTTGCTCTCAGACTTTCCTGTGTGGGGAAGAAGACGCTGGGTTTAGATCCGGTTAATTATGCAGGGCTGGCAATATCTTCATTTGCTAGAATCGCCTCGTTTCTCAAAAACTGGGCCAGTCTTTAAAGACAGCACCCTGTTCTGGTGAAATGCATCACTTCTGGTTAGGATGTCACCGGTTTGCTAGATGTAAGGAATTCCCACTCAGGTTATTTTGCTAGTCCCTCATTTATGGTATATATCTTTGCTGGTGGTCTGTTTTGCTCAGAATGCTGATTTTTTTTTTTTTTTTTTGAACAGTCTTCCCAACAGCAATAGACAGAGCTCATTCATGGAGATGTACAGATTTAATGAATTAGATATGTGTATTCATATCAGTTCTTATCAAGACAGTTTGCTGATTGGCTTGGTGGTGTTCTACCATAGTCTTAAAGTTGTGCTCTCTGCGGGTGATGTTGTGGCCGTGTAATAAACAGCTCTGCAGCATCCAGCCCACAGTTTATCTCTGAATCGTGTCTGCGGCACGATTGCACTGTTGAAGATGCTGCATGCTGCAGGCTTCAGTAAACAAGGGCAAGGGAAAGAGAGACACACACCTTGAGCAGCCTGAGTTTCTTCTCCAGTTCGATCCTCTTCACCACTGTCCCACTCACTGTTTCCATTCTGCGGGACAGAGAGGGTGGGTCAGGACTGACACGGTAGCGTTGTGGTTACAGAGCTGGCCTTGTAACTGAAAGGTTACAGGTTCAGCCCTTGGGTGGGGTGCTGTTTAACTGTATAATATGCTGTTCCACTGTGCAAGGCATAAATTTCATCTACATGTATCTAGCTGTATGACTGTACAATATGTGAGAATGTATGCTTAATAAGTGTGACAGGTAGGCAAACAGCGATGGTGCATCGCTAGATGGAGTAGTGAAACACTTTTCATAACATGACTTGAATTATGACTAATTCAAAACTAAATGGCTATGGATGAGAGATTTCCCGCCTCACATGAATTAGTTGTTGAGACTCTTTTAGAGATTTTCCTGCTTGTCATTTAGAACCTGCTATGTTAGAAACCTGCTCATGTAATTGGCGCACTAGTAGTACACATCCCCTCTCACGTGACTGGAGCAGCAGTGTAACACAGTGGTAAGGAGTAGGGCTTGTAACTAAAAGGTTGCTGGTTCGATTCCCTGCTGGGGAACCACTGCTGTGCCCTTGGGCAAGGTACTTAACCCAGAATTGCTTCAGTAAATATCCAGCTATATAAATGGATTAAAATGTAACCTATGTAAGACACTCTGGATAAGAGCATCTGCTAAATGACAATTATGTAATGTAATGACTGGTCCCCTCCGGCCATCGCCTTTGCTCTGGGCGTAAAACTCACTTTAATAAATTGGTGGACTCTCGAATCAGGTCAACAATGTGCTGGTGAGCGGAGCCCTCGATGCAGATGCCGCTTATCCTGACGATGACGTCACCTACCAAACAGACAGACACAAACACAGATACAGACATACAGAGAGCGGTTAGCCGCGGTCACAGCGCGCTGTGGGAGGGCGATCTAAATAAGGTTCGTATGAGAACGAAAACAGAGGCGACACACGCCCACGCCCACGGTGGAGGAAGCGAGAGCGGACGGCTGCTCACCAGTGGTTAGGCCTGCCCTTTCGGCCGGGCTGTCCTCTTGCACCTTGCAGACGAACGTGCACATCTCCACTGTGTTGCTGTCCTTGTTCTGCAGACCATATGTCTGCATCGAGAGAGAGAATAAACCACAGGTTATGACCAGGCCAGGCTGGCTCTGGGGGTGCTTAGGGGTGCATTGCACCCCCAGACAGACCTCAGTGCACCCCCAGTTGTCTACTTATATCCCAATGTCTACATAGTATTTATGATTGTTTGTGCACCCCCGTGGATTGCAACTGCACCCCTCTATATTTACGACCAGACCTGTTGAATCGACGGTTTGCATTTGCATTTGCTTTCAGGTCTTATTGCGTCCATAATGGTTTTGTTGCGTTCAAGCTGAAACTCTTGGTAGTATAAACAAAATTGAATGTGCAAATAAACTGCAATGTTATCAAGCTCGAAATGCAAATGCTGACACTGTCATGTAAAAACCATGGGCAGGTCTTACCTGAACGTCAAATCCAAATGTTTCATTGTCTTGCTTTTCTAGCACAACAGTTGTCCTGGGAGATTCAAAGGCACAGAGGCATGCATCAGTGAAGCCAATTTTTTTTTACACCACTTTGAGGTGTGCTTTGCTGCACCCTCAAGACTCAACCACAAAAGCTTTGGTTGCTCTACTTTTCAGTTATTCTGACACACTTTAATGTGAGTGCAGAAATTGAGGCATTTTACCTTTGAGGGTCAGTGTAATCCACAAGGGAGTTGGATCGAGAGCGGGCAAACTGGAATTAAAAATCATTTCAGTCACTTTCCCATCAGAATACACAATCATCCTCAGCTGCAGCAAACTTGATCCAGCTAACCATACTTTATTGTGCATGAAATCACTTGTGTAAAACATAACCAGATATTTCCAAAATGTAAAGAAAAATGACCTGCACCCTTTAGTTTTGGTGCTTTTTAAAGTTTATCAATGAGAAATTCAGTGAATTTAATACAACTGTAGAACACGGAGATGTTACCTGAGTCATTACTCAACTTCTGCAAAAATCAATTTTCCTCTCTTACTTCTGCAACTAACAGACTTACAACTAATTTCGAATCTAACAGACATGTTATTCACTCTCTTCTGTGATATGCTTAATTTGTACCCAACTTGCCAAGATTTATAACCACCCCAGAAATCCCAGAAAGGTTCTACTTGCTAGAAGCAACGAGGGTGAGAAATACAGTGCATGTGCATGCACTTTTTTAAATTCACTTTATAAATATATTTTTAAGAGACAGTTAAAGTTTTTTTCTTCCCCAGTGAAAGCTTAAAGCTGATTTTCTCACCTGCTTCTGTACTCTTGGTAGAGTCCCGAGGCTTGACAGCAGGTTCTGCTGGTGCTTGCTGTTACTCTCCCGGCCGAGAGACCGTCTGTGCCACAGGCTTCCTTTATTCCGCAAAGAGCCGTCCGGGATGCAACTGTCGTGGCTGCTTTGTCTCAAGAGCCCCTTGAAACTCATCGTGGAGATCAGAGCAGTCATCTCCTTCAGAACGTGACAGCGGAGAGTCCGCGCAGCCCGGCTTCAGAGGTTAAATGGTTGTCAGGGCGGAAATCCAAACCATGTGATTGTGTGAATGTGCGCTTGAAAACCACAGACCCTTAGCTAGGGCTTATTTCATGTGCTTTGTTCTTTTTTTTCCCCCTCCCCTCACGTCCTCACATTACATCTGCACTGGCACATAAATCTGCACTTTTTTTTTTTTTTTTTTTTTAAATTCACGATTCTTCATGCATCGCTGCACGATTTGGTTTCTGGTCTGTCAGACAGCAGTAACGCAGACACCGCAATTCTGTGAGCAGCCTTCACCTGTTTCCTCTGCCTCTGGTCTGAAAAGGACAGTGAGAGACTCCCAGCTCTGCCTAGTGAGGAGACATTGTGAGGAAAAACAAAGGCCACCTTTAGCTCGGGGCCAGAGACATGCCTGTAAAAATAAACTCCATGGGTCATTGGCCGGATGGAATCACAATTCCCTTGAATCTTGTGCAAATGGTACATCAACCACAGGTCAGTAGTCAGGTTCAAAAAACACAAATGTGGACAACATACGCTTGGATTAAATGCATTTCGCTACGTACGCGCAAACCAAAATAAACTCTCAGATGGTGCTGGATTCAGGCTTTTGTGAGCTAATGATGGACTCCTGCTCTGTGATCATTCTCTGCATTTTCTAGTCAAGTCATCCTGACCTTAGTCTTACTTAAATCCAAGTAAATCCCATATGCACACATTTTATTAGTGGGTTGGATTTTATTCACCTTATTTCCCTTGTGTAATACATTCTTGACAAAAATAAGAGTGAATTATGTGTGGCCATGTAAAGAAGAGCCTTCACCACCTCTCCCTAAGTGCTAATTGTCAATTGTTAATCACTCATTGTCAATTGTGTTCACCTGTTGGCAATTTGTAAGGGAACCAGCTCATTGGCTAACGAGCCACACCTTACTGATTGAGGCCTGACTAAATACAGGTGTGGCTGCAAAGTAGAAGAGAGGCTCACTTTGTTCCTGCTGGGGCTGTACATAGGGTGGTTTCCTTTGTTTTGCTGTTTGGTTTTTAACCTTTTGTTTTTGGCTCAATGGCAGCCAGCTTCTCTACAGGCCAAAAGTTAGTTATGCAGTGGGTTGGTCTGATTTGGGTTTGAATCAGCTCGCATATTGTACATTTGCTCATAGCTTGGGCTGCAATAACCCATCAGAATATCCCCAAAAACATGCTCCACCCAGCTATTGACAGCATCACCTGGCCGCAGTATGCTGTACACAAACATTCACTGAACGTAGTGAAGCAGGATGTGGTGTGCTGGACTGAAAATGGCTCATTTCTGTTAATGAGTGATTGTATTGATGTCTGGAGAAGAGTCACACATTCCAGACATTTTAAATAGTTCACTTAAATCAGTTCCACCAGAATAATTTTCAAAACATGCTACCTAGTTTAATATATTTAACATGTTCAGTAAAGATAATGACCTGCCATTTGAATTTTTTGTAGTACTTTCCTCCCTTTCCTTAGCTAGCTAGTGATATACCTATCCTACTGCTGCGGTAAAATGAAAACTGAAAGTACCGTTCTGAAATTCAGAATCATCTTTTTTTTTTTTTTTTTTTAACACCTATCACAAAATGTTAAAAATGACATTGAAATGAAAGTCAGCATTTCAATCCTTGCAAATTGTGACCTTTGAACCCAGCAAAGGACCACTTATGAAACACTATTTACTTTACAACATATACTCTACAAAGACCAGGGTACTGCTCCAATCTCATGCATTCATTTCACCATCTTGAAAACTAATCAGTTTTATATATAAACTGATTTATTTATTTTTCACCCATTTGAAGGAGAGCCTTCACCACCTCTCCCTTGAACCTAATTACTGTCAATCATTGTTTATTGTGTGCACCTGATGGTGAGGGAACAGCCTGTTGGCTAACGAGCCACACCTCACTAATTGGTACAGGTGTGGCTGCAGAGCAAGAAGGGAGGCTTATTGTGTCCCTGCTGTTGGTGTGCATATGCTGGTTTCTTTGTTTTTTTTCATTGTATTTTAAAATAAATTGGTTTTTTTTTTTACCCTTTTGTTCTTTTGGCTCATTTATGGGAGAAGTGTTGGTGTGTGAATGATTTTAACTCCAACCGGGGAACTGTGTGTTAATTGGGTTCCAGCTGTGATGACTTGACTTAATGATATTGAATGCCAGTGCTTTCTAAATGAACACATGGTGCAGCCAGTGATATATGAAGGGATTTGTGTGTGTAGAGTTTTTCCACAAGAAGTTCAACAAATCTGAATCATGTGTAAAACAGGGGAATAGTGTTTATAGTTTTGGGAAATGGGTCTGTCTTTTGGTAGATGGCGTCATGGTTTGGATTGTTTAGTTAATAGGCCTAGTTATAGTGTTTAAGTGATCGAGAAAAACTGTAAAATGAAAGTACCCTCCCCGATCCCTGATGGAATGAAGCCAGTTTGTCCCACCGATGTGAGCTTCTGGTAACTGTCTGTAAATGACAAAGCCAGCTTCTAACCTGTGTCATAGGGGGGAGCCCCTTATGGATACTCCCTTCTCTTCTGAATACAAAGCGTTCTTTGAGGTTTCATGTTATTTGAAATGAATTTATTTCTGAAATCCAGCAATCCATAGGCCTTTCTGGAGAAACTGAATGAGGTGCTGCCAGATTGGCTAATTAAAATTGCTCATTCCAGCCGGCCTCTTTTGAATGCTTTCATCACCACCTTAAAGCAAACCATTGGTGGTCCTGGCACCATCACAACAGTCAATGCACTATAAATAGAACTGGGGTTGCCACTGTTTTTATTCAGTCTACTGTTATACCTCATACTTTTTAGTATGCATATTTCATGGCCATTCCAGAAAGAGTGACCAGTCAAGATCAAGCTTCTCATCTAACAAAAACAGAAAACACTGGTCTGACACTGTTGCCCATTCAACTTGAACAGATAAGTGGTTGTGGTTGAATGGATAACGGATGACTTCTGTTCTGTTTTGCTGGAAGTTGAACTGGATAAGAATGTCTGCTAAATGAATGTAATGTAATGTAAAACAAAGGACCACCAGAGACAATATTAAGTATTGTGAAGTATGCAAGATACCAATCATGCTGAAGGTCTAGGTTCCTTTAAGACCTGAAACTGAAAAATAGGGGGTGCTCACAATTATTTCAAACTGTTGGAAATAATAAAGGAAATAAGAAAGAGAGAACCTGTACACTAATGTATACAAGCCATTTACATGTATTTAGTTAAAGGGCGCTTCATTACATAATACACATGCAAATGCTATTAACTGTTGTGTAACTTTATGTAAAATTCTATAATGGAGCCTACAGTGCTATACACTAAATTAGGTTTACACAACTGATCATGCTTAATACTGACTGTGGTGCAAGCAGAACGTAATATGTTGGGGAGAGAAGTTCTACTTGGTTTCTGCACTCGACTTTTAACACATGTCCCACTGATCACACTGTCCAACTCTTTGTGACCATTCTGTGATTTCCAGTTCAGCCAGGCAAATTAAAGACTTTATTGATTGCCACTGAGCAGGGCAAATGGAACAGAACTAATTTTCCTGTCTTTTTCTAGGAGAGTGCATATTGTTCTCCCTAAGTCAATGACATTCTGTGCAGTTAGCTTGAAGGCATCCCCTTTTTTTCATTTCTCATACATGCTCTCCACACTTCTCTCAGATTGAATCACCTCTACATTCTGAGAAATGTGTAGTAAAACGAAAATAGCTGTGTCCCGCTCCTCTCTGCCCACAACGAGGCCCTTCACAGAGCTGTGCAGTCATTTTTCGAGCTGAGTCATTCCGGTACATTGATCAGCAAGAGTGATGGGGAGGGTTTCCTTTATCTAACGGACAGCCTCAGCCTATTTGTCACTCTGGCAGATGTTTAGAGAGTTACAAGACCGCACAGATGATACAGCACAAAAGGCATGCATTCATCGCTAATATGGGTTCAGCTTGCTGACCTGGGCACAGTCTTACAGAATAATTCACTTTACAACTGATTACTCATTCAGAAAAATGTAATGCTACAATTTTGGCTCCATCTACTTATAAAGGGTTAGAGCTTCCAGCAATAAAAATGAAAAAAAAAAAATGTAATCCAGAATAAAATATGGTAATGCTTTGGATTGATCGATGCAACAGCGTATTTCCATAAAAATAGTTTATTTTATACATTATGCACAAACATTTTATACAGTGAATTTTATGTGACATGTGTCTACACAATGATGATATTGTGTTACTTTGACATGAAATGAATCGCATGTCTGAACTATTTAGCTGAAATGAGCATCTTTTGATTGAAGAAAGCATGAACGTATCCAGTTGCCCCAGAGGCAGTCACTCCCCTTGTTTCTGCCTCTCTTCTGATCAGCTCGGCTGAGTATGATCATTAGTATGTTGGCTCCACAAAAGTATACATAACGTTTCAGTGTGAGGAATAATAACCAAACACATTAATCAGTATGGAAGTAGAAAAAAAATGTAATGCTCTGCACAAAAATGCACAGAAGACATACTGGGAGAAGCTGGGAAAAAATGATTAAGACTTGAGATGAATTTAAATCTTGTACCCCCAAGAGGGGTGGCATTTTCGTCCCAAATATAGGTTCAATAAAGATGTGACAGGCCTGACAACACACAGGCCAAACAGTGGAGGCAACACCAAAGGCTCACCCACACCACAAAGTGCAGAAAGTGACAAATTAAGAACAATCATATTACCATTTTTACTAAAATCATTTAAAACATTTTGTCCCAGTAAGCATTTTTCCATATGCAGAACGAAGCTTAAAACCCCATTAGCTTCATAACATACCTGTATATAATAACATAAAGTGCAAGAGGCTACTTTCAAACCTGGAGATATGGTGGTTATAAATAATCTAGTTCTACGGTTAAGTTAAAAATGTTCCCTCAGTAATTTCACTCACACATAAACTGAGGGCACTCCCATCCATCCAGATGGAAATCTGTATTAAAGCAAGGGAGTCATAAACCGGAGTTGCCAAAACATACTTGTCTTACACAACACTGACAAGATTCCCAATCTCTATCACAAATTTCACAATGTAGCTTCTCTTTGGAATTAGTGACCTTTCAAAACCAGTAAATGGAGTGGTTTCCCAACAGCAAACCATACTGTTTGGTTAGTTACTGTATCCCTCACAAAGCATGGGGAGCTGAAAGCATGGAGCCATGTTATGAGACAATAAGAGACATTCACAGCCTAGCTTTGGATTTCACATACTGTATGGACTTGGTAGAGGTAGCGAGGATAACAATGAAATATGGGAACAATGTGTAAGAAAGCTTTGGGATGGAGCACAAAGATCGGTGATGCTCCACACCCTCACACTGAGAGCAATGCATAATCCTCATATTTGGTGTTTTATATTTTTCCATATTTTTTAACATACCACAAAATAAATATGTGAATGTCAAAACAAGCATCTTCAGATAATTTTTTTTAAACAGGCAAAATAGCGCTGCAGGTTCTACAACAGCAGACATGCTAAGCCTCACAGTATGCATGCCTGCCTTTAATAGCTTACATTACAGTGTGTATGAAACACTGCAGTTGTTGTAACATATAACATGAATATTGAGACGGACGGACACTGAAGTATCGTACACGCGTAAGCATTTAAAGCAAATGCAACCCAAACTGACACCCATATATATGTGAGCATGATACTTTGATTGCCTCCATTAGCTCCAACCAGCAGCTGACATATATGATTAATATGCTATAAATTTGAAAGTACCACATGATGACTGAGTGTGGAATTTCGTGAATGTGTCACTATAGGTGAGAATTTTGGGGATGGTGGGGGTGGAGGGGTTACAATCAATGGACCACTGAAGTTAAACCTTGCTCCACGCTAATTTGGTACACTGCAGTAACAATGAAAACTGAGTACAGAAAATAACATTGCAGTTAAAAATGTGAACAGTTAAAGGTCACAAGCATTACTTAAACCAATTTCACTTACAAATATACAAAGGGTAACAAATCGTGCATTATTTTAGGTTCCTGAATATTGTTTTTTTTTGGTTTGTTTTTTTGGAGTTGGATGTGGTTTATCCAGTGGGGAATCTTTCCTGCTTTCTTTCAGTAAGGCTGCTATCCATATGGCTAATTCCAAGAGGAAATGGTGGCATGGAATAGCACTATTGTTTAATCTCGCAGTTTATGGTTAGTTTTTCTCTCTTATGAGAAGAAAACATAAGGAAATACCAAAATGTCATGTGTCAGATGATCTCATGAGCATTGTTTCAGCACTTTTTAAGAAAATTTAGAAAAAAAAGGGAAAAAATATTTTTGTCGGTGAAAGAACCAGTGTACCAAATATAATGACTGCACTTCAAACGCTTCAAGAGTTATGTACATTCTAAACCTGACAGCTCAATCCACTATGGCCACAACACCATGTGACCTATTGGCACCATTTTGCTATTCCATTTATTTGCCACAGCCTTCTGCAATCCTCTCAAATTCACTCAAAATTGTTCAATCAGCCAAGAAGTTAGACTTTTTTTCCAAGGAAGAAGGAAAAAGAGGACAGCGGCTAGCAAAACCAACAGGGTGCCTTAGCAGAGCGACTCACAATTATCTCCAGTGAAATACTTCAGTGATCCATTGTAGTCCCCATGCAGGCTGGTTCAAAGCTCCTACCAGATATGCCAGATATGACATGTACATGACACTCTAGAGCAAAGTTCATGTTAGTTACACTATATAATCTCTTTGCAACAAGGACAGTGATGACAGCATTCAGTGTATAAAATAAGATGCTCAAGAACCAACTGTTCACGTTGGATCCACAAATCCTCTAACAGTAAGATACCAAAAGACAAACATGAGGAGATGGGACACAGAAATATGTTATGTTCAGTCTGAATAAAACTCTTCCTCAATATACATGTTTCACAACTGACAATGCTAAAGTATTTTATAAAAATACAATGATCACGTTATCAAATATTATTTTTGATAAAATATACAGAAATCATTAAATAAGATGTATACTCTTTTTTTGTAGCTCAAAGCTACAGCATAGTGCAACATAAAGCAAACCAACATTAAACAAAAAAACAATGTTCATACAAAATATAAAATACATATATATATATATATATATATTTGTGCTATTGACACAAAGGACATTTATTACATTGGCATTTTTAGGCTCTACGGCAGCATTCAGTTAAAGGCTTGGTTTGCACTTACCCAAATATTTTTCTCTCGCAACCACCTCCAATATTTACATTTTCACAGTTTTTCAGAATGTAGTGCAAAAATAAATCAAGATTTATTATTTTCTAAAAAGAATTTGGAGCGTAGGTGCAGGGCACATTCAATGACCGCAATCCTCATCTTAAGTCTAGGCTGGGCTAGACTTGGTGTTTGGTGTTTTGGAAATAAAAAAGGCTTCAATGTTGTGTCTTGGAAAAACACCATATTAAAACTGAATCTGTTAGATTAATGTAGAAAAGAACATTCAGAATTGTGGAATGTTATGAACTGTATATCAACATGTAACGGAGTGGCATTCTGCAGCTGAGAAAAAGGAAAAAAAAAAAGTTTTGAAGAACAGACTTAAACTGAAGCTGATCCTTGGTGTATATGTGAAGTGGAATCTTTCCAAAGGTTGATATTCAAAAGCAACAAGAAAAACAGCTTCTCCCATTCAATGGAGCAGAACCTTCAGCTTTACCATGGCGGCAGGTGACGATGAGTAGGTCATCCTGGATGGGCATCCTGTCGCCCCCATAGCCAGTGGTTTGGCCCACCTCCTACACAGGCCTTGCTGATGTAATGTCCTTTTACTTTTAGGCATAGTTGTGGGTGTGTTACTCAGTAACTATTGATTACAATCAATATGCATGTTGCCTAGCATTACACATAGAGCAAAATAAAGCAGTCTTACTACACGTACACACTTTCAGCTTTGGCCACTTGAATATGTCTGAGGTAGCTTTGAATCTGTACAAGTTACTTGTCCGTCATTCCCCCCCTAGAGGTGAGTAAGATGATCGCATGGTGGTGAAGGTCTGTGGACGGTGTCCTGGTAGGGCTGCACCAGACCAGCTTCATTCACGTCAGCACAGAGGCCGGCTAGTCTTTCACGTCCTTAATGACAGTCACCTGAGAGAGGGTCTTCTTTATGCGCAGCGCGGTCAGTCGAGCAGTAGCAGTGGCATACCAGCACTCCCGCATGATCTTACCCGTCACCCGCAGGGCCTGTGAGATCCAGAGAATTTTCACTTTACATCAGCTCTCTCTCCTACCACCCCCATACCCTAACACAGGCATCTTTGTCCAATGGCAGCCAATATCAATTACTCTTCTCTCAAGAAAGACACCCCCATTGCATTGCCTCCCAACACATCCAACCACACACATCCACTCCCAAACACACTGATCCCACACAGTATCCCTTGAACAAGCAAACTCCTACACTAGACCTCCACAGTCCTCCAAATTTCTCTGTTTTCAGCATATACTTGATGATAAAGTGCTACTTTACTTTGAGCTTGTCAGATGTACCATTATTTTAAGTTGTAGGACCCTCCTGAACAGAGAACAGAGACTTGAGAGACGTTTTTAACACATTGGTTTTTTAAAAAAAAAACCATGTTGATCGTCTGTAGCTAAAGCAGCATTCCTTTTCATAGCTAGGTAATCCACCCTAAGGACCTTTCTCAAATGCAGAACAAAATCCTAATTAGTGTCCAAACCGCTACTTTACTTCTTTACAGAGGAACTGAAGTGGATTAGTGTCCGTTGGGCCTGACCTTGCTTCCCCCCATTAACCAACCCTCTCAGGCCTGCCTACCTCACAGCTTTGCCACTGATTGGGAATGTTGGGTCTCAGTTTCTGGTCACAGACGACCTTTTTCATGTCTTCCACTGATGGATCCGAAGGCACCAGGTCATAGTAAGGCAACTGATAATCTTCATAGATTCCTGCCAAAGAGAGAGAGAGATCATTCCGTGACGCTGCAACAACAGATTCTTTAAAGAAAGAAATCACATCCATTATGCATTGAATGTCAAAACTATAGTATTGTCTATTTTCCGTATTTATGTATTCAGTTTTCAGAAATAATATCCTTGTTTATTTCTCAATTTTTCATGAAACATCATTTTCAGGATGTCATACGAGGCCCCAATCAATAACAGCAAGAACAATACACATCGTAACCTCCCACCAAACTGAACAGTCCTTTGAAAAACATTGAATCATTTATGTTTAAGAAAACACTAACTGATACACAAATGGACTATTTATACATGCGGAATTACTGTTATTCAACATAAGATAATGTAGTTGTGCTTTTCATTTTCAATAGCCAGACATGATGGACAGCTTTACGGACAGTCTACATCTATGTCTGTATCCAAAAATTGCAATGTCAATTTAACTTTGCTCTTGTAATTTTGAGTCTGTACTCAAGTGTGCTTTCTGTACTTTCTGAAATTTAGTGCTTAATTTAAGTCTTTCTGGGTATTTTCTGTTCTTCATACTGTAATCACTGTAAGGACCTGTGTTCATGTAAATTGGTCCTGTAATATGCCTACATGGAATTTTCATCATACTGCAGATCAGAGCAAACACCTTTGGTCACAAGCTATACTTAACATTCTTTTTACCTGTGGCATTTGGTTTTGCTCTGCTTGAGGTTTTTGAAAACTGTTCCCCAATATTACCCCCAAAAATATACTCCTACCTACTGTCAAATGTGTTTTTCTTCCGGCTCACAAATTATTGTGGGATTACAGTACATATTGTGCACGTACTCCACCGGAGTTCTTGGTATTGTAGCTAGGTAACCTCTAGAATTTACAATATAATTGCTTCATCACGTCTTGCCACATTCCTTACTTTCCGCATTGAAATGAATGACTTCACTCCAGATGAGAGCTGGCTCCGCCAATTCAAGTACACACTCACATTTCCATTTAACTCGATTCAGCCCAGCTTAAGCGTTATGTTAATTACGGTACCTCTCACGGAACACCTCCGCGCTAGTTCCCAGAACACTAAGCCCAAGGAGTAGATGTCCGCCCGCTTAAACGACTCAAAGCTTCCCATATTGATTGTGTCATCCAGGATTTCTGGGGCCATGTACCTGCAAGTCAATAAACTCATTAGCGGCCAATTACATGTGCTCTCTGTGTGATGGTAAGCAGTGGCACATCCGTCCTTTAAAATGGACAAAATGTACCAGCAAACAGAGCCATTCTGGACATAATCAGCTGCACATTTTCAGTACTATGGAGACCAAAAAAAAGGGGAAACCTTTGGTAGCAATGGAGCAAACAAAAAGCATACATGGTTATGCCATAAAAGCAATGTGCTCCGATTGTGGACATAGCATGGACATGGCACCATGAGTTTTGGTTTCTGAACTGTATGTGGTCAGAGACACGTCACCCACACACTTCCCTGCTATGAGAGTTTAACCGCACAGTACAGTTGATTAAGAGGAGTCGTTGCTATGGTGATGTTGTTGTTTGGCTCACCAAATTAATTGATATTTGTGAATGGTAACAATGACAGAGGCAAATGGCACATTTCTGACATACAGGCTTCTTTGAGCACTTTGCAGGTAAACACAAGCTCTGTCATCAGCTCGATCATAATAAGTCCAACTTGGTGTGTTGCATTTGCAACTCCTTCCTGCACTTTGAACAGTCACAGTGCTCCTCCTCTCCCAGGAATGTACTGACCACGTTAAACTGACTTCACAGGTACATTATCTTAAAGTGTTTATCATAGCAACAATACATTGAGGTAACTAAATGAGTCAGCCTCACATTGTTACATAGAATTGAGTCATTTAACAGCAATGCCTCCATTGAATCCAAGTTGTCCTCTGTTAAAACACTTATTTCTCTGCAATTACATGCAGCTGCATGTAAAATGTGTTGCTCCACACATTAATTCTGTGGAAGATAGCCATCTCTTCAACTGAATAAATCAGAATGGGACAGAGAAAGCTCCACCCCTTCTAAAACATCATCCAATATCCCCCCAGTAACACTTAATGTTCTTGTTACTTTTAGGTATGGAATAAAAAAGTTTGGCTACATTTTACTGTCAACATGCACACCCGTGACTGACAGTCAATTAATCAGTTAAATTTTTTTTACATCCCTAACAATAATCTCTACTCTGAGAGCCCTTCCAAGAACATCAGGGCAGTCACAGACAGTTAAAATGCAACTACAAATTACAACATACATACGTGGAAACGAGAATGAATTAAGCCATAACAAGATGGACATCCAGTGGAATCACACATGGGTCTGCTCCCATTGTCTGATTGGCTGCGCTCTCACCTCTTTGTCCCCACTCTGTGATTGACTGGTATGTCGATGGTGTTGGTGATGGAGTCGTGTTTCACAGCCAGACCCAGGTCAGCAATGACAGCCGTACTGTTTTTCTTCACTAGAATGTTCTTGGACTTCAGATCTCTGTGAGCTATGGCCGGCTTTCCTGTGACACAGAAAATGCGACATTTGCTCAGTGCTCCCCAATCTTTAAAATGTCAGCTGTCTTCAAAGTAGGGTTTACTTTCCCACAATCATTTAACTTCAGCTAAATGTCCTTTAATTCACCGTTACCACTGTGTTCCTACAGTAAACATGACATGATTTCTGTGATTATTTAAAATGTAACTTTAAAGGTTTGTTGTTGTTGTTGTTGTTGTTATAATAATAATAATTAGTAGTAGCAGCAGCAGCAGCAGCAGCAGCAGCAGCAGCAGCAGTACATATTTAGTGAGTTTGAGAACCATGGAAATTTAGAGCTGAAAAGCCATTTGTTGGCTTTTTTTCTCGTGCCATTCTTTACTGTATCAAATCAAACTGTGTAATCCAGGTGTAAAGCACATTCTCAGCTGATCTGTGTCAGCCAGACACAAAGCCTGATAAAGTCTTGCACAAATCCAATGATCCTTATGACAAATTAATGGGCTGTCAGCAGGCTGCGGGGTGTGAAATGATGTCATCCACATTATTTAAAAATTGGCCAATTTACTCAGATTTTCACAAACACATAAAGGATGTGCTTCAGTTTCAGAATACTGATGGAGTCGAATTCAAAATGTAGAAGAAGATGTGGAATATAAATATAGAGGTCAGTGAGAATCCCTGCCTACTGATCATAAGCCTGATCCAACGATAGGCTTTTTCACAGTTTAAGGGGGGAACATAAGCTAACAACAAAACCATTATTAATATGATTTTTTACCCTAGGATTAGCTTTGTTTTGGTTCACCCTCGCCAAAGACGAAGCTTTCCTCACCCTGAGTGCCGATGATCTCCATGTGGAGGTGGGCCAGTCCACTGGCGATGGAGAGGGCCAGGACGATCATCCCGTCCACAGAGACGGTGTACCTGTTCAGGTAATCGAACAGGGATCCGTGTTCGTGGTACTCTGACACCAGCCACAGCTGTGTCCACGACCCATTATCTGCAACAGACAGGAAAACCATTTACACCACCACCACAGCACTGTGACCACTGAGATGGAGAGTGGAAATATTCTGATATGAAACTGATTTGTTATGTACTCAGGTAACTTTCTATAAGACTATCAGTGGGGGTAGCCATGGTATAAGAATGTCATTTCATTTGTCAGGAAGGCTTTAGTAGCAACTCTCCTGAAATTGTCAACATGCAGTAATTTCAGTTTTAAACATTATATGACAACCATTATATGAGCCCTCCACTAAGAAATCATAATTTAATAGCTTGTTCCTTACCTTTTACAACCATTGTTTTTCTTCTAGCTTACACAACAAATATCATACATCAATTGCACATTAAATTATGACATCTTTTGGTGATGTCCTCTTTTAAAGTTAGGATCTTTATAGCATATGCTTTATGAAATCCATTGATGGAAGTTATAAGCAGTGTTCAGAGTATCTACCTTTGTTGTCGGCAGCGATGAAACCCAGAATGTTCTCATGTCGGAGCATGATGGTTTGGTAGATCTCCGCCTCGCGGAACCATGACCTCTCGTCCCGCGATGAGAAGATCTTCACCGCCACGTCCTCCCCCCGCCAGCGCCCCCTCCACACCTCCCCGAACCGGCCCTTCCCGATGATCTCTTGCAGGACGATGGTCCTGGCGATCGTCCTCTGGACCAGTAACGGAAGCCCTGTGGGGAAATTGTTGATTAGTAGGGCAGCACTGTGGCATAGTGGTAAGGAGCAGGGCTCATAACCACAAGGTTGCTGGTTCGATTCCCCGCTGGGGCACTGCTGTTGCACCCTTTGGTGAGGTACTTAACCCACAATTGCCTTAGTAAATATGCAGCTGTAAAAATAAATTACATGTAAAATCTGTAACCTATGTAAGTTGCCTTGGATAAGAGCATCTGCTAAATGACAATAATGCAATGTCATCAAAATAATATGATGATAATGTCAACGAAATGCCATCATTGATGAAATCAATGGATTCCTGGATTGATATCAGTAGCATCATATCACATACCACAGAAACATGTCAGTCCCTAAACAGATGTCCCACTCCCTTTCAAGTTAAATGCTCAAAATTGATACACCTTTTAATTACAAATAAAAGACTGTTCTGAAATGACCGGGTTCAGCACTGACGCTGACATGTCGTGTACCAACACGTCCAATAAAAGCAGAATCATCAGTCCAATACGAGGGCAGCTCTGGGGTGCATGTGAAGCCCATACCAGATCCGGACCCCGAGGTGCTCATGTCAAAGATGAGGTCCTTCAGACACTTGTCGGGGGACATGAGAGTCTGGTCGTCTAGGGCCTCCTCCACGTCGTGCTTGCGGGTCTTGCCGTAGATGCAACGCTGTCCCTGTGCGGTGCACACTCCCAGAAGGATACCCACACACAGCAGGCAAGAGGGCACCAGGATCACCGCCGCCAGCTCCAGCCGACCCCAGCTGGCCCCGGCCGCCGGCCTTTCTGCTCAGACAACACAGAGAAACACACACACGGGTGCTAATTAGAGAGAGAGAGAGCCATGAGTCGTCTTCTCAGCACACGTTGTGTATCTCCATACCATGAATGTCAAATCATCATTTATGATCCTGACGCCCTCTAGTGGCCGGTCTTTCCCTCTGCGCTCGTTCAACTCTGTTGAAGATTGAAATTCACGTTGGTCAAGTTCAGGCTACTTCCAGCGAAATCTGAGTTACAGCCTGCTGTGATTCAGTGGTATTTTGAAGCACCTGGTGTGTACCTGGTACACACACACACACACACACGCAATCACACAAAAACAACGCTAAATTGTAAAGAGCTGCACAATTAAACACAATGCTGGCCCAGTAAAGGTTTTATAGACATTGCATAGTACGGATGTCACCAGGCTACGGCAAGTCTGAATTCTAATCCCAAATCTCATTGCCTTTTACAGCTGGGACAACAAGAAGGCTTGACAGAACATTTTGTCAAGATAACTGTTTTTTTTACAATGTTCTCCGATTCCAGACAAGCGGGCAGTGAAACATTTGATTTAATCCAGCTCGTCTATTCTCCTGAACCGAGCACTCATAAACTGTGTTTGTGTAATGTTTCTGTTAAACTAACAAGACATGGAACAAACACTCCCACTGTGAAAAACACAATGTAACTTATACTTACATAACCCATTTAAATTTGGGAAATTTGGAGGGGTGGCGGTGTGGTGTAGTGGTAAGGGTTTGGGCAAGGTACTTAACCCAGAATTGCCTCGGTAAATATCCTGCTGCATAAATGGGTAACGTGAAATTATTATAACTTTGGATTCAGCATATTTAAGGAATTGTTTGAATTCTATATGTGCAGAGTCATACAGATTTGAGGGAATCATGTATCTGAAGGAAATCTGATTAATTTAAAACTCTTCTGATGCAGAGGAAGGTCTATTAACCCCACAGTATTTCAAGAAGTCTTCAGCTTGCCTTAGAAATTGCAAATCATTTACAAACACTGTTTATTGTGTTTTGTACTATGCACTTTACTCTGCATTCGAATCAGCTAATTCTCTGTAAATCTCCCTGGATCATAGTGTCTGCCAAGCAAATAAATAATCATAATTATTGTGAAAGCACTGCTCCTAGCCAAAATCGGTATTGCAAAACGTCTTAAAGTTTTGAAACTTGGTTACCCAGTTCACAGGACACGCAATGTATAACTGCTAATAGCTGTCCTTTACTAGGAAATTCTGAACACATACAGAGAAAAATGGTTTCCTTTTCTTGTTGAGGTCTGAATGATGTTGGTTTTAATCTGTTACTAAAGGATTTGTTTCGCAGTGTGACAGGACCACACTGCAACCCATTTTGAGAACCAGGCTACCTAAGCTACAGTAACCATCATTCACTGAAATTTCCGTATTACTAAACACAAACTACGTGGTAGTTTCATAATAGTGGTAGTTATTTATTTGTACCCTGCCTCTCCATAGTCAGTGATGTCTGAAATGAATAAAGAATAACGTCAACAAGATGAAGAAAAAATAATACTTAAAGATCAATTGCTACGATCTTCATGCTGACCCATAAAATGTATAGTTATGAAAGGACAGCAAAGTTTGGCTTACACACCTGTTTCCTTCAAAACCCCTGCCCATCACCTTGGAGTGTGAAAACATTAATACAGCTTCTCCAGTGCAACCTCATTATCCTTTTAAAAACATATGAAAAAAAAGAAAAATATACGTGTTGCGCAATGCATAATTTACTTTTACACAGTGTACTAGGTTTCCTTAGAAAACACAACGTAAACTATCGTTAACATTATCATCATACAAGATAAACCCTACTCACACTGACTTGTAGACCCAGTAAAATTTCTACAACCTTGGTGTAAGAGCCTACCCAGTAATTGCACAACCATTGACCTAGTGTAATTTTAGCAGGCATCTGCCACAGTGAAGAGAAATTCCCAGGTATTTATCTGTTGGATATTCTGGCGTGTGAGGCCCACACACACAGCAGACCAGTAAAAATGGCAGGGTTTGCACATAGAAGAGGCGCATTCCCCATTACACACCTTCTGGGTGGGCTGTAGTGTGGTGTAGTGGTAAGGAGCAGGGATAGTAACTGGAAGGTTGCTGGTTCGATTACCCGCTGTGGCAATGCTGTTGTACCCTTGGGCAAGGTACTTAACCTACAAATGCCTCAGTAAATATCCAGCTGTATAAATGAAGAAAATTGTAACCAATGTAAGTCACTCTGGATAAGAGTGTCTGCTACATGACAATAATGTAATGCACTGTAAATATCCAGCTGTACAAATGGATAAAACTGAAACCTATGTAAGTTGCTCTGGATAAGAGCGTCTGCTAGATCACAATAATGTAAGGTAATGCAACTGCTTCCTGCCAGACACAAAATTATTGATATTGACACTGGCAGAGAGAAACTGGCAAGAAAGTACTGCTCACGTGTGCACCACACTCAAAACGATAATAAACGCACATAATTGCAGCAAATCACAAAGACCGGGCAACTTCACTGTATACGGTACCAACCAGCTGAACTCCCAGGAGAGCCCTCTAGTGGCCACAGTTACAGAGAGTGATTCCCATCTTTCACAGAATTGGGTTTTACTCCCTAATTTTGATGTGAAGGGGGTTCTAGATACCACTTCGGCCTGAGCACCCACCCATGTTCGTCTACGTTCCTTAATTTTCTATCTTCTCTCAACCTTTACAGCTCCTTCCAGAGATACCCCCCCTCAGGCCTTGCGACATTGGCCTACAGAGGGCTCGCACTCGCCACGTCAAAGAGGTGAAATCGACCAACACCAAGCGTGTCGTAATGTGTTTTTTACTCTTTCACCTAAAAATACTGTCAGCCTCTCTGTCCAGCTGCACAAAGGCAGATCTCTTTACCAAGCAGTTCAGACATCAGCAGGACATCGACGCTCCTTTTCGACACTCCCTGCATCTGTTTCAATGAAGAGGATATCGTGATATATTCCTCTCAGGATCCCTTAAAGTTCCGGATCATACTGCACCCACAGAAGGCTTCACTGTCACATGTTTGATGTTTTTTTTTTTTACACCTTTAGAGACAATTGTGTACATTTGTGACTGTTACAACTGGGTGCAAGTCTCTCCAGGTCATGGTATCTAAACAGGTCTGATGTCATGATCAAGCAGAAAAATCAACTGACCTCAAAAAACATACACAAACACACGGCTAAAACACCAACTTCCACAACCTAAAACACAACCCATAACCCAACCCTAACCCTTAAGAGACAATTGTGTACATTTCTGAGTGTTACAACTATATTCATCTCTTTCCAAGTGATGGTATACGAACAGGTTTGCTGTCATGAAATGCATCAACCAGATAAAGCATCTGTCCTGCAAAAAAACACACATTTATAAAATTTCTGAGATTGTAACCATATACTATAGAGACCCGATTGATGTGCTATCACTCAGCTGCTGTATTTGGTTGCTTCATTCACAGCCATTAAACAATACTGCAGCGATTTTCTTTTACTGTACAGAGCAATTTCAAATAATGACGATACACTGAAAGTGAATCATATCACTGAAGGCCATTTCATTTCAAGGTGTACTAAAAAAGGTAACCAGACAAAAGAGTTGAATTAAAACGTCCAGAGCTCTTCAAACTGCCCTTATCCACTTTCAAATATTCAAGAGTTTATCTTCATGTGAAAACACTGGTATTAAATCTAATAGAGGCACACTGCAGACATAAAACTATACAATAAGCAGAGCTATTTTTTAAAATTAAAAAAATAAAGGTAAAATATATTTAAAATTGCACTTAGTCCATCAGAAAAGGCCTCTGACCTTCTGGAGCCAGCTGTGTCCATGAGAGAATTTTAAAAACACAGACTGGCTGTGAGTTTTGCAGTGTGAGCATATTCCACAAACTGAAGCCCCCCCTGTAAAAGACATGATCTCCTAATTAACAGAGTTATTTTCTTCATTATTTTATTTTTCTTTGCCAGAGGTGGAGAAAAAGAGCCCTGGCTTTTGAAAAAAATAAAATAAAATAAAATAAAAATTGTACCATTTTTAGGTAGCCACAGAAGACAATATTGAATCAAAAATCACTATATGTCATAGGAGCTTTGTAGTCATTAAAATGGCCTCAACTTTGTCACAGTTCAGGCTGAGGAAACTATGATTAATCAAGAGTTTTCTTGTGGAAACGAAAGAGGTTTGTATTGAAGTAAGTGTAAATCAGATGTCATCAATACAAAGAGAGCAGGAATAGGACCCTTAAGCCATGAGACACTCCATGTTTAACTATGCCTCGCTAACTCAGACCAACTTGGCAACTGTATTTTAGTCAAGAAATACCCTTGACTTCAGCACTGGTGCTGGTGGTACCAATAACCACTGCAATACCTGGTCTAATGAAGATCCTAAATCAATGCTGCAACCAACAAAACATTTTCGGCCTACACTCCCTCATTCCCAACATGTTTGGGGTGGCAGTGTAGCATAGTGGTTAAGGAGCAGGACTCGTAACCGAAAGGTTGCCGGTTCAATCCCCGCTGGGACACTGCTGCTGTACCCTTGGGCAAGGTATTTAACCCACAGTTGCCTCAGTAAATATCCGGCTGTATAAATGGATAACATTGTAAACAACTATAACCTATGTAAGTTGCTTTGGATAAAAGCGTCTGCCAAATGAATACATGTAAATGTTTGTTCATCTCTTTCCAGGAATTCCATCTTCTTAAGTGGCATTAAGAATACAAATTAATGCAATTTCCCATCTGACCAGGTCTGCCGGCTCTGAAACAGGTCAGAATAATTTGTTTCATTACATGTAATCAGTGTGGTAAACATTGGAGAGGTCATATGGACCTGAGTGTCCCTCTGGTGTGCACAGTCCAGACTGCATCTCATCTGTGAGCTTGTCAATTATAAAACAGGTACATAACATTGCCCTGAGTAGCAGGAGATATTTTAACCTGTTCATCTTTCATATCAACAGCTCTGCAAGAGACAAAACAGATTGGGATAGCGGGTAGGCCACCCGCTAAGTAGTCGGTCTGTGGAGCATACCCCAGACCTATCCAACATGAGAATTACACCCTGTTTGTGGTTATTAGGAAGCCCCAATGACCCTGAGGTGTGACTCATTACAAACATTCATTTCTGTGCTGTCTAATCTCATTTAAACATACCATAAAAGCTGAAACTTGGACCATTTTTTATTTTCTTCCTGATCTTTCTCTTCTTCTGCATCTAAAGTTTTCTGCTGCATTACATCCTGGAAAATGTTCAAGTGCAACAATTTATATATTTCATCATTGTTCTCTACTCATATTCAGCCCGTTCTCATATATATTCATGGAGGCCACTGACAATCATTGAAGCAAGAGACTCTCAGCCCTTGGTAGAAAATAGATGACAGCTATTGTGGTTGTGTATGACTGCTAGCTAGCTAGTTAATTAAGTTCCGAGTTAAGGATCATTAATAATGCTTATTTGGCAATATATCCTATATAGGCTGCAAAACATTTCTAAAATACATTCACTATCACTTCTGAGTTAACAACACTGTTTTGAATGACAACTCATAACAGGAGGACTATCAAGGTGAAAAGGCAGGCTTTAGCATCCCTGATCCAATTTTCGATCGGCCAGCTGCACCCTACTGTTACCTGCTGTTTAGAAGAGGTGCGAGCCAGCCTGACGGCTAATAACCTAGCTAGATAATTCTATTTTTAGCCAACGAGCTCACTGGCTAACTCGGCGGGTAACCCCCAACATTTGACTTCCTCAGTGCGGCACTAGAAAGGAGATTCAGCACAATGACATGTATCAATGCCCTCAAGATGAAGCTGTACAGCAGAGAGCAGCTTCCCAGCTGGAAGCTCAGAAGCATCTACACCGCGGACGCACAGCGGTGTGCTCGGCAGGCATACCCACAGCACCCAGCTCCAACGCGGCACAGCCTGGCACTCGATACCGAGCTGAAGCCGGCCCACCTCCGGCAGCAAGTCCAAAATCACCTGCCCAGTATTCTCAATGAGGCTCTGAGCCAAGCAGAGGGCCTGGAGGCTACTGCAACTAATGGACAGCCCAAAAGCACCATATGCCACTGTTTTATCAGTCCTGGTTGCTTATGCACCTAAAGTGATTTACATTTACATTGCTAGCCAGATGCCTTAAACCTCCTCAGTATTTCTACTTAGCAAGCTAGAGCTAATAAAATTTTGTACCACACACATGGCAGGAAATGTGATTATTTAAGGAACCCTTTGTAGAGAACAAAGAAAGTTAAGTTATTGACGCCTCAATTTTCTCCACCAAAAGTGGTCTACAGTCCTCCCTGTGTCATACTGCTGTTGCTGTATCTCAAGGACAGCTTTTCTGTAAAAATAAGCAGTGAAATACGCAATTGCATCTAATCATGTTAAATTACCATAATGTGCTGCCATAATGCATAATGCACGTTGTTACACAGACGCTGTACGTTCATTGACACATCGAAAGCTACTTCACTCCTAATAATAAGCCTCAGTTTCCTAGAATGAAAGCAATGTACCTATTCATTTAATTTGTGGGTTGTTTTTTTTTTGTTTCTTTTTGTATGAGCCCATTGTCAGAGCACCAACAGGAGTCAATAAAAAGCTGGGAGCAAGTAACAAAACAGGTTATGGTGTTTCCTGGATTTGATCAGTGGATGCCCAGGGAAATATTATACAAGAGACAGTGATGGATGACGGCAGCCTTCACGGAGGTGCATTTTAATCATTTATTTTTGTTAGAGAAATAAACGATGGAGGGAGTGGGTAGAACACCTGAATGAAACCCCAACAAACAAATTTCTCTGATATTGCAGCATTTTGTCGTGGGCTAGCACAACAGAGATTCCAACAGCAACTTCGTGCACACTTAAACGCTAAAAGAAATGGATTGAACAGCATTAAAGAAGTGGACTCAACAGCATTAAAGGGGAAATGATTACGAGTATTTAACAGGCCAAACCACAGCCACTTTCCTCCCTCTGTCCTGACTGTTCACACCCCTCTGTTTTCATGGTAATGGCTGGAACATCAACCAGTCTGTTAGAGCAGCTAAAGGCCTTTTACGGCTACATGCAGTTAGGAATCCAGGAAGGCCGAACCTAACGGCATCTTTAGCATACTCTGCCCATGAGCCCTGCCTAACACAAAGCAGATTTGTGAAGGGCTTTTCACCCGCCGCTCCACGGCAGGCAGAGGTATTTATAAACCTTGACTGCCAGATAACTGGCTGACCAGGGGAAAAAACCTCAGCTGACACTGTTATGTCACAGGATGTGAATCGGATCAGCAATCCATTCGTCTGAGCACAGAGGGTGCGAGGATACACCACAGCAGGCTGTGGGGGCCTGTGAATACTGCTGTAAGGGGGAGAAATACTGGCAGGATGGTGACCCTAGCAATCCCTCATATTAGAGAATGCAGGTAGGTGAAGGATGTAGCAGAATAAGCTCAGCTGAAAGAGGAACTGACAGACGTTCATGAAGACCTCTCACTTGCAAACCAGCATTACGATTCATTACATTATTGTCATCTTATTCAGAGTGACTTACATAGGTTACATTTTTTTTTACATGTTATCCATTTATACAGCTGGATATTTACTGAGGCAAATTTTGGTTAAGTAACTTGCCCAAGGGTTCAGCAGCAGTGCCCCAGGGGGGAATTGAACTGGCAACCTTTTGGTCTGCTCCTTACCACTATGCTACAGTGCTGCCACTGCCAGCACCACTCCAATCTCAAAATGGGAGCACGCATGTGCGGATCTGAGACACAATGTGGTGTTTATTACCCAACAGGAGCAGCTCCTCAGAAAGAAGGCAAACGGAAACCCCACACCGTGTCAATACAGCGGTCGTTCGGCTCCTTTACCTGGGTGCAGGTGCAGCGTCTCGTTGTTGCAGAAGTCGGTGAAGCAGCAGTTCCTTTTGGACACGTTTCGGGAGCTGTAGCAGAAGACCTGGCCCTTCATCTCGGAGGGCGACAGGCAGGACTTGACCGCCTCCTCCTTCCCGTCGATCAGCATGACGGAGTTCCAGCAGGCCCCATCCGCCCCCGTCTCGCAGGTGTTGTTGGCACACAGCTGGCACACGCACTTCAGGCCTGAGCACAGGGATGAATCCGAGTTAATCTGATTCTGCCACCGCAAGCGCTACTCTCCCTCCCACAGAGGACTGTAACCCCGCACAAGATCAGGCCTCACTCCATGGAAACAAATTCTGCAATGGATGCGGTTCAGTCCAGCTGCGTCTTGGGGTGGTTTTCTCCACAGCTTTGTCCTGACGCAGAGCAGTGGACCAATGAATCTTTAATGTGCGGCGCAGAGCGTAATAGACAGCGTTTAGCATTAATCGCATGAATTTTAACCTGCAGGGCTACAACAGGTGAGACCCAAAAGAAAGCTCTCCATCATGTCCTGAAGGTTACGTTACATTATTGTCATTTAGTAGACACTCTTTTCCAGAGGGACTTACATAGGTTACAGTTTTTACATGTTATCCATTTATAAAGTTGGATATTTCCTGAGGCAGCTGTGAGTTAAGTATGCTGCCCAAATGTACAGCGGGAGTGCCCCAGCAGGGAATCGAACCAGCAACCTTTTGCTGTTCCTTACCACTTCCTTAACACTGCTGCCCATGGTTACCATGTGCTCAGAGATTACACAAACACATCAAAGATATTTTAAGAGGAAAAAACCAAAGGCACCAGTGATGCATAGCAACACTACACAAAGGCAGTTTCAGTCTCTACAAATCACAGCAGCTCAGCAGATGGGCGTTTCCCTCGTTCCACAAGCCACACTTTTTTTTAAACCATAGCTGCAATGGCATGCGGCATCGAGAGAAGCCAGACCTTCAAGGCTACAATGTGGTCATCTTGTCCTTCAAAACATTCTTTCTGGCCCTTGGGAGATCGCCTCGCGGCGGGAGGCCGAAAACCAACGTGAGAAAAACATAGGTAATCTCGTTAGCCACAATATTCCGTACACTTCCATCCCTCTGGTGGCCAACTGCCCTCTTGAAGCAAAGGTTTTTCTGTTACATAACACCGGGCCCGCTCCTGCATTCCAGAAAGAAAAAAGCGGTGTAATGCAGCTTAGCTTAACACCCAGATAATCTTGAGTTCCTCTTGATTCTCCTGTCCTGCTGCGATGAAGCCAGAAGCTGCATACCTGGCTGCTGGAGTGTACCACAGTACATTCCCAGTAACCCACCATAACTGTACAGCAGCCACGCTTAAGGCAAGCTGGAGGCATTTCTGCCCCATTCCCAGGTCTGCTGCAACTTAATAGGTGAGCTCTTCCTATGAATTATCATAGCCAGAGAGCCTTTAAAAATGCTTACTCAAAGCTAGGTAGCACGGTCTCACTCACATATCACCAGATCCTAAAAAATGAATGAAGTATTTACCTCCTATGCTGTGCACCAGATTTGCATGTCAGCAGGAGTGTGCAGAAGTTTTTATTGTGCGGCCTCTTAAAACCAGGACTAATAACAGCGAAAGTGACAGGATTTCCTCCTCCGTCAGATGATGGAAAGCGAGCGGTCAAATCTGATGGAAGATCTTGCTTGTTTCTTTACAGACATGGTATAGGCGGGCGTAGGCAATTTCATTTTCACAAGTGTTCAAGTTTAAAGTTTAACTCCAGAGAGGGGTGTAAATAGAGCGGGTCAAGTTGTACATAGCAGTTGCAGAAATGCAGTTACAATTGATTCTGCGGCTTTGGTGACGCTGTGTTTGAACGTGTTAATGCCTATGTTGGCACACACTAACAACCCTGTGCACACACAGGGGTGTGGGCAGACTCCACTGAGGACTGTCCTTTGTAATCTTAACTTAAAGGGTCATGGGTGAAGATGGAAATATTGTAGTCTCTTACACTGATCTGCAGTTCTGCACAGCAACATGGAGGACCTCACAGCGATCCTTATTAAATGGGTATATTGGCCCAATTCCCATCAGTCACAAAAGCAAGATTAAAAGGATTCCTTTTTCAGTTCCTTCCTCCAGCCTGAAAATATGATGGATTTTGTAAGCAAATTACACAAACTCTACACTGGTAAATATTCTTAGGGGAGGTAGTTTGGAAAAGACCTCCACAAAGAAGTGAAAGTGCATTCATCCCTACAACTACACTGCAACCCAGAATTCTTTTAAAGTACTTTTTTTTTAGAGTACTTTTAAAATGTGGGGCTGTTATACTGGCATTATCACTGAGCTATCTGGTCTTTGCAGGTCTGCTCCAGGTCTATATTTGGAACGGACTAAGTGATGAGTGACAAGGAAGTTCCCTCACAGATTAAGCGGGAAGTTACTTTGGGCAGTAATACAGTATGTTGCTATTATGTCTGTAGATCTGTGTGTACAATTCAAAGCCATAACCCTCCTGTCATAAGTGCCCTCAACTGATGTTTTCCACTTGGCTGTCCTTATGTCCAGAGGGGTGTTGTTGCAACAGACCTCAAGATTGATTAGGCCTTGATGAGCTGCAGTGTGAATACTGAACTGGCTTTGCCAGCAAACCCAGGGGTACCCAAGAAACAGATCTGGAAATCACTGCCCTAAGCACTACTCCAGACGTCTGTCCAAAGACAATACACACTGCAGCAGACGAAGGTTCAGTCTCATGTCATTATCTCTCTCTGTGCCTACGGGACTGTTTCTGGGGGCCTTTGACTTACATGTACAAGAGCCTGTGTTATTATTAACAGAGCAGTGCCACCCAATCCAAGAGTCTCACAGTGTCAAAACCCAGGCCAACTAGGTTGCCAAAGGACCTGAGGTGGAACATTACAGAAATCTGTTTTTTTTTTTTTTAGGCCATTAGATTAATGCTGCTTGCTACAACACACAGCTTTCATAAGACTCTGAGACCTATGTCCTGCTCACATCTAACTTGATGAATAGCACCCATTTCTGTGCCGCCACTTACAGAGACCACCACTCATAAATCTGCCACAACATCCCTAAACACAATATTTCAATAGAACTTAGGCAAGAAAGAAACTGTTTTACACAAAGCAGACATTTAAGGTCATGGACGTAGCACTGGAATGTCCTAATTTTTGCATCGTTGATGCTTCAAATTGTGAAACCTAATGGGAAGATGTTGTCCTTTTTAAGTAAAAATTTAATTTCGGCTGCATCTGTAACAGGGCTTTCTGAGCATTTACAGCCCTAAATGTACCTGGGTGGATGTGTTTTGTGTCACCCATCCATTACCAAAACTGAACCACATTATGGTATTGACGTGGGTACAAATGGAACCAAAAACACAAAAATATTTTTTTATGGCAAAATATGTGCTCCAACTTTCAGGCATGCACTTTTTTACATTAATTGAAACACATATTGAGCAATACTTTTCAAATATGTCCAACATATATTTTCATTAAAATCTGCATTAAAAGCCAGTGGGGTATGTGATTTAATTCATCTGTCTTTCTATCAATGTTCAGATGTGTTGTACATGTACTGCACAACACAGTGCAACCCATCTCAATCACGGCCATCCCAAACACAGGGTTTGGGAACCACTGCTCACCAAGTTTCTATTTTTTACACAACCTAACATGTCTATGTACAACTTAGCTTTGTTGCAAAGCAGTTTAAATTTGTTTGACATGAGGCATGTAAAAAAACAGCAGTGGAAATTATGTAAATCACAAACAACCTGAAGAGAACTTGACACGCTTGAAGTGTGTCAACACCTTCTGTTGATTCTACTAAATTGTTGAACGAACCACATGAATGGCACTTAAATGGTGTTTTCATCAACAAGAACACGGAAGTGACGAACATCCCCATAAAGAAAAGATAGCTAATTAGATGGGTTGATGTCCAAAGTTCTGCTCTTCCGAAGGTAAACATTTACACCAGCAAAGTGAACAAAAGAGTATGACTGTTACTCTCTGTGAGAATTGTAACTTGCCTCTTTAACTTGAAACACTACCAATTCATGTGTGTAGATTACTTAAAAATGTTTCTGGTCTTTGCTGTGCGATACCCTTTGTTGCTGAAATTACAAAGTAAGAAGTTAACGATCTAGCATCTGCAAAACCCGAGTGGCCCTGTGCATTACATTTCTAGTTACCGGATTTACTTTACCTGGAAGGTTGAGTTTTAAGGCTTATCTTTAAGACTGCATCTCCGCAGCCTCCATAGCAAAGTTAAGTCTTAAATACTGCTCCGCAGTAGAAACATTACTGCGTACAAACAAGCAGTGTTGAAAGAGCAGAAACATCACGTTTGCTGTTTCTTCTGTATGTTTAAGTTTACTAAGACCTTAACCTTAGATTCAGCCATGCTTCTTACAGTCACGCTGGAAAGTATTTACAGCACAGCATAGAGGCTTCATGGTTGATATTTGCTTGTTTAAATGGTGATACTGATGCTGAAAAGAGCGACCTGAGTCAGGCTTTTTTTTTTTTGTTTTCAGTCAACATTTACATTGTATTAGACTTGAAAATCATCTTCAGGCAGTCTATTATATTACAGACCTGTGGGAGGAATGTAATCAAAAGCAAGAGTCCAAACACTTGTCAGAAATAAAACTTAAAAAAACAACTTACTGTCAGGTTTGAACCCTCATAATGTACGGAGTGATTCATAAATGTAATTAGTTATTACCGCTAAATTCAAAATTCCTACAAGCCTACTTATTTCACCATTCTTCACATATTCTTGACGCTCTGATATTTCAACTGACAGCTGAAACACTTTGCTCAACATAATCTTATGGAACTGACTGCAGTCCAGGAATGAATCTCAGTGAGCCATTAACGGTGACAATGCAGTTTTATTTGCATGCTTATCATCTGGTAATGAAAACTGCACCCTGCTAAGAAGAGTAAATTATTTTGTGTTTTTATATAAGCAGTGAAGCACATTGCAGACTGTCAAAAACAAATACCATCACCAATTCACGCCTGAAAATGTGCAAGATGAGGTGTGCAGTTTCCTTTCTACGTAAATACTATGGAACTCTATTTTCAAAAGAAATGCATAACCTAGGTACTATATTTTATAAACCAATGCATGTATTAGGACTAATGTTAAATATTACAGCATGCACCTGGGCATTACTGTTCATTCAAAACTCTGGATCAGTTGTGGCAGCATCCGTGCTAATTTTGTCAAGGTTCCTCTTTGCATATCACTTTCCTGTTTAATCGGGTTAATCAATGTATATTAAAGGCCTCGTAGAGTGTACTCTTAAATTCGGTTAATAGCAACTTGTTTATGTAGGCAACACTATATTCAAGTGTATGGAAGTTCTCTGACAAGTCAAATGTATCCACATCGCAGCCGGGTTAGAGCCCTTTAGAAAACCTAAGAGGATTAATAAACGACGGAACTGTACAGTATAAAATCCGTACAATTCAAATGTATCCAGCAGTAAGAGGCACTGAGTGTACCGTTTACAAGTGTACACAATAAACTAACTTCAACCACATTCACACCGTTTATCCAAACATGCTGAAACGGAAAACACACGACCGCAACACCAGATAAGTTACACAACAAAAGTAGATAGCTACCTGTGCTCAGCTGTGCGACCGACAGAAATATCAGCGCCGTCCCAAAAGTGGGATACCTGGGACGAGTCATGGCCGGAGACTCATCCGCTTGCTCCGGGGGAAACGCTGCACTACACGGTTTTCGCAGCCAAATTCATTTGACAGCCTTTTTCGCCGCAAGTCCGTCAGAGACACGTCGTACTTCACATTAGGTCCAGGCGGAGAACCGAGTGCGCAAACGAAGCACCGCTCCGCCCCCTTTGAATGATTGCGACCAAAGAGGATTAAAAACCCTCCCTTACTGACAAACACTGGACAGTGTGAGGGAAACCGCCCGCCGTCGCTGTCGAAAGTGAATGTGTTTGTTTCCGACTCGTCTATCGCTTAGAGGAATATAGGAGAAGATTTAAGTGCGCCGACGCCCTGAAGTCCTCTCCTTGTCCGGGCCGTTAAATAAAACTTAACTTGTTCGGGCCATTGAATAGAATTTCAGTTTTATCTCAAAGCCATCGGCGCAATTCGCATTTCTGTGAAATTCAACAGGGTTATGGGAAACGATTATTCGATCGAGCCGGGTCAGCAACATTCTGGCTATATACTTGGTTGCGCGTAGATATTATCAGTAAAGAATTCACACACTGGACGTGTCAACACAATTAATGTCTGTCAATTGAACGGTTATAGAGGGACGAGGTCTCTCTTTAATCTAGCAGTTTTATATTTAGATGTTGACTGTTATGTACGAGGTTAGCTTGTTAGAAAGGAGAGGTCCCTGCACAACCACAATGCTCTGCTGTTGCCTGTCCATGTGTAGTTGTATTTCTTTGAGATTGCATTTTGGACATGTAAATCACTTTGGATAACTAACACCCTGAAACACAGTCTGGTAATCTGCGTTTTGAGTGACATCTGGAATGGCTGCATACATGTGAAGTCAAAAGAGTGAATAAGCTTTTATTTCCATGAAATTATGTAACAACTGTCTGTCAGTGCTGTGTCTGTGTCCTTAATCACCCAGAAACACACAAACCGCAATCACCAAAATTGATCATCATAATCTCCAAACAGAGCAAATAATCCAAGTCCATATGATGGCTGTGAAATTGAACTCTGCCTACAGGTGTGAATTTCAGACAAAGGCAACCAGCTACCCTGCTGAATCAGCTATATTCACAAGACTATTTCAAAGGCAGTCAAAGTCGAGGCCAGCTGCTGCAGATTTAATAGCATCAGCCAACTCAACATCTACCCACAAACCTCCACTTGCCAAATAGGCAAACATTGGTCTCTGTCGCATTTCCATGACAACGTCGAAACCGAACACGCACTGTCCAAACATGCATCTTCTGTTCTCCCACAAGCAAGCTGATTTTTTACAGAATCAGTCTGATTGCATTTTGAAGACAGAGCTCCTGGTTGAGAATAATTTTACATGAAGCAAAATGATTATTTAGAACATTTGGATGCAGGTCTATGGAGTACAGACAAGAAGCAAGAAATGAAAATACTTAAAATACATTATTGTCATTTAGCAGATGTTCTTATCCAGAGAACTTATATAGGTTACAGTGTTATCTGTCTATACAGATGGATATTCACTGAGGCAATTGTGGGTGAAGTACCTTGCCCGAGGTTACGGCAGAAGTGCCCCAGCGGGGAATCAAATCAGCGACCTTTCGGTTAAAAGTCCTCTTTCTGACCACTATGCCACACTGCTGTTGTGTAAAGGTTCTACCTTTCTCAGAATACTACACATCACTATTAACTCCAGAACAAAACACCAGACACTGTACTGAAATACATTCAAATTGAAAAGAAAGCACATAAGTCAATGGCAGACAGAACCATGGGCATTGGTCTGTATTTGTGTAATGCCTGCATGTACTTAAAAAAAAAAAAAAAAACTTAGAATGCCTGAGAACAGATATCGTTATCTTATGGCCTTGGTGTTTTACAACAGCACAACCGAGGAGAGCCAACGCATAACAACTTCAGCGCAATACCATGTAACATTTCTGTTGCGTGTTGAAAGTGTAACATTTTTCCTGTTACACGTTTTGATGAGAATTTTTGTTATTTGTTATTATTTTTAGGAAAAGTCCGGATTCATGAAGTTTACGCAAGCCACAGTGTGCCAGCACGCTGGAATAAAATTTAAAATGGGTAATTATTTCAGAAAGTATAGCCTGAAGTTAAGATGCCATGGCATTATCATGTAATAAAGGCATAGCACAGGCTCCATGCTCGTCTGTCCACCTCTGATCATGTGGTTTCCCCTCTGCTGTCCACCTACTGATGGTGAAACTGACACCCCCAAAATCTTCAGTGTAAAACATTCATGAGCCCTGAAAGTTGTTATATAAATGCAATCTTTTATAACTCTAATATATAATTTTTATATTTATTCTCATCATCATCATCATCATCATCATCATCACCACCACCACCACCACCACCCCTGGTATATACTGTTGTTCTGAGCACCACCATGTATACTTTTTGAATTAACCTGGCTGGAGGTCTGTTCCATTAAGCTTATTGCATACTAGATGTAATGCCACACTGATCAACAGCCAAGTTCAGTAATCATTTTAAAGGCTAAAATTTTGACTGCCGATATTTTAACCAGATTCATTTCTTCCATGTGAATATAAAATGCAAATTGTTACCGACAGAGAGGTGTTGGAAGAGAACTGGTGAAATTTCCTACTTAATATTCATCATTTCTGGGGATGTTTTCAGAAGCAAAATGCCCTCCTTGGAAGAGTGAAAGTATGGCAGATTTATGTCAGCCAGCCGATAAACTCACAGCTCTCTGCGTCACAAGGCATAAGGTGGATATAAATCATGGCAGAACCACTTCACTCATCTGGCAAGTGTTCAACAATGCAAAAACTATAAGTTGCAATTGTTTGTGCGTAGCCATGCATTAAATGCTACCACAGGAACCCAAATTCATTAAAATTTCCCGCTGAGACCGCAGCAGTTTCAATATTCAAATGGATTAGCACGCTTTACATATTTTGATGCATTACATTACACAAGATAAGTTCCTTTGTGCTGTAAATGACACATGATCGGGATGGAAGCACGGAGTCCTCAAGCGGAATGACCGCTTCAACCACATCCAAGAGGAGCGGACCAATAACAGCAGGTGTGTTTGCACACACCATACCAAAAGAGGAACGGAACATGATAAAAGCTGATTGTACGATTAGATGATTTATCTGTAAATACAGTACAGGGATATACCTGACATTTCTCTCATTGGCAGTCTTCCATTTAGGGATGTCCCTGACATATTTCCCGGATTGGCTGCCTTCCATATAGTCTAATTTCTGGATCAATTCCAGTGGAGTGCTCAGCACATATCTCACCTGGCTTTGACAGTCCTGAACCTTGCTAGGATTCTTCTGCTCTCTGGATAGCTTTCATCAGGCGTACTGGCCGTTTCCTTTAATGCTCAGAGCAGCTTTCAGTTTCCTTAAGCAGGTCTTACACAAACATATCCCGCGCAGTGGAGTGTGTCAGTTTGGAACAGCTCCGCAGGTAGTACTGAGGAGTGCTCCCGTTCAGACAGGAAGTGTCTTTCGTCAGGGTGACTGCGAGACCTGCATTATCGTCATTGCAGTAACAGCAAGATCTGGAACTAAACACAAGAAGTGCATGCTTCCTTTTGGGATGTTCTACATTGCTGTATTAAAGTACAAAATTAGGAGGAAAAAAGGTTTCATTATCAAGGCAGCGACCTGAGGAGCTATAGAGCAGGAATCCCTCAGAGCACCACAGGCAGCCAGTAACAGAAACTGAAACTGGGGCTAAAGCTAGGTTCACCTGAAAGGCTAACACTAGCAAGCTGGCAGCTACGCCATTTACACAACAAAGCTGGTAGAAGCCGAACCCAGTTACCTAAAAGGAATCTTTCATTCTGGAGTATGTGAAATAGAGAGCTCTGAGTGCAACCGTTGTGAACCCACAACCAGGAGCAATGCAGGTGCGTTATGATATGGAAATCCTTTATCTCCATTTCCTTGCACCTTTGCCAGTCTGCTGATGTTGTGCAGAACACTCGTGTGGTCCAGCTGATGTTTGCATAGCACCTTTTGTATGGGCAAAGCTGAGACCTGCCTGAGCATAAGTTTCATTGTGATGTCACTGTACAATGGAGAAGCAAGTTGCTCATGCCTTTTTCATCTCTTTAAACCATGGCTACCATCAGTAAGGGGCTGGTTCAGTCTACTGCACAGTGTTTAGATAAAAATATTAATAAATGAAAAACGACATTGGCTTTGACATATCTCCGTAACTGGAAATAAAATGATACATTGTAACTGAGCAAAATAGTAATACTGCATTATGTGTAAGGGTATTTGTTCATTGTTGTTTCAAGGTTTCCACTACTACTAAAAGGTCACAGTAGACTGAAGTGGCTCCTAAATCGATTTTCGAACTAACATGTTGGTTTCATGCAGTAGAGTATTAGTGCCTTCACCTTACGAAAGTGATAAAACAAATAAAGAGCCAATAGTCGTAGTGTTGCATTTTTTCTATTTAAATGATAGAAATCACTACTTAATATAAAATATTGATTAAATCAAAATAATTTGACTTTACAATGCACATATTTTAGTAAGACAATAGAATTCAATTAGCTGTATAGTTTCAACACCTCCACATTCAAAAATATATCACAGGAATAATGTTCGCTCCTGTAGGAAGTAGGAGGAGTTTTGCTTCTTGTAGTTATTTTTTTTATGTATTTCAGCATCTGCACTCAATAAAGCTTATAAAACAAACAAAATAATAAAACAGATAATGCAAATGTGGGTGGTGATATACAAACCGCAGAAAGGTACACTGGACAACACTGTAGCAAGGAGAAAGAAGTAGAATTAACTGCAGCACAATTTTACAACTCAGTGTGTTAAATAAATTACTGGTTAAAAAAATACTAAGGTAACATTTCCAACAACACCGTAAACTCCAGTGCAAGAGATGCAGATAAAACATAACCAAATATGTGTCTTTTCTCCTAATGTTAAGATATGGTGTTAGAGAGATACAAAATAAATCCTTTTTTGGCAGGTCTTTTCCATATGCATCAGTAACAGTGCAAATAAGGAATGCAAAGATTGCTAGTGCAATAAAAGAAAAGAAAAAAAAAACAGTATCAGTAAATGAGACGTATTTCCAGAAATTCCTCAAACTGATGCAGAGTTACTGAGATTGGCAGCTCTAGAAGCAACATCCTACAATGCCCAGGTAAAAGCCTCCTTGAAGAGTGTGACTATTTAGTAAAAGTCCTGTGTATCTAAAAGGATTGTCACTTAAGATCCCAGACTATTGACAGTCTTAAAAAGTTCCACTAAGCCATCTTTGGATGCCAAAATGTGTCCCGTCAAGCTTCTGAAATAAATAGTATGTGCAACTATAAGAGCACTGCGCCCATGTAGTCCTGGCACCTCTCTTCTGGACATCTAGAAGGCCTTAAACTCTCCCTCCAGGAAGCTGTTCAGCAATCCGCTTTAATTTTGTCCAGAGAGTTGTCGATTTTTGTAAGTGTCTTTTTGATCCGTAAAGCGGTTAGTCTGGCAGATGGATTCTGGTACCAGCACTCCTTCATAAGTTTGGCAATCGATGTTAGAGTCTGAAAAAGAAAAAAAAATGGGACATCGGTCAAGACATTTATTTACGCAGTGTGGATGCCCTAGAAAGAACCAATAAACACAAATGGTATTTTTCCTCGATCTTATCGAAGCACGGCATTCTTTACTGCGCATTTCAACTACACCTCGCAGGCAAAATAAGTTCTCACACAGAATACAAGGATGTGCCAGATTTATTTGTGGTTTCCCTACACCAAAGTGCAAAGTGCTCAACAGGTTGAAGATTAATTTTGAGACCCACACAAATATCCCATGTTTCCACTGTTGTATCATCATTAAACAAACAGCTGCGAAATGTATGCATGCAATAACAGCCTGATGTATGGCAGAAGCTATCCGCTACACCCAGGAGGCTCACAGGCTGAGACACAGGTAATGAGTGTTGGGTTTCTCAGCACCTTACCGAAAGTAAAAGAAATTATGAATATTAATAGAATATTCATTTGTGTGTGTCATTGCTCATCTCCATGACAACACTTTATTAGACTTCACCGAGAATAGGACTCGGTTCACACACCATCTGAACCCGACGAGCTTGACTTTTTCTGCCGTTCGGTTTACACAAGTCTGGGCTTGTTCCAAGGAAACCAGAACATGCCCATTTCCAGGTTATTTCTATTAGTAATATTTGAATGAGACACAAACAACATTCTTAAACCCAAACATTGTGTAACAGCGTTGCATCTCCTCCAGTCTCCGGCTATGACGTGTGTGTAAGACGGCAGAGTGGCATACTGGTTAAGGAGCTGGTTCAATTCCCCACTGGGGCACTACTGCTGGACCCTTGGGCAAGGTGCTTAACCCACCATTGCCTCAGTAAATATCCAGCTGAATAAATGGATAACAATGTTAAAAAAAAAAAAAAAATGTTGCGAGCAGAAAGCAGAAATCGCTTTGGATAAGAGCGTCGGCTAAACACCAATAATGTAATGTAAGACAGTCAGAGGAAACAGAATTCCCTGGGTTTAGGGGAGTGAGGCGGTGCTCACCGGATCTGAGAACCATCTGTTGGGGATATTGGGCCGCTGCTGATCCGTGCAGACCACCTTCCTCATGTCCTCAAAGCTGGGGTCGCTGGGCACCACGTCGTGGAAGGGTGGTTTGTAGTCTTCTACAATTCCTGCACATCAAGGCAAAAAAAAAAAAAAAGATACATTTTCACCAAACTGCCTAACAATTTAACAACAACTTAAATTTAGCAATGCTTAATTCAATTTAAATTGAAGACTTGTGTTTTGTTTTCTAATATCTACTGCTATGATAAACCAGCAGGAGTCTGGGGATTAATGGGTAGAATACGATAAGCCAGTCAGAGCTCATTAACACTGAACGTCCACCAATAACGAGCGACAAAGGAGACATTGTCGCTTGTTCACCTAACATGACCACTCAGTTGACATGGCCAGGTGACAGACGATAAACAGGTGAACACCTTCTAGCACCAACAAAACTATTTGCCATTTTTCTGCAATGCAGTAACCTTGTCTATAAATAGCCATGAAACTGCATTCTGTGGTGAAACAGCCGTGACCAGACCAAAATGAAATGTTTCAATGCACTGAAATTACTATTCCACATGAGGATAAAAGTTGAAAGTTTCGTAGCTGTTGAGAACTGAAAACCCAGTCATATTGAACTGAACATGTCTATCTAACACTAGAATAGAGCCATCTCCACAACTGATTCACAAGTTTTTTTCACAATGACACAACTTGATACCATCTTCACTGCAGTCTTTTTCTGCAGAACATCCAAACGGCAAAAGCAATAAAGCCAATGACTTTTTAATGGCTAAAAAATATATACCAACAAGATAAGCCCAGGGTCATCATGTTACATTGATATTTTCCTCCTATACAGCTACCAGATCTTGGCACTGAAACTGCTTAAACATAAAAAATGACAACCTAACTCTACTTTGGCCAACTTCAAAAAGAAGAATTCAGAAGCTTCTCTGGAAATTGCTAAATAATATTGCAAATACAATAACTAAATGAAATGCTTTATTTTACTTTTTGTAGAGTGACAATATTGTATAAGTCACTCGCTCACGTACAGACTAGTACAGTTTCTTCTGCTCAGGAACTGTGGTGTGCCTTCCCAGTAATTTCACTGGTGAAGCTATCCACTGAGCTACACATTTAACAGAGCTGAGCAGGCATATTTAACACCTCTACATTCCACAATACTTTTCATGGTAACACAGGGATCAACTTTTAAAGCCTGTTCACAAGTGTGGATCTCTGCTTATTGACAGCGTGCATGGTTAAGTACCTCAGCAACTGTTCTCGTGTGCTGGAAGTCACTCCGCATAAAAGCATCTGCTAAATGAATGTAATGTAATGAAATGTTTCTCAGTGCATTGGAACAATAACCTGCTGCTGACGCTGTCCATCTGAGTGCTCGGACAACATTTCTCTTTTTAACATCATACATGTTATTAACCGCATATGTCTTACAACCTTGGCATTTCACGTGTAAAGACAATGTGCTTGGAAATGCATATCTACAAAAAAGATTGTCTCAATCTTACTGTGAAAGTGTAGAAAAGGGAGAAGAGACAAAGTGCAGTGCCCACACTGACCGTTGCTCACAGTCCTCCTGGCAATCTCCCACAGGACCAGACCAAAGGCCCAGATGTCGACCCGCTTGTAGGACTCGAAGCAGTCCGTCTGGATGGTGTCGTCCAGGACCTCTGGTGCCATGTAGCGCTTGGTTCCCACTTTTGGGTTGTTCCCCACGTCTAACTCGTTGGTGTCTTGAAAATGCATCACAGCCAGACCTGGGGTAAAAGAGAAAGGCCATTAAGCGTGAGGAAATGAAACGATGGCATCGTGTGAGAAGGATGAACATCCATCAGCAAAAGTAAATGGGTCACATTTCAGTGAAAATTTTGAAAGCTTAAGAATCTTAGCAGAATGATTAAATAATTTTTTTGCCTATAAACAATAGTAAATTTAACATGGCAGCTGAGCAATTACATTTCAATTATAACCTGTTTCTTAAAAATTCTTTCGCTTTGTGATAGGCTTCAAACATGTCACTGTCAGTATAAAGTGTTATTAAAGCTGCGTTACTAATGGCTCCTCTGGGTAGACAATGCACTGTTACACCACTGTTCACCATTATATCTGTTGTGCAATTTCTGCTCTTTTACCCTAATGCGACATACACAGCAGAATAGTGAAAGATTCAGGAAAAACATCTCAACCATCAGAGATGAATGACAAATAGAATTCAGAACACTGCACACAACACATACTTCTCAAACATTTTGTATATTCATATAGATTTTAATAGCAGCTGTACTATTCGATTGTGAACAGCACTACACACCCACAGTGTGATGACATAATTTGCTTTAAGGCAAAATGAGGAAAAATGGTATGACTGAACAGCACAATTATACACTTGAAACCAGTCCTTCTTGGAATGACACCAGAAAACATGTTGTTCTGTTGGTTCTAATGCTGAAATTCCACTTAGTGCCTAAGATGTGAATGCTTTTCATCACTACCTGTGGGAGAGATGGGGAAGGTTGAGACACACTGAAATGGCAATGCTTTTTTTTTCCCCTTTCTGTTTGTTTCAGCATGGGGCTTAGCTTCAGGCTGCCCGAGCGTTGAGTGTCTCTTTAATGGCTTTTTGGTTAGCGCCAAAGAGGAATCTTCCATTGACGTGTTCTTTCCGGAATGAGCGGCTAGCACTCAGGGAACGGGAAGAGGGATCGGTCACATGGTGTGAGGGCGATGCACCTCGGCTCTGCGGTCCTCCTGACATCACCAATCAAGCCTTACCGTTTGCCTGCTTTAATATCGTGCGCGGCTCTCCCCAGTCGATCTAATGTTCTTTATGTGGGAAAAGGCCCACAACAAATCAACTGCACCTGTCAGTGCTCTAGCGAAAACAACAAATAATTACTCGGTCATTGCGGAAGGTAGCATCTAATGTTCCATCTATACAAGGCTAATAAGGGGAGGCCAACTGCACGGATGTTCGAATTTAGCTGGCATTTGTGGAAAAACAAAACGTGCACCAATATTTTGTTCTGTTTAGAAACGCAAATCCATATGGGGAGGGGGGGGGGGGGGGCAAGCAATTCCACACCAAACAAATTACAAGAACATCCACTTCAGCACAGGTCAGACGTTACCTGCATCTTTTTCTACACGAAAAAGCAAGCTGCCCAGAAACACTGCTGTTAATAGTACACGCTTCAGTATGTGCCTTAAGCATCTTGTGAAATTTCCTGTTGGGTTGCTAGGCTATTGGCGCATGGCTTCAGGGCTCAGGAAATCGCTCTCTTGGGCGAGAACTCACCCAGGTCGGCGATGCAGCACTGGCCGTTCCTGTTGACCAGGATGTTCTTGCTCTTGAGGTCGCGGTGGGCGATGGCGGGCTTGCCCTGCGTGCCGAAGATCTCCACGTGCAGGTGGGCCAGGCCGCTGGCGATGGACAGCGCCATGCGCAGGCACCCGGCGGCGTCCAGCGTGCTCTGCTGCAAGTAGTCGTACAGGGAGCCCATCTCGTGGAAGTGCGTGATCAGCCAGAGCTGCGTGCTGGAGTTCCGGGAGGTCATGTCCGACGCGATGAAGCCTGCACTCGCAAACACACACACACACACACACACACACACACACACACACACACACACACACACACACACACACACACACACACACACGTACACGCGGTTAGTTACTACATTACATTACATTCATTCATTTGGCAGACGCTCTTATCCAAAGCGACTTACAGGTGAGGTAGAGTACAACACAAGCAAAAAACCACAAGGAGTCAACAATATTAGATGCGCTGCATGACCAGGTTTCAATGGTTGGCCAGGCAAGGTACAAACTAGCAGGTAAAGCTAACGAGTGCGTTAAACCATTAGGTTGCATTTTTTATTGTTTAGTAGGAGACAGTTCTGAGGCATGACAAGTTCTTTTAGGGGGTAGTGTTTCAGGTGCTCAGGTGAGAGCAGAAGAGCTATGTCTCCAGATGTTTCTTGAAGACAGAGAGGGAGTTGGCAGAACGTTAGTTACTGACCTCCACTCAACATGATGTATAATCACACGCACATCAATCAATCACAACTGGCGATTGTTGAGGAAGTAAAACATAACTAAAACAAACAAGAGATAAGAGTCCACACACTCCCCTAACACCCTGAAGTGGTTTTTTTAGCGGTTGTGAGTACAGTCACACAGTGTGAATGGAAGCAGGGGAGATGATGGCACAGCCCCAGAGATGCTCCAGACCGCTCAGAATGAGCTCAGTGTGTACGTTTCCTCTGAACTCTGCATGAGAGGTCCACACAGTGAAACAGTTTACAGACGAGCACTCTGATCAATGCGTCACACGCCGCAATGTCTTTCCTTACAAAAATAATAATTAAACTAAAACACACAGCACACGGTATTTTTGAATGACATTTTTACAGCTATCATCTTTGTTATTGATCAAGGGCATTTTTCTTATGTGCTCTTTTCAGTTTATTTTATGTACTGTGGTATACACCACTGCCCACAAGCTACTGTTCCCTTTCTTACCAAGCTAGTAGCATTAGTGGATCCTGACAGCTCTATCTGGTTGTAATTATACAGATACTGTATAATTATACAAAATACTACACATCTTTTGCGTCATCTGGCTGACACAAAAAGGCTGACAGTATGTTTAAACTGTAAAAAGAGCAGCAGCTGTGTGTAGACCAGAGTGGTAGTGGGGTAGCAGTACACCATAGGAAAAAACCAGCAGTGTGTGTATGTGAAGGGGAGCCTTCACCTCTCCCTACAAAATAAGTATTAATTGCGTTCACCTGTTTTAATTTGTCTGGGAAGCAGCCTATTGGCTAACAAGTCGCACCTGAGTAATTGAAGGTTGATTAAATACAGGTGTGGCTGGAGAGCAGGAGGGAGGGTCGTTTTGTCCCTGCTATTGGCTGGCATAGGCCAGTTTCCTTTTCTTTGTTTGTTCGGTTTTAAAACGAATTGTTGTTTCTTTTAACCTCTGGTTCTTTTCTGCTTGTTTATTTGAGAAGTGTTGGCCAGCTTCTCCGGTGTAGAGTAGTACAGTGACAGGATCAGAACTTTTTCTGGTTTTTGCATTATTTGCGCTCTCTGCCTCTTTCTGCTGCCTGCACATGCCACCCCTGGCACAGACGGCAGACCGAGCTTCAATGTGTTTCCCCTCGACTACTGTGACACCTGCTGGTGTTTCTGAGCCTCTCAGCTCAAAGCCACATGCAAGCCCTTGAACAATGGACCGGATGCATCTGAGGAAAAACCTCATCACTTCATTTGAAAATAACGCTATATATAATGAAGTTAGTTGAGTCTAACCAGCTAATACAGCAGCAGTCGGGGGACACAAGCTCATGTCTAAATTGAGAATTTGGAAGAACGTGTCATTGACATCTTGTGTATATTTTTCAGATTAATTTTAAAAATATAACTACACAGTTTTACAAAATATTTTAACAATGGATACCTTTTGAAAAAGGGTACATTAGGAATTAAAAAAAAAAAAAAAACCCAAAAAGAAATGGGAAAGCAAAGGGTACCTTTTTTCCCCTCTAATATTCTCTAATTTAAGAGCACCTCTCCCCTGAACCCATAAAGCATACCCAAGATGTTCTCATGTCTGAGCAGCACGGTGTTGTAGATTTCCGTCTCCCGGAACCAGGACTTCTCATCTCGCGAGGAGAAGATCTTCACCGCCACACTTTCGCCCTGCCACTGACCCCTCCACACCTCTCCATAGCGCCCCTTTCCTGTAAGAGGGGCACAGGGGACAAAAAACGGGGGAGTTAGCTGCCGCCGGCAGACGGGGGTGTAAAGGTCACGCGTAAAGGTCACATGTATGAAATCAGGCAGCTCTGTAACTCTGTGACTGAGAGGAACAGAGTTTAATGCAGTGCATTTCAGCATTGAAAACGAGTCAGATCGATTTAGTAAGTGAAAGTACATCATTCTGTCTCACTGGCTAACGCGCACAGGATATTACGGTGCAACTGATTTCAGGTGTATCTGGGCAGCACAGAACACCGAACAGCAGTATATAGACAAGGCAGCCATACTCTTCTTGGCTTTAAGACTACACTACACAAAGCAGTCAACATTGCTGCAGGCCCTGTCTGCTGTATCCATTTAGCATGAACCCTGATAAACAGCAAAAACACATCTCACATATCCTCTCTTAGTGTGCAGACCTGGCCTCTGCTGACTCAGGCCTGCTGTGACATTTAGCACGTGGGTCTGAGAGTCTGAGACAGCCTGCAGAGTCAGAAAGCAGACCCTGCTCCATTATGCAATGCCCTACGAACTCTGACCCAAATGCGGCACGCGTAAACCTAATGCGCATGTCTGCGCGCAAAGAGACGGGAGGGGATTTGCAACACGGAGAACCGTGACGAGCACAGCGTTAATGGTCCCGTGGAAAACAGAGTAACGGAGGGAAAGGCAGATATGGGACCGCTGTGGCACTGTTCTGACTGCATCCTGAAAAACTCTGATGTGTCAGATTACTCACAATATGTCACATTTTTGTCACATCATGTCACATCACTGATATGTTATAGTTTAACAAATCTGATGTTCCTAGCCAAACTGCATAACTGCCTGTAAAACCACACATCTCTCTCCATCATTTGCATAAGTGTTTCACCCAGAGGGAGGGATTCCACAGGATACTGACCCACACACTCGTTGAGTGTGATCTGCCGGGCGACGGTCCTCTGCACAAGGAACGGAAGCCCAGAGCCGCTTCCTGAAGTGCATGAATGATCCAGCAAATCCTGGCGTTAAGAGAGAGAGGAAGAGCAGTGAGTCCACCAATCACAGGTTAGAGTGGCGGGGCACCCGGAGCTGAGAAAAGTATGAATGAGCTGCTCCTTAACGTCACAGATGCTGGGATAGATAACTGCACAGCTCCAAAACAAACTGACCTTAGTGACCCCCTGTGGTGTTGACCACTCTGGGGGAGGAACAAACATTTGTGAAACGGTGAAAACAGCCCATCATCACCACATCTGTCACTCCTGATTAGTGGGCGGGTGGAAGATTTGATCTAATCCGAGCTCCAGACTCCAAACAGGCTCAGTGCTAAGCCTTTTATTTTTATCTACTCAGCCAGGAATTTCATCTAGGGCCCTGCGAGTTGCTGTTTCTGACACAAGAGGGCACTGTTTAGCAGCTCAAGAAAAATTGTCAGAAAATTGAGCACAGTTGCCAAAAAAATATACAAAACCACACTAACATGGGAAATTCATATCATTGCAGTGTGAACATAATCTAGAAAGGATGAGAATGGCTGACCAATCAATTTTTTTATCCTGAATCTGATGTAGTGAATGAGCTGGGCTGTGATCGAGGGCAGCAGTCATCTGCCAAACATGAAATCAGGTCATTGGTCCAGCTAGACAGCAGAGAAAGGCAGGAGCCCTGTACAGAAACAGCCAATCAGGGGAGAGGCACACATGTGGTTCCGTTTCTCAGTCAGTTTTACGGTCTCGGCTGTTTGCAATAACCCTTTCTGGTTTGCTGCCAAGTGACTTAAATTATATTGATAAAAAACATTCTGCAGCACCGTTTTGGCACTCTGTTGCCAAGTGCTTTGGCACGTTCTGAAATTAGCTTGAAATAGTTCCAACTGACATCAATTCCTGCAAACACCCCAAACTTCTACACGAGATAAGTCATGCTTTAATGTAAACAGACCCCCGGGTTTTTTAATTAAAAGTGGAATACTCTGAAACTCAGAGGAAATAAACCTCGTGGAGTTCACTGAGCTAATAACAACAAACGCAGAGTAGCAGCAGCTCCACAGCATTCTCATTAGGACTTGCTGATGTACCTGATAGTAAAAGTCAGCATTCTGCTGAGATCAGGCATATTCCAGGCAATTCATCATGTACAGGTTTTACCTTTAATATCCCCGTACACTTCTTACCTTCTTAACCCTATAAAAGGTGAACAGAGGAGATCAAAGAAGCCGGAGAGAACTGAAGCACTGTTTGTTTGCTTGGAAGACAGTGTCAGCCAGGACAGTTTTTGACAGTTGCACTTCAACCTTCTCAGCAGGGTTCTTTTACTGCGAAGGTTAGGGGTGAACGGCTTGTCAAGGCCAGCTCGGCAGAAGGGTAAATGATTACAGCGTTCTCACCGCCAGCGTGCTGTCCCCGACGTTGGAGGCGATGAGGCCGTCGATGGTGCCGTACTCTGCGTCCCTCGCTGTCAGCCTCTCCATCTTGTGCTGGTGGATCCGCCGAAACACCAGGATGGCGATCCCCGACAGGACGATGAGGACCACCACAGGGGCAACGATGACGACCGCCAAGGTGGTGACGCTGTAACTCAGACCGTCACCTGATCTCCCTGTTTGGGGGGGAAAATTTCAAATGAGACAGGCAGACTGGACCATATCAGAGTGCACAATGACAGCACCAAATAACTGTCATCCATCCCAGGGTTTCCATATGACCACGAGAAGATTTTATTTTTATTTTGCTGTGCGTGTTTTGCTATTCCTTTGCTGATAGAAACGAAATTGTACATGCCTACTTTCACTCAATGAGATCTGAAATATAGACCTTCCAGAAAAGGAACAGGCCGGCTATTAACGCTCTCTATGGAATGAAGTCCCACGTCACTTGAGAGGAAGTGCTAATTGGGCTTGTTAAAACGTTCATTTCTCTTCCAGCTCCCTTCGAGTTTCTCTGGACCACAGAGACTGCAGTCTCTATGCAGTACACTCCCCGCTTACACCCCTTTCACATTTGGGAAATGACACATGCACAGGTCACTGCAAGATGGCAAACAATGGCAGCTGTGAAAGACACAGCAAAACACAGAACCTATCCACATCTTTTGATGGCTGGAACAAGGCACCTTTTGTGTCCTGACACCTCCCCCAGTTCATATTTTAACTCCCAGGTGAGGGAAATGACTGGACCATCAGGGGAGATGTCATGGTGCTAGCTAGCTAGACCTCTGTGGCTTCAAAGGGTATAGCACTACTTAGTGGACAAAGTGTGAATTGTCCTAGAATATAACATTCTTTGCCCTAATAGTATTTGTTGGTAAAGCCTTGAACTAGAATGGACATCCATACCACTAACCATGATGACAACTAAGCTCTGTTGCTTCCTGGTCACTGGATCTTTACACACATATATTCAAGACTGATGAAAAAAAAAATCACACCAGTCCCTTTATACCCTGTTAAGGTACAAAGTTAAAGTAAGATGTTTGTGGATTTTTTTCCTCAAAGTCCTCTTGGGTTTAAAAAGCTAAAGAATGGTTATTTTCATCAAGTGTTACTTTATTTTCATTTCTCACACTATTACATATTTGAGTTCAGAGGTCACTGAAATTAAATGAAAACATTTGCCTCCATTCCCACTGAAAACCAGCAGAAGAAGCAACAGTGTGTTTGGTTAGGGCTTCCTTTTCTCTCTGTTATAACCAAACACCCTCGCTTTCATATCAGACTCTCTCTTCAGCTTTCTCGCTCCAACAAAAAAAATCGACCAACATCAAATTTAACCGCACTGATTCACAGCCAGGACAGGAGCGGGGTTGCATACTCCAGCTTCTGATTGCCTGAAACGCTCCGCAAAAGGTCACAGCTACAAATCACGATTCAGAGACACTGGTTCATGTATATATTTTTAACGTAGTGTATTCTTCATCAAATATGTGCCCTCTGCAGAACACAAGATGATGTAATAATGTACACTGCATTCCTGAATCAAGCCTACAGCTACTACAGTCCACAGAGCAGTTCTGTCAAGGACACAAAGCTTTCAATGAAAGTGCACAGCACTTCATGGAAAAGTATCTTCAGCGTATGAAAGGGGGGGTGGGCTTATTACAAAAAGCCTTGATACAGTCCCTCAGTTACGTCAAGAGAAATTCAAGAGATGCATTTTTCCCTGCCAATATTCTAAAATACACTGCAGGCTTTTTAATTGTCTCTGGAGAGTGGGAGTGGTAGAAAGGAGAAAGTCCGTGAACTGCGATTTTTTTTTTTTTCCAAACCAACAAAATTAAGACAAAATTAACTCCAGCACACAGTATATCCAAACTTTCAGTGATAAATGGCTACGCTTTGCTGTGAGAGGGCGGAGGATGTGGCCAGAGTGGCTGGCGACCAGAGTTTCTGATTGGCTGCAGCTTTGCCTCCCCCTGTCTTCCCAGCTCCCAGAATGCTTTGCAGGGGAGGGCCACATCTCATCTGTCAGTTACGCTTAAGAATGTTGGAGGGGACGGCGGAGGGCGCGGACCGTGACCAAACATTCAAATATCCGCTTTGTGTCTTTGTCTGACCCTTGCTTTGTGTGGCGAGGAAGGGTGGGTTAAACTAGCTTGGTCCGGAAAAACCCCGCCAGGCCACAACCATGAAAGGCACGGCAGACAGTCGCGCTCTGCAGTGTCGTACCTTGGTGGGAAATGTCCCGCTGGAGGGAGGGACTGTGCTCTTCAGACCCATGCGCGGGTGGAAGTGACCCAGAGGGACACTCTGGACTCAGCAAAGGGGGACTACACTTGTTTGCATTAGATCTAAACAAGGGGGTCATGTGACCTGGAATTTCAGTTGAAAACAGGATGAATGGAGATTCAGAAGCAATCCCAGAAATCACAGGACCATGTGGCTGTTGGGATCAAACTGTCTCTTTGTACAGTTTAAGTCATGGACAGAAAGATCCAACTTCTGTGGTTGTTCTGGGTGCTCCAGCCTTAAGCTTCAACATTAGACCCAACTCTACCCTAAAAACCTGTCAGCAGCAAGGCTGTTAGCATCACATTGCTCTGTCTGACTCACAAAATGCTCTCAGCGAGCCCCTGGTCAGCCCTACATTACATTACATTACATTATTGTCATGTAGCAGATGCTCTTATACAGATTGACTTACATTTACATTTATACAGCTGGATTATTTACTGAGGCAATTGTGGGTTAAGTACCTTGCCCAAGGCTACAATAGCAGTGCCCCAGCGGGGAATCGAACCAGCAACCTTTCAGTTACGAGCCCTGCTCCTCACCACCACGCTACACCGCTGCCTACGGTGACGAGCAGGATCGGTACCTCGCACGGGAAGCTCCACAGTGATGTTGAGGTTGCAGAGGTGGCCCTGGCAGCATTCCACGATCTGGTCTGGGGAGGGCGGGGTCTTGCAGGTCATCCTGCCCTGCTCGTACACTTTGAAGCAGCCCTTCTGGTAGACGGGGGCCCCGTCGCTGAGGGTCAGCGAGGAGAAGCACTGCTGGCCGAAACAGCGGTCCCCGCTCACGCACGAACGGCCCTCGCACACGCACTCGTGCTCCTTGGAGGCCGGCTTCACCTCCTCGTCTGGGGCGGGACAGAGAGGGAGAGGAGGAGCCGTGAGAAGATGCTGCTTAACTCTCCTTGAATTAGCCTCACTGTGCCCAAAAATACAGCAACCGTTCATCAACGTGACACAAGGCAGTAATGTGCGCACATGGGATGAGAGCAGGCACACGCTGTGAAGTGTCCTTGAAAATACAATAAATGTGCAACTTGCATTACGTTACACTACATTACTGCCATTCAGCAGACGCTCTTATCCAGAGGAACATAGGCTATAGTTTTTACATGTAATCCATTTATACAGGATGTTTACTGAGGCAATTACGGGTTAAGTACCTTGCCCAAGAATACACCAGCAGTGCCCTGGTGGGGAATCGAACCACCAACCTGTCTGTTACTACTATGATACACTGCTGCCATACATGCGTTACTTATTTACATTATAGGTAATTAGTTTCATTTCAGTTGCTAGCAGTCTTAAACCCAAACAGCTGAACTCTTGGTAAGAGCGTCTGTGGTCCCAATGGGACCTATGGAGTGAAGCGATGCCAACGAGAACCGCGCCGCACCTCGGACTGGTGTTTCCACGGTGACGTTCATGTTGCACAGGTGGCCCTGGCAGCACTCCACCGTCAGGTCTGGGGACGGGGGGCTTTCGCAGGCCACCCCCCCCTCTCTGCCGCTCCCCAGGACACATCCCTTCTGGCGGAGGGACGTCCCGTTCCGGGTGGAGAGGGCGGAGTAGCACCGCTGGCCGAAACAGCGGTCCCCTCCGGCGCAAGACGCCGCCCCCTCACACACGCACTCGAAGTCCTTTCGGCTCAATCCTGCTTCCTTATCTGGCCAGGAAACACAGGCACTGAGTCAATGGAAACATGCATTTGATCCCTCCGCAGGGCTGGACCACAGAGTTTCAAAGACCTCTCACAAACAGAGTTTAATTAAGCTTCAAACATTTTAGCTCAGAAAACACACAAAGCAGAATGGATTAAATTAGAAGAAGGTGGTTTCTCCAAAATCAACAGTTGCTGTTCTTTCTGGCGCACAGAATGAAGCAACCAAATCCCCCTTTCCACTGCACCCCACGGCATTGACATTCTGATTTCTCAAACTTGGGATGTTCATAAAAACACCAAGCAGATATATTTAGGCAAAAAGTAACCTTTTTCCCAGTGATGTGCTGTTAGTTTCCCCCCCCCCCCCCCCCCCCCACCAGTATTTGGTAAACGTCAGCTGCTAAGATGGCAGCCAAGTAAGCTGCAGAGTTCACCTTCTATGCAGGTATTAATTGCTGCTGCTCTGTCTGAGAATGCAGCACTGAAGGCAACAGCACTGGTGAAAGTCACACTGGTTGCAATACCTTCTTGTACCATAAGCACAGAGTGGACAACTGGGACACTGAGGAGAGTAGTTTACACCCGGATCGGTGTGTGACACTCCTCTGTAACACCACTGATAATCTGGGAGCATTACCACAAGGGGCCGCTGCCGAGCGTCCCTTAAATGTGCAAAACATGTCATAATCGGCCAGGTCGCAGGGCGTTATTAAATGGCATAGCTGGCATCTGTACTGGACATGCGTCCCGGTTTGGTGAGGTTAGGGAGAGGAGGACGGCTCCTAAATCTCAGCAGAGAGCTTTCCCTGCTGCTCTGCTGCTGTTGTCACAGACACACTGAGAAAGTGCCCAAGTATGCAGTTAACATGCAGCTGCCCAGCAGTCAATCTCTCTAAATAAATAAGAGTTTCTGTGTGTGTATGCACTTTGTACGTGTGCGCGAGTGTGTATGTGTGTGTGTGTGTGTGTGTGTGTGTGCCAGCATGCACTGTTAGTGTGTGTGTTGGGGGAAGGCACCCATTTTCTTCTGTCGCAACTGATGCTTAACACAGACTTTTACGGGGGGCTTGCAAGAGAAAAGAGACATCATTCCAGACGTGTCCGATGAAACGAGCCTTACCTTCCATGCTGGAAGAAGGCAAGACCAGCATCATTAAGACCAGGAGAATCATGATGCCATCTGATGCTGCAGACCTGCAAGACAGAGAGTGCTGAGGGTGACAAAGCTGTGCTGTTTTCAGAGTGCAACATCATGGAAACGGACCAAGACATGCCGAGCACTAAACACGAAGTACCTATACATGTGCATCACTGACGGCTGCCCCGCAAATAAAGCCTGCTTAACATCACCTAAGGAGGGGGAGAGATAGTTTGGCAGGTTACGGTACTGCAGGGAGGAATTTTACAGAGAGCAAAACAAGGACCTTTCCTTGTTGTCGGCAGAGTCAACACCAAGTTTAAAACGCTGAAGTGAAGTGGGTCTCATGCCTTCCTGTCGTCCTGGCAACAAGGAGTTGAGTGGCAAGCGGCAGGGAGACTGGTGTTATCCTATTGGCTGCCAGAGTGTCTGAGAGAGATGGCCCGATTGGCAGCAAAGGGGAGCAGACAGACACAGGAGGAGAGGAGGAGAGGAGCAGAGGAGGAGGAGGAGGAGGAGGGTGCACAGCAGGGTGAAGGTACACGGTGTCCACAGCGGAATTAAAATGAGAGGAGACTTACCCGCAGTTTGTTTCATACTACCACAAGCGTAGCTACACAAACACACACACCACCTCTCTGCTTATACCAGTAACTATTTTTTACTGCATTCATGTGGCCCCCTAAAAATGCGCACTGATGCCACTGTAAACGGTCCTACTTTCCTGACACCGGTCACCTGCTTCGGCTACGCTCTTGTTACGCGGATGTGTATGTGCTAGTCGTTCCGCAGCGATGCCCCCCCCCGGTCGGTGACACACTTCGGCGTCGGCCGTTATCTCACCGGCGTGTTCCGGCCGCTGACGAGCAGCCCGGCGCGTCCCGTCCCCAGGCTTTTGTGCCCAGCACCAGACATAAATGATTAAGTACCAACTGTTAGCCTTACCTCTGCGCTGACCATACCAGCCACTCACACAGAGACCTCATGCTGCTCCTTTAATCAGAGCACAAAACCCAGGCTGGTACTGAGAGATAATCACAGTCTCCAGGCAGAGAGGGGGGGTGGGGTGGGGTGGGGTGGTTCGGGGGGGGGAGGGGGCAGCGAGGGGGCAGAGAGGACCAGCAAGGGGGCAGACAGCGACAGTATGACAGGAGCACAAAGCCCAGAGCACACAGCGCTGTTTCGGCTCCAACTTATTTCCCCCCCCCACGACAGCCGTTACCAGCTTGCTGTGATTACTGTTGAGACTCGGCACATGCATGGCAGAAAGCTACGGCAGCTTAGCAGCTTGGATGTTGTAATATGTCCGGTGCACACGGGCCACCATATACAGGCTCCCGTTCGATTTATGGCAAGTCGGAAAATCTTCGCCAGACTCTTGTTCTGCTTTGGGTTTTGCGGGCCAAGCCCACGAGGACTGCCAACTGGCTGTGGAAAAAAATGACTATTTGACAGCATACTGTGGCAACCAGCAGCGATGTCTGAAAAACCACAGCCAGGAGCGGAGAGAGAGCTGTGGAAGACATGCCAGCGCAGGAAATTGACAAGCTACTCCATCGATTCGGTAACACAGAAATCGTGGCCAGCCCTTGCTGGCAGAAAGGCAGGCTCGCAGTGCACCAACTCACGACTGCAGTCCGGCTAACAGTCAGTGATCAGTGACCCCTCCCACTCTGACCTCAGAAGACACACACACACATCCTCCACTTCCAACAAACCATGTCACACAGACTTCTCCACACATGCGTTTTTTCCCCAAAGCTGCTCATATCGATCACTTGAGCAACATCAAGCCTTATCTCGCGCATCTAAAAAAAACTTGAAGCAACACAACACGGAGCGCGATTTATTTTAACTTCAAAACCCAGACACTTAAGAGCGTCTTTTCATCCGCATGCCTAACGAGGTCTTATTTTATCTTATTTTAATCCAGTGCGAGATGATGGGGTTGAATGGCGAGCTGTCTCGCCGAGATTCCCCTCAGCTTCCCCGATCCGCGCCGTTCTCGTTCAGAAGGGAACGAAGTGGCTCTCCCGTCACTCGAAAATAATAATGCATGAAACGTAGCAACCCAGACAGCCACAGTGCTGTAACTGCTGGTAATTGAAGCCTTTTCATCAGGCTTTGAACTGTTCAATGGCTTTGGTCTTAAAGCTGTGAGCAGACTGTTTTTTTTTTTTTTTCCCCAGAATCCTAATAACACACCACAGAGTTCACTGCTACTACGTGAAAACTTTTTAGCAACTTTCCAAATCCCTGAAAAATGAATGAATAAGGTGAAATGTAGCATCTGCTTTAGCATCTGCAGATTGACTGTTTTTTTATGTTTTATGAATGACTGGTTTGTTGTCACAAACCAGTCAGCCATTCGTATGTTCACTATCTAGCTAGCTAACTTTAGCTGTCAATTTACATACCAAGTAAAAATACAAGTAAAGTGTACAGTAAAAAAGGCTATCTATCATTGTTTGTCTCTTGAAACAATTTAAGTGGTCTGGCTCATAGTTAATTTGTTGTTGTTAGCTTGTAACCCACCTGTCATTTCCAGCTATGCTAGGAAGCACGAAGCCTTAAGACTGAGGACCTGAAACCTGAAAAGAACAGCTCGATCAGGGGGTTTATGGGAACATGAAGCGATGGTACTTCCACGATCAACATTATTTAGTGCATTGCTACACCATAAGAAAGTAATCAAAAGCTGAGTCAGCCAAAAAAGGAAATCATTTGCAGGTCCCATCCTCCTGTTTGAAAAGGACAGCAGGAGACAGCAGGGAGAAACTATTCTTACCATCCCTAAACACACTTGGAGAGCTCAAAAAGAGCTGCATGCTAATTACTTTTGCATCCACACCTAAACCTGTTTGCTAGCGCATAGTGCATTGTTAGGCATTGAATGTATGGGTGTGAATGGGCTACATACTTCCCCACCTACAGTAAGAGCTGAATTTGTAGTCACAAACCATCAAGTTCTACTGCCATAATGACACCTGCTTGAAGCCATGTTAAAAGTTACTTTTAGTGTGGTCTCTGGAGTATGGTACAGCTAATCTCATTGGGAATTACAGTAAGACAGCGAAGACGACCCGTTCTTAAAACCCTAAAACACATTGGGAGAGCTCAAAAAGAGCCACATGCTAATCCCACATGCTAATTACTTCTGCATTCACACCTATACTTGTTTACTGGCGCATAATGCATCGTTAGGCATTAACTGTATGGGTGTGGGTGGGTTCCATACTCCCCCACCAAAAGAGCTGGATTTGTAGTTACATTAAATCACTCTTATCCAGAGTGACTTACAATTTTGTCTGTTTATACAACTGAATATTTACTCAGGCGAGTCTGGGTTAAATTCCTTGCCCAAGGGTACAGCAGCAGTGTCCCAATGGTGAATCAAACCAGCAACTTTTAAGTTAGAAACCCTCTTCCTTCCCACTAGACCACACTGCTGTCCAACAAGTTCTACTATAATGATGCCATGTTAAAAGTTACTTTTAGTGTGGTCTGTGGAGTATGGTCAAGGTACAACTGATCTCACTGGGAATAACAACAGGTATTACACTCCAGACTAATGCTACAACTTTATAAAACCAAATAGATAGCAAATGCGTTTAAAAACACATCTGAAAACACACACTAACGATCCCAGCTGCATCCCTCTTAAAGCTGAGATTCATCATGCGATGATGTAGAGGTCAGAGTTCAGACTTTCCCTCTCCGGTTTCAGTCAGATTGTGGGGGGTATGAGGGAGTGTTCGGTCACTGCTCTTTTCCAACGTTCTAGCAGCCAGCGTTCTAATTAGATTTCGCAAAGAATTTCGATTACGGGTGGGGGGGGGGGGTTTACCTTTACAATCAAGTTCACGAACCATCATGATGTAACCCCACAGTCATACCTCCCGGGAAAAACCAACCCCTGCATGTAGCATACACATAAAAACAGACTTAGCGCCAGTTAGGCTGTAATCCTACCTCTCCCGGGACAGGCCGCCGGGGTGGGAACCGGTTACAGTTACAGATGCAGTAATGAAAATGAAATGTGACCGTCCTATGCTGCACACGGGTCCAGATATTGGGGGGGGGGGGGGGGGGGGGTGTCACATCCCATCAGATAAGACTTTGGAGTTTGCCATTTTCACAGACAAAGATGATAAGTGATCCTCTTGTAGCGCTCTCAGTTTACATCGCCCAGTCGCTACGAGCGCGCACGCCAGCAACACTTTTTCCCCCGTTTACACAGCGCATTTGATCATTTGATTCGGGGAAAGATTTCAACAATTACATTACTGTACTGATCCCGTTATCTGCGTTTCGGCACGGCTCTCCGTGTTCCCGCTTCTATCTCTGACCGCGTACATGGGCGGCCCCCCGGGTGAGAGAGGGGTCTGCTGGGCGGACGGGGAAGCGAACGCAGGAGCAAATTAGAGGAGTGGAGGATGGAGAGAGTGCATCTGCAGAGCGCGCTGGGAGGAGGAAGGAGAATTTGGAGCCCCCTGCACCCTCCTCTGTTCCCACACACCGGATTCTCTGGCACTGATGTGCAGCTTGTGCTTCCAGGGCTGAGATTTGGCCAGGGATTTTTTTTTTTTCTCTTCTCTTCTTTTCCGTCCCCGTCCCCCTCCCTCCCACCCCCTCTCAGGGAGGTCAGGCAGTTCTTGCTGGTTGCCATTTTCACTCAGGATGTTGGGTCTGCGTCTGGGTATCGCCTGGTTATAGTCAACCGAAGAGGAGGAATTTAAGAGACGAGGAAAAATCACGTTGGGGGGGAGGAAACAAAAAAATTTTTAAATTCATCGTCTGAAATACGAGAGCAGTAGATGGCGGGGGGGGGGGGTAGCGGCAAGCTTTTCGGATGCCGGGCTTTGAAGAAACACTTTCTTTGAGGGCTGAATTGGGACAGAGGAGACGAAAGGTGGCCAAATCGTAGGAGTTTTTTTGCCGCGGTGAGGGGCGAGGGAAGCGGCTTTGTGTGGTTTTGCACCATTCTCATTGAAATGATCCCGCCGTGCCGAGTCGCTCCTTGAAAAGCACCTTTAGACAGAATTATACAGCAGAGTGCAAATGCACCTCGGTGTCCAAGTACCCCCCCCCCCCCCCCACCCAGCCCCCAGCCCCCACACCCCTGCTTTTAAGTCCGGGACAAATGGACATCTCATTTTTGAACGGGATGTTCCATTTACATTGAAATAAGGAGCCCTATACATGAAAGTAGTACCAAAAAAACAACAGAGAATCTTTCATCTATTTGCCCCTTTTTTCTCCCTTCCCTCTGCAGTTTGGAACCGGCTAATTGTCCGAAATCTCTCTGACACAAACACAGACTGCAATAGCGCCTCTGGAATAGAACCACGGGCTAGCTGGTTCGTAAACTATAATTTGTTCCGATGATTTCGGGTGGATCGACCGCAACTCCGAGAGCTTCCAAGGACAGAGTTACACAACAATCTGCGCCAAATGCTGCAATTTACATACCAGCTACGGTAACTACTCCTTTACAAACCTAGACCTGGTTTGCCTCTGTATTCAGTCTTGTTTTGGATTATGTTAAACTGCAGAGATTTATGTGCAATCAATAAACGTTTTATGTCCACTTTATAAAAGCATTCCTAATAACCTCATAACACATTCAAGGATGAGAGGATGACTAGACACAATAACAAAACCCTTATAACGCAACTGAGAACTGGACATGTTTGCATATGGACAGGAGCACAGACCATCAGCCGTTTCCCAGAATGCGGAGTGCTTTTCGGCTCTCTCCCAGATCCTCTCGAACCCTCGCAGGAGATGCTGAGTCATGACGCGGAGGTCGGAGAAGGTGCAATCTCCGCCTGAGCTGGCACTTTGAGGGTTGCCATGGCGCAGGCAGCTGAGATGCCGGGCAACCCGCAGGAAGAGAGCGGCCAGTTTGGGCAGCGTTCGCCGAATCCTGTCCCGCTTCCAGACTCATGCTTTACCTCGCATGTTCGGCTCGGCGAGCGTGACGTCAGGGGCCGGCAGATGTCTCCCACACAGGAAGTGGGCGTACCAGATACCCCCCGACCACACGCTCTCCACCCCCCACCCCCGAACGCTAAACCTCACGTTTCGTATATCTACATTAAACACGTACCTCAAAAAAGGACAGGAGTAGCTAGCTGGATACTTTAGAGACAGGACTGTTTCTGCATGGCAGTGCAGTTTGCCTCCTGAGCAAACAAAGACAAATTGTTTCACCTTTTTTTTTCCCTTTGCTGTGAACTTCAGAACGCACCTTCTGCTACATGTTTTTTTTTTTGTCTGTTTGTTTGTGCAAGGTTTCCTGGCACATAATTTTTCTTTCAAGCTGGTCTGAAAATTCAAAATCAATTTAATTAACTCTGGTCTAATACGTTACACAGAAACTGACACAAGTCACTATATATATGTAAAAAAATCAATCACTACAGACCACCGCTAAACACTGCTCAATAGCACTAAAGGCTGTGCAAACAAATAGGCTTGATAAACAGCTCTGCCGTGTTAATTACAGCATGCTAGACAACAATTATCAGCCGCCGTTATCAAAATGGGCTGAATTCGTTAAGTGCAAGAAAACACACATTACCCTACGGAAAGCCTTCTCCCTTGGTGTCGGAGCCCAAAACAATTCAGCGGGATTAGAGAGAGATAAGGCAGAAGAGTGTTCCCCGAGGCTACTCAACCCAGGGACAGTCTGTACCCCCATTCTGTCCTGCTCCTGACGGGGCATCACTTCACAGCCCCCCCCCCCCACCCCACCCCAGCTCTCACAATGAGAGGAATGCAAGCAAATGCAAATGGCCCCTGCAGCTTCCCCTCTCCCTGCCACACACAGCGGGCTCAGGATCGAGGGGTACACACCACACCCTCCATTTACTCTCCACACGTATGTATTCATTTATCAGCTTCAGGAGCTGAGCTTCTACCTGCAAGACAGCAGTTATGAACTGGGGGTGTGTCATGGCTGTTTTACCCTTAAGGGTAACGTGAACTGCTTCAGTACATGCACCTTTATAAATCAATCAGCATGTTTAAAAGAATAGAAACCCAACACGGGTTGTCCGCTAACCATATAAATTGTCTGAACTACATTATTTAAGCAACTATATCCCTGGGCACACAATGGCAGGTCAGCAACATTGTATCAATGTTATAAGTGGATCAAAATTCAAAAGAACTTAAGTTGCCTGAATAGGCACAGAAATACCTAAAGATAATCCTAAAGTAGCCTAAAGAAAACTCTGATAGGGTCGTGCCAGAGTTGATTAGATTTAGACTGGCTCCGGCCTTGTTCATCTCACTCACCACTGTATGGATGAACATCCAACTACTAATACAGCATAGCTTTGCTTACAATAAATAAAGCTTTTGTTCTGCTTGGATCCATTGGATGTTACATCAGTATTTGCGGTCCACACACAAATAAACACGTAAAAATTCCATCTCAAGTCTTAAGATCTAACTTTTAAACAAGAACACAATAACACATTTCTGCATGCCAAGTTTCGCTGGCTAGCTGAAAGGCACAGATCCACTGTATTAAATATTAAACAAGCTCTACTGTAATCAAATGCACATGATGCGTGACTTCATATGCAGTAATTCCCAAAGATGTATACAATATGCACAAGTGCTGGCAGCGGTTACAGTAATAAGAGTCCTCCCAGAGAGAGACCAAGGACATCTGTAACCACGGCATGACAGAGAATCTCAAATATAAACTTTGCAGTCATCGGAGAGGAACTCTCCCGGGATGTTCAGACTACAGTTTAATCTGTAAAACAATGTCCAGTTAAAAAGCATCAGAGAAATTCTGGACCCTTTTCTGAGCAACAAAATCTGTGTGTCATTTTCTTAGTAAACATGTATGTATCTCAGTGCAAAATTCAAAATAAATTGCCTGAGTGAGATGCGTTCCACATGCTTAGGGCTGCAGCTCTATGGCCTAATATTGATCAAATGCTTATATATTATAAATGTAAAATACTTTATGTACATCATGTCCTTGCACACTACATGGCCAGGTAGAGTTCCAGAAGGAAGGACTGCAGTTATCGTGACACTGAAGTGCCTTTTCCTCACACACATATGGGACTCATTTTTGAAGAAACTCACAAAACAGGGATGGAAACAAATGATTGCATTCTCCAACGGCTGCAATCACAACAGAGTACAACAGAGAGAATACAGCCTTCGGGCTCCCTACCTCAACATCTGACACCACGACACAGCTGGGAGAAGCCAGAACACTCACTGCGTCTGAGCTGAACCCGCTTAAAACGAGACCACATGAAATATTCAAAGCACTGTGGAAGGAAAATAACAGGAAGTTACCCAAATGTAGAGTCAATTACATAAGATGATATATTCGGCCTCTTCCGTTCTCTTCTACAGTTATACAGACAGTCCCCCTTCACACAACCTATATCTCAAAAAGAGTCCTCTCACACATTCATGAGCTCAGAAAAGAAAATCTCCAAGGTTTCACTCATCATTTTTAATAACTGTGCTCCCTGATCAAGCAGAGCTTTACCTCAAGCTATAGTTGTAATTTTATGTTTTTTTTAAGAGTACATATAAAAATATGTTTTTATGTATAATCCAGTCGAGTACTGTTTCTGAGGATTGATTAGTTATGTAGTGGTTAAACTGGAGGTCTCAGGGTTGGGTTTACTTCTTGGTCCCTAAATACTACTTTTTGAGAGAGTACTCTGCAGTGTGGTCCTTTCACAGAGTACACACCCTCCACCACTTGTTCAGCCAAGACACACACACACACACACACACACACACAGCCCACTCTCATCCTGGCTCCAGTGTACAGCTGGACTTCCTGTTATTGGCGGCCTCATCTTTTGGCTTTTCTACCCTTCCCTTTTGTCTGTGAGATTAACATTAAGTCCAACTCACCCTTCCTTTCCCATGTTCACACCTATGTATCAACTCTTCCTTCATGCCCATGTATTAAGTCACACACTGCAGGGCAACATTAGCAGCCCGTGATGCAACATTCACAACTACTGCAACCATTTTTGTGTACTCTGACTGATTTGATGTTTGAGCTGTTGGTCTGCATTATTCCATAACAGTTCAGTTTAGACTCCATTGGAAGATACTATAATGATATTCAACGATGTCTCAATTGGTCAATAGTGCTGCCATTGTTCTCCCTTTGTCAAGAATGCAGTAGTCCATCGTGCTATCCTTGAAAATCATTTGCAGATGCAGAACAATATCCCTGCACAATTTAAATAAAATAACTACAAAGAACAGCCAGTGTTTCTGGATCAAGCGATGCAACAATACTACCGCAGAACAACTTCTGCTACTGTTTTGCGGTTATACATTCCTGTTCCCAAAAGAAAAATAAAGTCCTGACATAGAAGAACCAAATGGTAGTGTTAGAAATGGCTTGAAAATATGCTCTGGCTATTCCAGGAGGTTCATCAAACCAGCATGAAAAACACATAAGCTACATAGCCCTATAAAGAAGCAACTGGATGAATGGTCGGAGTGATAGGGCAGGATTGTTCAGAGGGATTTAAAGAGCACGAATGGATTGTGAATGTCCAAGTTTTTAAATTTAGTTTTCAGTAATGTGACCAACTTAAGTTAAGTCAACTCAAGTTAGTCACCTACATTGATTAAAAAAACTGGATTATGGTGACTAGCTACATCACTGTTTTGCCATAGTCACAAACAGATATAATACATATTTATTCATTTGTTGGTTTTCAGTTTCATTGGCCAGCAGCATCTGTTAAGACCTGACTAGCCACCTTTTATTTTAACCATTCATAGTTGTATGCCTTCACATTAGTTATAGGCGACATTGTGCCACAATGTAATGTTAATCTATGATTTTGGCAGTGATGCCCTGAACCCCAAATGAAGATATAACTTACTTCAGTCTCCTGTCACAAGCTAGTTATTTGCTACTGATGCTGCTTAAATCCTACGTGACCTATGACCTGAACAGAAGACACCCTCCCCAATATTCATGACATCAGATCCATCAAACCTTCACACAGAACAGCGGGGAGGATCCAGGTCAGACCACATAAAGAGACAGTCTTTATAAAACCCCCTTTCACATCACTTTCCTCCAGCGAGTCAGTCAGTCAGCTTTCGCTTTACACTTACAGAAAACGGAGGTGCGAAACCCACTTTTTCACCCGACACACCAAAGAAAGCACTTTGGGATCGCTACATTACGCAAGCAATTTCAGCAACTGCTGCAGTCACCACACACAGTCCATTTTAAACAACATTTTTTAGAAAAAGCAATGAATGAACAGCCAGCGCACACAGACAAGCAGCGCAAATAACTTCCCCTCTTGCCATTGAGCAGTAAAGAGCTCATAAAATCTGTATTGCAGACTGTCTCCAGACCGGTCTGAGGAATGGCGGAGCGGAGCCAGGAGCGCTGTAGATCTGTGTCAGCCAACTCAAGTGACATTTAAATCTGTCTTTCACCTACATTTGCACCCAGAATCAATCACGGAAATCAATAACCCAGAAGCACCCCCTTCCTCAAGGATGCAGAACAGGAATGCACCAGAGACAGAGACAGTCAGCGTGTGCCCGGTGCAGTTACCCTGCCTCGGAGTAACACCGCGCTAGGCTGCAACTGCCCACCGGTCCCAGACAACAAGCGTCATCCCTACATTAAGATATGTTTTGGCTGCGCAAGGCTTACGATTATTACAGGCTGGTGGATTTGGGACTAAAAATAACGCGCTGACAGAGGAAGTATCGCGGGGAAAAACGCAGGAGCTGCGCAGAGAGACGCAGAGACGGAGAGGCAGAGCGACCCGCACGCTGCCAATCCTCCACAGCCAGCCCGGCCGCGGCAGCGTCGCCCAGCGCGCCGCTAATCCGCACGGAGAGGGGGGTGGGGGGTGGAGAAAAACTAAAAAAGCACAACTTACTCCCAGCCCGGCTCGCATGACAGTGCGCGCAATCGGCGGCCCCAGCCTGGAAAAACCGATGGATCCTTAAAGAGATTCCTGCTCTGCTCCTGAAGCCTCTGCCAAGTCCTGCCCGCACACACACACACACACACACACACACACACACACAGTCGCACACTCACACACACACACTCACACGTCGCTGCGTCCTCCCCTCCTCTCCGCCCCCCGTCCCCCCCACAGCTTTTCCCCGAGACACCTACCGGCCCGAGCCCGGAGACTCCTGCTCAGACTTGAAGCCCTCAGACGGCGCGCACGACGCAGTCTGTCGCTAATGACAGGCTGTGTAACCCGATCCTCCGCCAGGGCGCTCTGAGGGACGGCGTCCCTCTCCCCTCTCCCTCGCATTGTTCCAGCCCGCGCTGCCAGCGGATTCTGACAGCCAAATTACAGAGAAATGATTGCTGTCGAAGGAGTCTCGGTTTTTTTCTTTCCCCTCCTCTCCTCCCCCCCTTTTCTCTCGCCCTCCATCTCTTCACTCTCTTTTCTTTGCACTCTAAAACGTTCAGGCCTCAGTAGGCAAAATATACACTCGATTCCACACAAGCGAGGGAGCAGCTGCAAAACAGATTCTAGCTTGGATAGGAAAAATAAAGAGAATATTATCAAGACAAGAACGGCAATTTAAATAAGTAGCTAGCGGTTACGAATAACGACTTGAGATTTAAATGCTACACTTCACATAATAGGGAAAAGTTGTTGAGACAAATATACCACTGTTTGGATGGGAGTGGGGATTGCAAAATAACAGACGCTGCACATAAAATTGCATGGGACTTGAGTCATTTTCATGAGTGCTGGCCTACATTCCAAAATGGAATGGGTCTGACGGCTGTGTTAGGCATGGCCAGGCTGGCCAGGTTGGGCTAATGCAAGTCAAAGAACTGCCAACTGTACTGCTGAAATTCAGCCTCTAAGAGCAAAAAAAGGGCTTTTGTTTCAACACATACTTGGTAGTAATTAAGAAGAAAATAAATAAAAACAGCACCACATTATTTTGAAATAACCACTGCAATCACAAGCAAGAATTCTTATTGACTGTGTCTTTCCCCACACTATGTGGACAGGTTGATGTGTCAGTGATCGTTATCCACCATTATGTGGCAATCAATTAATAGCAGACACGTAAGACTATAAATGCTTATGGGATATGCAACTACTGTTAGTGTCTGCCAGCCACCAAATCATAGGAGAAAATCTTCTATACTACTGACTGCTGTGGGTAAATCCACCCAGGCTATTGGCTAAAACAGAATATAACAGAATAGAAACAGCCACCATCAAATGTTTGATCTATAATATCTCTAAATTTAAATAAAAAGGGCTTTATCATTAACATTTCACAGGAAACATATAACCACATAAGACCTGAAACTACAAGATTTTCAAGAGCAATGAAAACAGAAAAACAGATGCTCCGTAACATTGTTGACTGAAACCAGAGAGCCACACCTCAAGATGTCGGAGCAAAGCAAAGTACAATGGATCATGATCTCCATCTGCCGTTGGCTGAATTCTAGATGAAAACTGCGGCAAAATCAACACGGGGGAAGAGAGCGCCAAGCAGAGCCAACCACGCACAACTAAGAAACCTACAAGTGACTGAGGACTTCACAACTTCAACTGAAAAAAAGGTTTAAGTTGTAGATGTCATAGCACATAACAGAAAACAGGGTAAAATACGAAGGCCTACATTTGTGGACACAGGTCATTTCATTTTGGGACAAAAAAAAAAAACAAAAGGGTATGGTTTTCAAACGATCACAGTGAGATCTGAAACGGAGAACTCAAAGGGGAACAGATGCCAACAAGAAAACCGAGCCCTTGAGAGAGCACTTGAAAGCTGATAAAGAAGTTAAATGCAATTCAGAAAGAAACAAAAAACGCTTATATAAAACGACCTGCAGCTGATGCAGAATCCGCAGCTCAGCAGCCTGACATGAAAGACCTCTTGAAAAATCCCACCCCAAATCTCAGGCAAGAGCGCACATCACTTCAGACCAATCAAAAACAAACAATTGAGACTGTTCACAAAGGATGAACAGCAGCTGAATAAAAACTGGTTTGCGCATTTCACTGAAGTCCTAAAACAGGGACCCACCCAGCGCACCAGCAACAATAAAATGTCCAAAAGAAGATCTTAAAATAAAACCGCAAAGCCATCAGTGACAGCAAAATCCAAAAAGGCAACAAGCTGGAGAGCGGGAAAGCACCAGGACCAGATGGCATTCCATCATAGGCACTGTTGGCAGATTCATGCACAACCGCTCACATTTTTCACCAAATAAATCTGAGAGCAAGAAGCACCATCAGAACGCAGGAATACGGATAATCTTTACTGTCCCGAGGAAGGGGGACCTCAGGCGTGTGATATTTACACAGGTATTGTGCCGCTTTCCGTACCAAGAAAAACACTTCTCAGCACCATTCCTTGAAAGGATACTGGAATCACGAAAGCAAACACTGCAAAAACCTGCATGTTCAGTTCAGAAACGAGTCATGCACAGACCAGAGACCAATTCTTAGGCATTCAGCAATGCTTACAGGGGTACAAACAACAGAAGAACGGCTAAGCTTTGCCAGTTTTTGTCACGAGCGCTGACAGAAGACCATATGGATATGCAGGATTTGCACAGACACACATGCATTCAGAAAATAAATAAAGAAAACCAATCTGGGACTCAACATCTTTCACTAAACAAAGATCCATATCTTCAAAAACATCAAAGCCGTACAGAAATACAACAGAACACCCCAAGCCTAATTAAGACGCTGCAGACGTTCTTATACAAATGCCTATTGGCAAAATTACAGATCTGGGATCCAAGTGAAATCAGCAACCGTGCAATCAAGAGGGACAGGGCAAAAAGGGGGTCGATATAAGTCCTGAAGGGAAGGAAATGGAATCGCATTGGACAAACAAAGATAACAGGAAATAGACAACCACACAAGCACTGAACTACATCCTAAGACAACAGAGATGGCCTTGACATTGTGCCTGAAATAAGTGGAGAACGTGCAACGAAATGAAAGTAAACAACATCCTCCACATACAGGCTCCAGTAAAAGTGACCCAGACTTGGGACTCAGTTGGAGGTTCTGGCTGACTTCCTCTGTTCCATAGAGAATAACAAGGAATAAGCCAGGTAAAAGCCTGAATGCGCACCCTTGTTTTCAAAAATGAATGCCTGTGCATTTGCCTGGCGCACCACCCACTCTAACAGTGCTAGCTTGGCGTGTAAAGTAGGCATGCTGAGGACAGAACTCGCATTCACCTCAAGACCTTGACCGAGAACACTACAGCCTAAACCTGCAAACAGTCCATTGTTCAAACTCAACACAAGCTAGTGAATGTAGCCCCAATACACTGTCCATGAAATACTCAGCATTCTGTCTGGACTGGTCTTCTGCTGAGCCGTAGGAAATGGTTTCATTACTCACAGGGAATCTCAACCACCGTTTAAGGACAGTCCCAGATGGACATGTCCAGACTGTGACTCAGACAAACACTGTTCTTAACAACAAAAGTAATCAGGGACATGCAGTCAGCCTGTGTCAATTATGCAGTGGATAACCTGGGATGGCTTCCCTTGAAAAGTCTGATTCAGTTTCTGTCTCTCACTCCTTCTCACCTCAAAAAAAACCCTGAGTAACTATTCCCAGCACTGTAGCAACTCACCTGGACTAATTTCTATTGTTAGGAATGACATAAACTCAGGAGCCCCTCAGGCCAGCCAATTTACTCTTACTAGTGACTCTGAACAGCAACCACTCTTTTGTCAATAACAGTGAAAACTAATTTCATTTATGTGTCTGTATATGTCACAAAAAACATGCTAACAAGGATGCACTTCGCCTGCAAACAAACTCATCAATATCACCATCATCTGACCACTGTTTCTCAAGTGAGGTCTCACCTCGTGCTCATTAAGATTTACATTTTACACTTACATTCAATTCCTTAACACATGATCCAGAGTGACTCATATGTGTTGCTCAAAAAGACTAGGCAACTGACTTTAAGATGTTAAACCAAGTCAACATTCTATCATGGTGTGTAATGACAATGGACACACACCAATGTGTCAACAGTAATTGTTTCTGAGTGGATTTAAGGGACTGTTGTTCAAAAATCTCTAAAAATGTCATGTTCTGGGTTCTTGCAATGAAATCCCAATACCTGTATATGGTTAAAACAACATTTGTTTTAAGTAGCAACAGCATGACAAAGAATATACATCAGTAGTAGTAGAAGATCATGAAGTAGGCTACACTGTACTTTTTTATTGATCTTCATCTTGCATATTGACAGCTATGTGACTCGAGAAGCCTAAACATTTGTCTTGTTAATCTACTCCAAGCTTGTGCTCAAACAGCCTCAGACAGAAATCATGTGTAATCTTATTAAGAAATATGTTACACCACATTTAATATTCTGTCAGCTTGGTCTAAAGGGCTGACTTACCCTTCTGTACTTTCACGCAAAATCTGTCTTTTTTAAGGAAAAGTATTAGCTTAATATGTGCCATTCATAACTTCATTAATCTGCACTCACTTCCACTGTAGACTACTGTAATGCAGTTTATCTCATATTTACATAACTTACTAGACTGTACATAGTGTAGGTAACACCTACTCAAAGTAAATGTCTGGCACCAGCTATGTAGTATGGCATGGCTGAATGAACTAAACTGCCGAGTGAAAAAACTTCCCATTCAGTGATGTATGTATATTGGCCTGGAAGGCCAGGGGGTGTAGACTGAGAGGACAAATTCACACAATAAAGATTACATTACTGGCAAATTCTAGGAATGTATTGTAAGAATGACATGTTCTTTCATTAACCTTCATCTTAAAATGGCTGCTCTCTGAGCAGTGAGTCAGTGACCAGTGTTTCCTGTGTAATTTGGCCCACGTCTTCAAACAAAGCAATAGCACATATTACCCATTACCACTTTTATCAAAATTTAATTTCCATTCTTATTTTCTAAAGATGTGACCTGAAATGTTTACCGCACTGTGTGAATTGCCTGACGATGACCTGCATGCATGTCAGCATTATGGAACACCAGTAAACAGGAATACCCACAACTCAGCAATCAGTAACAAGCAGCCAAGCTGTTTTAGCTACATTCCCGTAACTCAATGCACAAGTCTCCACTGTGTTTTTTTCCGAATTTTGATTGTTATTCTGAGACCCACGCAAAAAGCCTGTGATGAGCTTGGTCTATGAGCAGACTCAGCCAAGACGGATTTACCATCCACATGGTCAGCTTGGCTGTAGTGCCAAAACGCAATGGCTGTGGAAGCTGTAAAGTGTGCAACCACTTTCAAAATGTCGCTTTTATAGAAAGGAATGGGCTTCAGTATATGCTGAGTCTGAAATACCGAATCCACCGACTGTCTACATTGCAAGAGGAAGATCCACAACATCAATTTCTAATCTACCACTATAACACACCCTGGAATATTCCAATGCATACAACAGAAGATTCTTTGTCAAGTCCTTGAAACACAGTCTAAATTGCTTGTCATACCCTCCCATTGCAAAATCAGTCACCAAAAGGCCTGGATTAATTCTCTGATACAGTCTGGACAAGATGACCCAATCATATCACTCTGGCGGCGGGCAGACCTGTTAGTGATCCAGATTGAACCTGGCACGGACCGCACCCTCGGTCTGAACCATGACTCAATTGAGAATGACAGACGTCGCACGGTCTGCTATCAGGAGACTTCTGGAGGTGAGTCAGTGAGCTCGTCTGGCGTCAACAAAGAGACAAGAATGACCTCACCGACTGCCCAGACATCTGCTCTCCCACACAGACACTCCCCAGATCACCCACTGCTCGCTCGCAGCGCTCGGGGGCAACACATGCAGCTTGCACGCCTGCGATTATCTTCATAACTGGGTTTTTTTTTTACTGCAGGAATTTCAGCGAAGCTCCTTAAGACGCTGGGTACAGCGCCAAACCCAGGAGTGAGATGCGGGGCCCAGTTGGTCACCCGTCCGGTAATTAAATCGGCTCTCACACTTTTGTGTATTCTTAGCCGTCTGCGTCATGGACACAGTCCAGCCTACAATACACACTTCAGCTCCGGGTGGGTCATCAATCACCTTTTTAAACACGCCATCTTCAGGCCTTTGTGAATCATGCCTGCTTCTGTTTCTAGGAGTCATCTCAGTATGACACTGCTCAAACCAGGTTGCCGATTTCAGCCAGTAAGACCTTGTGTCATAGCTTGTTGTGTCCTTTGCCTTGCGCATGTCTTGCATCACATTTCTGAAATTACACTGTAATCATAACCCAACAGCTAAAATTCTGGCATTTGTTATTACGGCTATAAAACCTGTTTTTTTTTTTCCTCTGACAGCTGGAGATCTGAATCTAGCATGAGACCATGCTGTTGCATCCATTATACACACTGAGTATAAATGTGAAAATTCAACCTGGACAGCGACAACTGCCAAATATTATTTTATAACCTTAAGTATGGTCTGTGGAAACATTGCTTATAAACGCTGGGAACTATTCTCCTGTGCCTGTATAAACATAGGCTGCTGTTTTTCCCCCTTACTGGATAAGATAAGTAAACGACAGACTCACGCTGAACAAATAATCGATTACAGGCTGGCATTCACTACCCGAACATGCCTGGAACTGACCTGATAGACTGGCCTGTTTACCCTGGAGAAACTTGTAACTCCAAACTAAACCGAGCAAAATCTAAACAAAAATGACAAATTTTTTCTACATTTCAGGCAATATTATTAATGTTCACTTTAAACACCAGGTGCTCACATAATAATTAGACTATACATACAATCAGTCGATTGTCCAATTTTTCCAATTAATATTTTATTATTAAGATGATGCAGTTCTTATTTCTTGCACAACAACATGGTGTGTAGCACTGCAGCATTGATTTTACAAGCAAAGACATCTCGACTGGAATGAAACCAGATACCGTGATTAAGGTGAATGGTCCCTGTACAACATCTCTGATTTCTTCAGATAATGTCATTAACGGTTTTGCACTTTGCTGCATTGCCTATTGTCATGTGCGGAGCTCAGCGTGGGACAGATGGAACCAACAACCGCGAAGTGCGAATCGTGCTCTCAGCAACCTCTACAAAACAAAAGACGCTCTAACAACGTGACAATTGGCCTCAATTTTGCGCCAAGGGGTCTTCAGACCGTGGCCACAAACACACAAAAAAGACGCCATGAAAACAAGATGTAGCCATATTACAGCAGATTAAAGTACAACGCATCTCCAATCTTCTGGTATCTTAAGAGCTTTGATAGCGTGTCTATACAAGAGAAACTGTTTACGTTTTCAGACAAAAATGAGGAGACAGGCGGCTAAATTGCAAAAATGAAATCTGGCGAGTTGCTCACCCCTGGCTAATAAAAATTTCACCATTTCGTTGCTTTGTGTAACTCCAAATACTGAAACAAAAACCTCGCATGCCGAGATACCTTTTTTCAATATGCATAATGACGAAACTATTCATACAACTAAAACGTGTGCAGCTGCTTGTCTTAAAACATTCACGTCGCGGAAAATAAACATGTTTTTGCTGCTGGTTACGAAACAAAACGTGCAAAACTATATGGCTCGCTAGTTATGTGGCGCGATCTGCTGTGTGCGCAATGAATTACAGTAGATGCACTTGAAATAGCCCGCAACTTACCTTTATTTAGAATAAATTAAGGAAGTGCTTTCCGGGCGGAGGTCGAATATGTAGGCTACTTTCCAACTACAGCTACTCAGCCATCGGTCAGGAACCAGGAGATAGTATTTTTGGTCGATCTCTCACAATGCAAGCTTCCAGTTTCAGGCGACATTGCCCGTCGTCGACTTTTAGAACTTTTAGAACTTAAAGCGACGTTCATAATCCCAGCAAACGCAGCGAATTCCGTCTCCGAACTCCATCTACGTTGAAGAGCTGGGAAACTTTCCTCGATGCCGGAGCACTACTAGTGCATATCCTGGAGAAGGAAGTTGCCCTGCAACTCAATGTAATTAGAAGACCATTACCACATCATTTCCTTTGAGCCTATTCCCACTCCTGCCACCTGGGGAGACGGTCAACGTGGGAGTGAACCAATCCAAATCTTACTGTAGGGAATCGTTGGTGTTTTGTGAATACACCCTAGTCTTTAAAAGCCCGTAGCGTCAACAACTGTTGATTTTTTTTAACAAGATCGCATTTTTCTCTCGCCATGTAGAAAACATGGCTGTCCATTTCGTGAAGCAGAATTAGCCAGAGTAGCAAAGAGAGGAGACATTTATAGTGTGCGGGAGTTGCAATAAATAGTTTAAGTTTCAACAGATACACCTTCACACAATATTCGATTCGATAAATATATATCGACTGTGTTTCTAAATTATTATGAGGTTGTACCAAGATAGCTGAAATTCAGTTCAGATGTGGCATGTTTCAGGGTGTAATGACCTGGTAAGAGACCAAATGAAACATAATGGAAAAACCTCCGCTAATGTACATTTCTAGGTGCTTGTAACAAGTTAGTTGGGGTCTGCTATGTCCCACATATGATATAGTACGTCGGGAGCACAAGAAACGCACCGTTTTGTCTGTTTTGCAACTTGGTCTAAAAAGCTAAATGTCTTAAATTATGATAAGCATTTAAAATTTGTATATTAAAATATGCTAACAGTTGACGATACCACAACATGTCGAGGCAAGTCTACAGTCCGCTGGACTGCTTGAATACTTAACTTGCAACAGCGCAAAACCATTTAAGAACAGTCATCCAGCAACTGCCACAATTTGAACAGGGGTTTACGTGGACTGTGAGGAGGTACATCTAAGCACGTCTTCCTTTAACATATACGATCCAAGTATAATTTTAAAACGTTCAAATTATTCTTTGCATTTTATTTATCACGCATAGTAAATGGCAAAAATGCTAACAGTGCTAATGCTAAACCACTTGTACACTACCAGCTACCCAGAGATGGGCAGTATTTCTGTTACTTGTATTTCAAATACCTATTTCAATTACTTTTGAGTATTCTGTAATTTGTATTTGACAGGAATTTGTAACAAGATACTTTAGAGTGGGGTAATTTCAAAATACTTTCTCCATGATCCGTAAAACATAAAAAATAATGAAAATACATCTTAAAATGAAGAACAATACACTTAGACTAGACACACTCACACTGATTTTGTAAGCCCGCACTACTCACAGTATTTCCGTAATCAAGTTCATCTTCTGTGAGCCCCCCCCCCCCCCCCCTCAGCAAGCTAGCACATGTTTCCTGCCTCAACCAGTGCAGTGGACTGTCCGTCAAGATAAGCATTTTATCTGAACTGTAATAACTATATAAAATATATCTTACTTTTTAGAATGCACACATGTTGAACGCCATAGGTAAATGCTAAAGATAAAAACAATTGGCCCGGTGGCTAAAGAAGTGAGTGAGCCAGCAAGCTAGCTAGCTAGCTATTAATTAGTGCTACTTGGATAGTTGACAACATGAAACAGCTCGACGAGCATATAAGACTGGTTAGCCACGGGTAGCAAGCAAGTGTTAGCTAGGGGTATAATTTATGTCTGGCTACATATTGCATGGTACATGGTGGTTAACACTATAATATATCTAGGGATGCTAACAAGCTAGTGACGCTAGCAAGCTGTCTAAGGTACAAGACATACTATTTTCAGGGTTTTTTTTTTGGGGGGGGGGGGGGGGGGGGGGGTTACAGTTTTGCTTAGATACAGTAGCATTCTACTTCCTGTTCTTCCTTTCTGAAGGGTCAAACTCAGTCTCACCAGAGCGTTGTGTACAAAATCTGAACGTTCTGCCATTTATTACAAATTTACAAATTCAGAATGTCCAATGTTACAAATGTATTTTCTTGTATTTTGAAAATACAAATTACATGTATTTTATCTTGATACATTTATTTGACGGGTATTTTGTAATTTGTAACAAGATACATTCTGATGTATCTTTGCCCATCTCTGCAGGTACTTACATTTCATTCATATTGGCTATGCTGTAAGGTAAAAAAGATATATAGGAATAACATTCTTACTAGTAGAAATTGTATTTCAAGATATCTACAACTTTGATTGTACTAGTCAAAACTAAATTAAAGTGGCCGTTTTAACGTTTAATAGCTAGACTGGATATGTATTGCAGATATCCGTAATTCAGTTCTTCCTAGTCAAAATCAACATTTCATATATCCACAATGACATTTTTCCTATCCACAGTTGTCATTTCAGATATCCACAACGTCATTCTTCCTAGGACAAATGACGTCACTTTTGCCATTCATGTGTATTGGACTTTCAATTTCAGATATCCACAACGTCATTCTTCCTATGCAGAATGAACATTCTGGAAGTCTGCAACAGAATTCCTACTAGGAAAAACTCCCATATCAGATATCTACAATCCAATTTTTGGCTGTATATCCATCTTGTTTCCTTGCGCTTGAACCGATAACCCTTTCACAGAGCTCTCCACTGGGATGTACTGGATGTGACGTAATCATTTCGCTAGCAAATAGCAGGCTATATTTCATTTAAATAGATCTAAACGATAGTATCCCACTACCCCGCCTCTCACAGCAGATCCAATAGTCTACGGCCTGTCATTTCAGTTGCCAGGGTATATTTGATTCATATATCTTGGAAGTACTGACAAATACAGTTTGAGTTCAGGTCAGTCAAAATTCTATGTAATACTCATTACGACATGTCTAAATTATATGATTAATAGCTTGATGCATATCTGATTTTGGAACAATTACAAGACCGTTGTCCCAACCCATGATCTTTTTGGACGTTGTACAAGATCCATTTATCAATGAAGGGATACAGATTAAATGTTCCAATATAAATGCAAAATGTCAACGCAGTCATACCTTTCCATAGGTTGTCTTCTGACAATTCATTTGTGATCTGATTCACAAGCAGATATAGCGCTGTACATTATCAGAGAGAAAACCCAGAATAAAAATAAAAGCTGGCATCTCTAATTTAGATTACGCTTGCCAGATTTTTTATTTTTGATTCACAGAAGACGAATTTCAGGCATGTTTCCAAACAAATGGGGCGACTACAGTCTGTCCTTTTTAGTATGTGCACTTGTAGCATTCGTCCACTAGATGGCAATGTAATTTAATTAATGTTGGTCTTTTATTTCTCACCACATTTACGGATCTGCCGTCCTCAAACCCCAGCATACGTTATATTAAAACCGCTGCATATACTTAATGATCTGAAACAGGGTAAAATATTGAAGTTGTATTGTATTTGTGTACTGTTTTCATTTTAAGAGGTTGGGTTGTGTTAGCTGAGTGTGATTGCATTCACTGGACAATGTTACATTAACCTATGGAATTATCAACACTTAGCAAACTTACTCCGTTGCTGTACATTTGTGTTGGAAGAGGCTGGTGCCTGACTGTCTGTGACTCTTGAATGTAAATGAAGTGAATATTAATAGTTACTTTTATTTGGTCATAAAATAACTTGCAAAGTAAATTAACCATCGCACAGATTTACAATACCTCTGAGTTGTTTTTAAACACTTTCATTAAAAAAATGACTTTCTTAATCATTGCAGGCAGCTGTTGGTTATGTTCTTTATACTTAGTACAAAGTTACATACTTTGTACTTTTGTATTTAAAGTTAAATAAATGATATAAATGAAAATGTGATGCTGATAACTAATTACAATCAGCCCATATTCACCCATTCAAAGTTTACCCACGTGATGCATGCTGGGTAATATGAAAAAAAAAATGGTGTTTACAAAAACTATCTCTTGTGCAGAGTCATTCAGTCAGTCTCACGATAACAAACAGAAGACAATTCTGCTGTATGTAAAATAGACAGGTGATTTTTAACACATCATCTGGTCTTGAGACATGAATCAATGGCAGTATCATAATTCCCAATACATTTTTTTTTTTTTGCCATTTTCCATGAGCGAAATATTTTTGTTGGTCCAACAGCCCATGAATGTGCGCATGCAATTGTCATCTATGTATCAGCTGGAAGACACGCTGTCGAAATTTAAAGTCCAGGGACCACTTCTTCCTCTTTAGGCCTCCAAAGATAAAGGATATATTGTGAGCTGGCTTCACTGGCTCAAAGGTTCCTCTGCAAGATCATGGACTGACTCTGTTTTGCTTGTCGGTCCTAAGTTCTTATAAGCAGCTGTGGACTTAAGTCTTTGAAGCCCAAGGGGCTTTTGCTTTATTTACATATGCGCTCCTTGAAGGTTCTCCTGCATGTTGCTCCTTGAAACCATACAGAAGAGTTAAGCATACCCGAATGCGAATGCTTCTATTTTAAAAACAATGCATGGCAATTATAAAGTGTCAGGGGTTCTTGTGTGAGTTTGTCCTTGAGAATGAGTCTAAACTCTGTTGAGACTGTGGTCTGTGAGAAGTTGCGAGCAGATTTTCATTGATTATCGAATTTGGAATTTTCCCTGATTAATTTAAAATGCAGCATCATCATTGCTTTTTTCATTTGTTAAGATTTACAAGTGTTTTTTTCTGCATGAGATTTACATAATTTTGAACTGCATTTGTTAGGTTTTGTTGTCAAAAGCTGTTTTCGCATATATGGCACCCACTGATTGTGTGTGTGTGTGTGTGTGTGGGGGGGGGGGGGGGGGGGGGGGGGGTATGCGTTCATTCTTTATGTTTCATCACGTTCTGTGAGAGATTTAAGAAAATGCATACATGGGATGTAATATCACTCAGATTTAAAAAGGAGCTAATGAACATTGTCTGGGAAGGGGAGAAACCCTGGTTATTAATGGGGAAAATAATGATTTCTAGGAAAGATAAATGATCAGAACAAATTTACAGTTTTAAAAGCAATGTGAAGAATTTTTGGAAGCTGGAGAAATTCTATTTAGTTTAAAAGAAAGTAGAGAAAATGCTATGAGTAACGCAGAGGATCTGTGTCCTGAAAAGATGATAAAAGACAAAAAAAAAATACTCAGTTTATTGTTTTTGTTTTGTATTTCTCTCCTTAGCTAAACTGCTCAGAAGTCCCAAGACTATTCAGTTTTAATGACATGTAAGCAGAGAGAAGCACTCATAAACACATTCCATTGGCCGCCCACCCTTGTGAAGTATGTTTTTTGCTGAATATTTTACTTCAGAGACAGATACACCCAGCAACCACCTTATCTTGTGTTTATCTGAATGTGTTTACAAGGCCAAGTCCAATTTTCTCCACCGAGTCTCACTGTGAAGCCATAGATAAAGTTGTGTGGGTTCTAGGAATCCGTTGCATTTTTTGTTCACTGAGCATCAGTGCAGCTCAACTCTGCAGCTTCATTTCTCATGGTCTAAAGCTGAACTCCCTAAACTATTGCACACTGCTGGCTCTCTGTTCACAATACCTTTACACAACACGTCATCTATCAACAGCATCAGCTGTATGCACATGTACATGCAAACACTTCATTGGCTGCAGCTATGCTTCAACATGCTAGCAATGCACGGTATTGCTGCTGTGGTACACAGAATCCCTCACTGTTTTACTGTATGTACTAGTATACAGTACTGGTAACTCAAAACCATTTATGAATGAAACATATACTCTCATAGATGGGGCCTCTCTTGTGGGCTTGCTTTGTTTGGTTTTATTTGCGTCTGTCGCGCAAGTGCTTCACTAGTTCCTGCTGTTTTCGCGGTGAGTCATCACTGGAGAGCTTTTGTTATGGATGGGTTATGTTGTGTGTTGTAATAGGTCCTTTGAAAAGAAGCCAGTACCTATCACAATGTTGAAGTTGTCGACTCTCATTCATATGCATTCCTCTGAGGGTCTCCCAATAATTTTTGACATGATCGTGCCTCTACTGCGTGCTTCCCAGCAAACGATGAGTTTTCATAATTATAGTTTTTATAGTTATAGTCCATAGTTATCTTGATCATTATGACAACAGCACTTTTTGTTTAAGTTAAACAGATGGAAAACTGATTTTTATTGATTTACAAAATGTCCTACTTTTTCTTGTGCCAAATTACTGAATATGTATTTACATTGGTGACTTATTAACAGGGTTAAAACAAAATATTACCAATCTACTGTTTATCATTAAATAAACTGTATTATGTGCTCTTATAGAACAGTGGTCACAGTTTGACATTTACTTACTAGCTAAAATGTAAATAGTTTGTTTCATGCTAACCCCACGTTTCATCTCAGTGCACTGCCAGTGGAAGATTTTCTCTTGTTTTTCCACAAGTGTGTCTCCCGACAAAAATGTGTCACATGGCATGAAATGTTTCACGTGGTTAGATGATGGCAGCTGTTTGCACAGTCTGTTTGTCTGTGAAAGCTGATTTTTATGTTTGGGGGTCAGCGTACATGTGATAGGGAGGGTCTGGACTCTACACCTCCGTTTGGGACCAATCATTTCACAGACACAGGGCAACATGTCAAAGCTATAAATATCGTCCGACCCAAGACAGGTCTTTTTATTCTGTCCACATACTGAGGTGATAAGGCCTTTCGAAGGCACAGCACAGCAGAACAGAGGAGAACCGCTTACCGCAAACAGGACTTTGCAGAGATATTACTCCCAAAGGTATTGTACTTAAACCCATGGGACATGGATTCCTGAGAAAATCAGTGATTTTTGTGTTTAAAATTTTCTCTCATTTTTTTTATCTCTCATTTTTCATTTTAGAGCACTGTACACTTCAAGCATGGCACCTATTTTACTGAACACTGCGGGCACTGACCACAATGAATATATCGAGTGAGTTTTCATCTTAAATATGTTACAAACTTTATTTTTATTTCAGATATGTAACTACTGTAACCTAGATATTCATGCTTGTACCTTTTTATGTATGGGTATTGGGAAGAATGTATTATGTAGATTTTATTGTATATCTAATGGCATTTAGTTTTTATTAGTTTTGGAGTTCTAGACTTTGTAGCTTAAACTATTTTGTACAAAGCCCTTCCCATGTTGTGCAAAATAGCTGCAAAAAGATGAGGTGATGTGACTTTCCCATTAAGCTGTTTTTATTCCTCAGGCATGAGGAGGTCCATGTGAAAAACCCTCACCTGGACTCCATGGAGGAGGACATTCTCTACCACTTTAACCTGGGAACTAAGACTCACAACCTGCCCGAGATGTTTGGAGACATCAAAGTAGGTCTCGTCTCGCAGAGCTCCAAGCGCTGGTCTGTAGGAATGCCTCAGATGTATACAGCTGGGGTCTTGGTTTTTGTTTTCCCAGTTTGTGTGCGTTGGGGGCAGTGCCAACCGGATGAAGTCCTTCGCCCAGTTCATCCACGAGGAGCTGGCACTTCCCGGGGACGCGGGGGACATCAGGGACATCTGCGCCGAAACCGACCGCTACTCCATGTACAAAGTGGGGCCTGTGCTCTCCATAAGCGTGAGTGTCCTTGTTTGCACCTGTGCCCAGAGTCCACAGCACCATTGCCAACACCCCCCACCACCACCACCACTGGGATATTTTCCCAGTGAGGATGCTCTCGTTGGCCATGCGATATCGGGTGATGGTGCAGATTTCATAGACTGTTAGGTTGTGCGTTACCCAAGATCTGACATACATAATAAACCTTGGATTGTTCAGCCTTTTTGAGGAGGCTTTTTCTGGGGATAATCAACATGATGCAAGAATGTTCTCACTGAACTTATGCACAGGTCTGTCACAAAGAGGAAATTTTACCCATGTTGTCATTTTCTGTTAGATCTTGTGATCATCTGTCAATACAGATGAAATTTTTGGGTTGCAGCGCAGAGGTAGTGACTGACTCTGTAGTTGTTGTAAACAGTCAATCGCAGAGATTTAATTGGCCTATATTACAGATGCACTGATTGGCTGATAGTACAGATGTAGCGACCGAGAGGCATAGTAATTGGCAGACAATACAGACATTGGCTTACAATATAGATGTGGTAAAGCACTGACAGTACAGATATAGTTATTGGGTGGCAGTACAAATGATGTGATTGGCTGATAGTAGATAGATGTAGTGAGTAACAGACATAGTGATTGGCTGACAGTACAGATTGTTGACTGAGTGTCTCCTCTGGTCCTCCAGCATGGCATGGGGGTTCCCTCAATATCCATCATGCTCCACGAGCTGATCAAGCTCCTGCACCACGCCCGCTGCCGTGATGTCATCCTCTTCCGCATCGGCACTTCGGGCGGAGTCGGTACGCTGGCCATCTTACCCTCTCCTCACTTAGTGCCTTACTGTTTCAGTTTACTCCTGTACTGGAGTAACATCCCAGAGAGCATTCAGAAACAGCAGGCTAATGTGTTTTTGGCGCCCCCTTCAGGCCTGGCCCCGGGGACGGTGGTGATCACGGACAGGGCGGTGGACTCCTTCTTCCAGCCCCAGTTCGAACAGGTGGTGCTGGGCAAGGTGATCGTCCGTAGCACGGAGCTCGACAAGGACCTGGCTCAGGAGCTGCTGCAGTGCTCCGCCGAGATCCCCAACCTGCCCACCGTCACCGGCAACACCATGTGCACCCACGACTTCTACGAAGGTACCGCCACCTCGCGGCCGCTGGCACGCAGTTTAGACCGGGTCAGGGGTCCCTTACGGGCCAGGTTTCAGAATGTTCTTCAGGAGTGAATTATACACAGCAGTGCAGTGTAATGGTAAGGACAAGCACTTGTTACTAAAAGGTTGCTGGTTTGATTCCCCACTGTGGCACTGCTGTTGTACCCTTGGGCAAGGTATTGAACCCACAACTGCCTCAGTAAATGTCCAGCTGCATAAATGGATAATATGTAAAAACTGTAACCTATGGAAGTCACTCAGGATAAGAGGGTCTGCTAAATGACAATAATGTAATATAATGTGAAGTAATGTACACTGCAACATTGTGTGGGACCACTAATATCTCGGCTGTCTGGGTGTAATTGTCATGCAGTGTAGTTTAATAGAACAAACACTGGCTTCATTTGTCAGTCCTGCTTCATTTGTTCAGCTTGAGCTAGGTTAAAAGTCTGAAGGAACGTGTGAATGTGTATCCATGGGGAAGCTTATACGGCAGGGCAGACATCTGGCAGACCTCAGAGGGGTCACATGAGGAGATGTCAGCTATGGTAGATGAGGGATGGGACTCATTCGACAGGGGAGAGTGAAGTCCACATTATCCACCCCTGTGTTCGCTTAACCACCGTGGTCACCATCCCCAACATTTGTCCTTGTGAGAGAGGGGACAGACAGTGCGTGTCAGTGTGACATGGGAAAACAGACACTGTTCTGGTCCCACACCTAGACCAAACACAGCAATGCAGAAAAATGTGTTTGTGTTGCGTGTTGTATGCAGAGGTCAAAGGCGTCTGTGTAAGTTTGGAGAGGGTTTAATACGGGGGTTTTGACAGGGGTCGTGTGCTCAGACAGTACGACGTCTCTTTTCCCTGTTCGCCCTTTGACTCGCTCGTACCTGACACACGCTCCGGACTCTCGTCCTGCAGGTCAGGGGAGACTGGATGGGGCGCTGTGCTCCTTCTCCACAGAGGAGAAGCTGGAGTACCTGCAGAAGGCCCACGAGGTGGGAGTGAGGAACATCGAGATGGAGTCCACCGTCTTCGCTGCCATGTGTCGCGTCTGTGGCCTCAAAGGTAGCAAGGCCAACTTCCTCTTTCGTACTGAGATGTTGGTGACTTTAAGACCCTTCCTGACAGTTCAGTGTTATCAGTCTGATTGCTACATAAAAGCTTACTTTAGCGTGCAATTAATGTCTAGCAAAATTGAATATATGACAATCTGTGGACTGATATGCGTATATACTAAGTCAAGTAGCATGGGTTTCATGTTATGTCTGACACTGTTGCTCATTGTCTGACACTGTTGTTCATTCAACTTCAATGGTTACACGTATGTTCTGTTGTGCTGGAAATCACTCTGGATAAGAGCACCTGCTAAATGAATGTAATGTAATGCAATGTTTGTGTCACATGTAACCGTCACAGATGCAGTTCTGATATGTGTGGGAAGAGTCTCTGGTCTCTGGGAAGAGTTTCTTTACCGTGGTGAATGGCATATGCGTTACAGTGCACACGTAACACACCATTGTCCTCCCTCAGCTGCGGTGATCTGCGTGACCTTGTTAAACCGCTTCGAGGGGGACCAGATCACCACCCCTCACAGCGTCCTGACGGAGTACCAACTGCGCCCCCAGATCCTGGTGTCACATCTAATCAAGAAACGGCTTGGGCTCATCCAATAGCATTGCTGCCTGCCTGCCCGCCCCCGAATGCCTCACCCTCCGAACTGTATATATACCTGCGAACTTCCTCTGTAAATAGTGTTGATATGTGTATTTCACACTTATTTAAAAAGAGTGTTGTCACGTTTGTATTTCGTACAGCTCGGTGACTGTCTTTGCTGGATATGCATTGCTCTCTGCTGACCTCGGAAGTACTCAACAAATTTGTAATCTCTATGGGATCTCATATTACATGATTCTACATATTGATTTTTCACATTTGTTTGAATTGCTAGTAAAGATTAAAATCGCTGATGTCTTCTCAGGGTTATTAGTTTAGCAAAATCATTTGTTATTTAATATTCACATTTTGACAAAGTGTAATAACAAAACATTTGTGTTGACCTTTCATCTTTGAAAATAAATGAGTGTCAAACAGTCTTGGTTCTCTAACGAGTCTCTGATTTAATGGAATGAAAAACATAATTTCTCAATGAGCCAAGTGTGGAATCTCAGAGGACGACACGGAATCATGTCACTGAGATGTATTATGTTTAACCGTCTGAAGTGGTGTGTAAATCTCCAGCAGGGTGGAGGAAGTGTCTCTCGGCTCTCTTTCGTCTCCGTGTAATCTGCTCTGAGCTGAATAATAACGGCGGATTGTGGATGTAGCTAACCTGCAGGATTTAAGAATGATGTCATGCAAGGTTCTGGGGAATTTGAGTGTCTGTCCCGCTGTGTGGCCCTGTCCTATTCACAGCAATCCATCTTCAAACCACTTCAAATATCCTGTTAGCCAAAGCCCTTGAAGTCTACTCTCTCTCTCTCTCTCTCTCTCATTTTACATATATATATATATATATATATATATATATATATATGTATATAATGTAAAATGTATATATATGTACACATGCACACACATACGTATAGAGACAGAGAAAGAGATGTTCATATGTATACACTACATTATGTTACTGGCATTTAGCAGACACTCTTATCCAGAGTCACCTTACAAGCCTGCCAAATATACCCCCCTGCAATATATGTATATGCATGCATACACACATACACATATCACATATACATATACATGCATACATACATATATATATGTGTGTGTGTGTGTGTGTGTGTTATGCTATTACCTGATCATACAGATGTTATAAATCCTACAATGGCCCAGCACATCAATGGTCGTCCTGCATGACATGATGCCATGTTTTGTGAAGGTATACATCAACCAATCATATCTATTTCAGGGATTATATGTATAGGTATTGCTATATTTAGGTTAAAATCTGAAATTGCTGTGTGAAATGAGATTTTAGGCAGCTGTATCTCAAGCCTTACACCACTATTTTTTACTATGTTTACCATTACGATTATAAACCGGCAGACAGGAGTCTGTCATTGAACCTGTGGAAGTTTTGATCTTCACTCTGGATTACATGCACAAGTGTAATCCGCTGTTCCCTCAACAGAATCAAAGTCCATGTTCCTTTTGAAATGGACCTTGTGATACTTCCATGAGTTCGGGAAATGTCTACAATATCGTAGGCCTATTACAATGGAAATTAACAAAGTGAACCGAAGCTGGGAGTCTTTGTTACTGACTTTACTCCATACATTGTCTGCAGTGCATAGACATAGATTCCAGGTATTGTATTGCACATGCTACTTTGTCAAACAGGAATATGAACTATTTTGGAAGTAAGCATGAAGAAATAAATCAGGACAAAAAAAGAAATAGACTGGGATTTGCAGACATGACATCGTTGTCATTCCAACAAAGTTTCACAGTGGGGGGTTATTCTAGATTTTGCCATCTTGTCATCAAAAAAGCCATTTAACTTTAGTTGTTAAACATAAGTTAAGACCTCTGTTATTCTGGAAATCTTCTACTTTTAACCCAAAACACAGACCCACAAGTAGATGAGACCAATGCAAGTGTATGTTACAAGATATCCCATCCCATGTTACAAGATATCTTCATGAATATGACTATTCTCACATGAATATGAAAACATTCCCTCACCTTTTTACATTTATTCATTTAGCAGATGCTTTTATCCAAAGCGACTTACATAGGTTACAGTTCTTTACAATGTTATCCATTTACACAGTTGGATATTTACTGAGGCAATTGTGGGTTAAGTACCTTGCCCAAGGGTACAGCAGCAGTGTCCCAGCGGGGATTGAACCGGCAACCTTTCGGTTAGTCCTGCTCCTTAACCACTATGCTACACTATGCTACAAAAATCATTAATTATAGCCAGTCTGCTTTTTTAATGTTCAAGGAATAAATCTGCTACACAAACCATTCCTTGACAAAGAAAAAGATAAGGGAAATGAGTCAAAAATATTCTTTTGCTTATTTGTGAACAGAATACACATTCAGACTATTCTGTCAGACTTTTAACTGGGCCCGTGTGAGACATTGATGTGCAAAGGAAGTCGTCATTGTCATGTATGCAGAGAGAGGCCATCCCAGGAGAGGGATGACGGACAGCTTATCTTTGGTCTAAAATGTGAAGCTCCCCCCCCCCCCCCCCCCCCAAACAGAACGTTCTCACTCGCACGGAATCAGATGCAGACGCAGGAATCGTTACGGAAGCTTCTCTCATTTTATTTGGTAACCCTCATGTTCTGTTGAAATTCGGTAAACAAATGAACTGACTGTGTGTTGGTATGCTGGTATACTGAGGACAGCCTGTCTTAAAAACAAGTCAGGTACACTATGCTGCAACTCTCCGTAAGCCACAATGCATGATGTTTATGGAGAGCAACTACTGCAATCAGATAAGATAAAGAGATGAGGGTGGCGAGGACTTATTTTCTTTTTAACAAACATCCTGTTCTTCCTTTCTTTCTTTCTTTCTTTCTTTTCTTTCAAAGTGCCCCATACATGGGAGGAGAGTCTTCCCTAACATCCACTTAGCTATCTGAAAAGAAGTTACGGATTATGCCTGCGTTTTCTTTTTTCTAGAAATGATCACCCACCTCATTATGTAATCACGTTAATGTAGCGTTAGTAATATCCTGCACAGCTGCTATGAAATGCCCTGTCCAAGGCTGATTCACTGTGTGGCCTTCGGGGGGGTGGGGGGGGGGGGGGGTCGATCAGTGTAGGGTTTTTTGCACACGGGGGTAAAGTTTAACGACAACAAACATTAATCTGAGGAATTCAAAAGCTTACATAATGGATGTACCTACACTTCCACCTTCTTTTATCAGAGACTGGGGCAACTGGTAGTTTATCCTGTTTTGGCCGCAGACAAAGGAAACGCAGGAGGTTATGTGTGCCGGTTGATGCAGTGTTATCTAAGCCAGGGAAATGAAGAATCACACTGAAAGGTCAGATGAAATGTGTATATGATATAGGCAATTGTGGAATAGAGCGTTCACTAATCAGTTTCACCTGTTTGTCAGTGTAGGTATAAAAAGGATTGTGAAATTCCTGCCCTGTCTGATACCAGGCATTCTGGCCTCATAACCCCCTCTTTGTTCAGTCCAGCGTTGCCACTTGATATGAGCAGGGCAGAAACGTCACCTATTCAGCCCACACACAGCATGCCATACCCACACTGAACCAGTGGGTGGCAGTAACGTCACAAGTTATTGCTGTCATGCAATGGCACTTTGTCCAGCGTTTGGTGCATTCTGTCTGTAAGGTTATTCTTTCAGTCCCAGAAAGCTGTTCCTCCACTATATCCGACCTGCAAGGTTTTTCTCAGTGTGAAATGTGCTGTGATGTGATTCTCTCTCACTGCATAAACTAAAGCCATACTATTTCAGAGGAAATGCATTTGCTATGCAGTGTGCTATGCATGTAGATACTAATTTACTTTCACTCTCAGGGTAAATATTTACAGAATGGTCAGGTCAAGTTTAGACTTGAAAAGGTTGGAAAGAGAAAATGATGGAGGTTAATGATTTAACAGAGGATTCAAAAGTACTGCAACTGCAACAGCGGCCCTATGTGCTATAAACCCTCTGTGTCGTATTCGCCTGGAAATCAGAGGAGCGTTGCTCTACTCAAAAGAAAATTTAAAACATGAAATGATTTCCTTTTTTCCTAAACTCAGAACGACTTCACAATATTGACACAACTGTGTGAGAAACCGTGATGTCACGGCCTGGATTCAAAAAGAAGGTTCAGTCTGTCCCCTTGTGAGTGACAATTTTGCAACGAAAGCAAATTGTGTCACATGCCGGGAGGTGTGCTGTGTGACAGTGAAATTTTAAAATAATAATGATAAACTCTAATGAAGCAGCTCTTTGCAGGTTTTTCTAACAACACAAATATCTATATATAATGTAGATATTATATATATATATATATATATATATATATATATATATATATATATAGATAGATAGATAGATATGTATTTGTGTTGTTATAATGTGAGTAGTGTAGTATATATTTAAAATTCACAGATCATGGTGGACACATCCACATGCACCTGAATATCTTCATTTAACTTGATAGAGGATGCATCTTTATATAAGGTGCTAATAGCAGAGACACAGGGTTGAGTGAACAATAATAATTTCACTTCTCAGTGAGCCTGTGATATGAAAACAGATCTTTATAAATCTAAAGGAGTGAGAAGGCAAGACAGATCCTTTATGTACAATAGTAATGTACGATAGCAATGAACCATTGAGGGCAATGGTGCAAAAGTGCTGGGAGTAAGACAAATAAATCTGTCTGGAAATCAGGTGATGTTTATCGGCTGTGCTGGAGGAATGTGGGAAGAATCTGCAGGAGTACGTTGAATTGATTTCTAAAATGCAATGATTAACCAGATTTCTCTGGCCTTCCCTATTATGGCAGGCCCATTGGGGTAACGTCATTACAGACCTGGAGCACAGACCAGACCCAGATTCATTTGGGGGGGGGGGGGGGGGGGTGCAAAATCACATTGATCAAGACAAACACAAGCAGAAGAGGCGTGATACCTTTTTTCTTTACCCAGAAAAATGGCCCATTACTCATGACTAATCAGACTGCCAGTGCACAACATATCTTTGTTCAAAAAGTTGTCTTTATCAGTAAGAGTGCATTTGAAAAGCTATTTTTTAAGTCATCTATTTCTCTCCGTCTTCCTTGTCATGTGTCTTATCGTGACTGCGAGGGTATGTGATTTTTTTATGAGGGTTTAGGATTACTGATAATCTCCTATGTCCTTGATGTCTGTTCAAAAATTAATGGAAAACTGAAATATTCCTTGATATCAAAAACGTCTCCTTCTCAGGCTATTTCCCATTTGGGGAAAGTGGAATAGATTGCTTTGGCGACTGACTGATCCACAGTCAGAAAATGAATGTGCTCCACAGGCTGTCTCGCAGCATCAAACAGGCTTTCAGTTCATACCGCACAATCAAATATATAACCACAGATATTGCTATGACCCACAGATAATCATAATCACTATGTTTTCCATCCCATTGTAAGCAAAGATTCATTGTTTACAAACCATGACTGACATATTGGGCTGTCGCAGTCTTCTGAGCCGGAAGCTTCCAGAACATCAGGGAAATGCTCACAGCCTTCGTCCTGGCCATTGACTCCCTGCTGAATTTTTTTGGTAGCTGCTGTTGATGTACTTGTGATCCACTGATAATCTTTATTGTTTTTAATTGTATGATTTTCATTGCATCGGGATTGGGGAAGGGGATTGTCATGGGGTCATCTGGGGGATAGGGGGAGTTATGTTAAAAATTCCATCTATGGTTTTTTGTACCTTGCACCACTGATTATTGTTTCTAAAAATAACAATTGCTCAATAAAAGACATTTTATTTACTCTCGCCTGTATCCAAGTGCACTTCAATATGTGGCTGAGAGTTGGTCACTACACATGCAGTCAGCTATTGATTGGTTGATGCCTCTAGGGTCTGGTTACACCATATTTGGCAGAAGCAGGCATGTTCATGGAAATGAGTAAGGAGTAAGTAACCTGGGAAAATCTCCCACAAATCAGTAAACATTGACCACTTGACAGCCAGACGGACAGATCATTTGCTGCGTGGGAAAATTAGGGCGAATGTTTGTTTTCTTCTTAGTCACACTGGGATCTTGCCTTTGCACCTATTTGGTGTGGTTAATTAGAATGAACTAAGAGGGAAGCACAGCTGTCGTTACCAGCGTCTGTCCCTCTGGACTCTACGTGTTTGGTCAGAACCAGAACTCCAGCCGGACTCTGGTGACTGTGTCCATCTGGGGGGGGGATGCTGCCAAAACAGCACCTCAGACCGCATGTTTCCTCACCCCAAGGGAGGGTTCTCACACCACGAAAGCCCCAGTGTGGCTCTCTTCCGCACCCTCACCCAGCGCACCCCCTCAGCTAGGATCGTTTTTCTGTAAAACACAAGTGTCGCACTCAGCGGTCCCAGGAGCACAGCTGTCGATAGAAACAAGTTGTTGAGGAGAGCAGGAGGCTGGTGGGGAAGCAGGCTCCCAGAGGCCCAGGCCTGAGCCAAAAGCTGCTGCACAGAGAGATTCACAAATCCGGCATCTCATATCACAGACCTCCCCGGAGAGATGGCACATTAAAAGAAGTCTAGCACACGTTTGTGACCACACGCAATCCGAACAGCTTGTTCGGAGGAACAAAGAGGCTCAGCGCTCTGTTTCTGAGGGCATTGCTGTACCGAAATGTACAACAATGTCCAGTGTTGTCCCCAATAAAAACCGCGCTCATGTGGATCTTTCTGTAGAATGACTCGGATTATCAATGAATGAATGGATTATCAGTTTTCAGAACGCCTGACGTGTTCTTACCGTTGTCCAAATGGCACAAATATCCCACGGTGTCGGAAATCACAGAACACATGATTGGAGGTGAGTAGCATCTTCTCTAATCCCAACTAAATAATGATTTATTTGTGCTCCAACAGAAATGTTATTACAATTACACCCAGGCCCGCACCTGGGGACAGCATCAATTTCCTTCCGCTTACTTCTGGCCAGCAAAAAAACAAAGAAGCAGAGCAGGTGAAAAAGCTGTAATGTGAAAAATAACACCACAGGGTGTAATCGTGGCTCTGCCTTACGGCCCACACCCTGTTTTCGGGTAAACTCAGTACTGTGTGTTGGAGTCATCAGTGCAATGGGCTGTGCCTCTGCTTCTGGGGGAGTCTCCTCTTACAACACAATATATTGCAGCAGGCCCTGCAGGACTAGAATGTGCTGACATGAGTTTGTCTGCATTGTTATATGAGTTTGGCCGATTTGATTCAAATCACAGCAGTATCGGGAAAGAAAGAAACTAGAGCAATGTACAGGCTGTTCCTACAAAGATTTCTTATTTAAATATTATGTCTAAAATCTAGAGAAGTCATACCCACAGTGGATATAGTACTCCTCTTATGAATATGTAGAGTCAGTTATAAATTATCAAGGCACAAGCTTAGGAATTTCACCTAAATATTTAAAGAATGTGTTCACATGAGGAATAATTCATATCTGAAGACAGAGAACATTACATTTGTAAAGTCAACTTATTGAGTAATCAGGCAACATATTTACAAACACGAATAACATTTATTAACAAACACAATACTCACCAAATATACCAGTTATTGTTAAAGATAATAACAACAGTTTAAATACAACTGCAGTTCTGTGTTCAGCATTATTAAGAGAGAGGAGTTAAAAACATTGAGGTTTTTCATATTGATGGGTTATGCCCAGTTTTTGTCCGGCATCCCGCTGGGTTGGGCACAGCAGGATGATCCGAGTTTCCTGGCTGGCTCTCTCTCTCTCTCTCTCTCTCTCTCTCTCTCTCTCTCTCTCTCTCTCTCTCTCTCTTTCTCTCTCTCTCTCTCCCTCTCTCTCTGTGTGCTGGGTAGGGCTGGATCTCTGGCCTGGCTCTCTCTCTGTGTGCTGGGTAGGGCTGGATCTCTGGCCTGGCTCTCTTTGTGTGCTGGGTAGAGCTGGATCTCTGGCCTGGCTCCTCTGTCTGTGCTGGGTAGGACTGGATCTCTGGCCCTCTGGATCTCTGGCCTGCTTTTTTACCCCATGTTGATGCTTGTGGTTCTGCTTGGTTGGACTCAGAGGCAGTGCTCTGGGTCTGGTGTAGCTGACAGATTTTCCCCTCAAGATAAGGTTCCTGAAAAGCCTCTCTTAGTTTCTTACTGAAGCCGAAATGTCGATGAGAGGGAGTCATTCAGAGCCTCATTCCAAGCCACCAAAACTCATGCACCAGATGGGCTCAGGAGATGAAGGAAATACTCGCCATGTGATGAGGGCTGGGTCTACAGCAGTAGACAGTGAGGCGATATTCATGAAAATCTGTAGTTCTCCCAAGGATCTCTCTTTTTAAGAGTCCCTCACAGATGCCTTTCATAGGTTTTCAGATGAGGCCAGCACGGATCGGATGTCAGCTAATCATCAGTGATCACACCTCAGGGCTCTAGTTTTATGACCCTCTGTTCAACACAAACAGAACATGGAGGCAGAATTCCTGCATGTCTCTGATGTGGTGCAGAGAGGGAAACAGCTCCAACAAAGACATTTTGAACATCACCACCCTGCACATTCAATTCAGTTCAATTCTCTATTCAATTTGCATTATTTGCATTGACCATTTACATGGTAGTATTGCCAAATCAGCAACTGAAAATATTCTGTTATTTATTGAGGAATGAAATGCATGTTATAGATATAGAGTAACAGTAAATGCATAATCTCATCACATGGTGGTAAGTAATATTGCTGCAGGAAATATTTGATAAGGTCCAGAACTGTGAACTGTCAGGCTATAGAGTGCTCCTCAGTGGTGCTGCATATGGGTCCAGCAGCCAGTCCATTTTATTTTGTGGAGTAGAGAGAGTTCAGTTACAAAATAAATATTTTTAGACATCAAGGAAGACATCTGTGTAGTTGCCACAGTAATAAAGTACTCTGCCTTACAGCGGGAAATTCAGGGACCAGTAAATACCAGAGAGAATGTCAGCTGTCAGAAAGCAGTTCAATCATTCAGAAATGGAGCTATTTTAGCAACTATTGAAGGCCACTGCAAGTCACTCATAAATGCACACATGCGAATAAAGGAAAAATGATAAACGTAGTAACTCTCCAAGAGGAAAAACTCACAGATGTAAATAGCAATGTCAGCACAGATTAAAAAAAGAATGCTTTGACTGATGCTTGTTTTATCAGTGCTATATGTCAAATGGATAAAGGCCCTTTTCAGATACACACTGGCTGTTATGTAACCACAGTGAGAAATTGCAGTTCAAAAGAGAGTGCTTTCTTGAATACTGTTGATAACCAGCACACACGATTTCACTATCAATCAAGCTCTGCTCTGACCCAGATAAGATAGCTGTTTTTGAGCCTGACGCCAGGAATCAGCAGCGCCGCGAGGACAATGATCATCATGTCATCTTTTGTGTGTGTGTGTGTGTGTGTGTGCGTGCGTGTGTGTGTGTGTGTGTGTGAGTGTGTGTGCATGTGTGTGCATGTGTGTGTGTGTGTGTACGTGTGTGTGTGTGTGTGCGTGTGTGTGTGTGTGTGTGTGTGTGTGTGTGTGCGTGCACATGCTCGTGTGTGCATGAGCTTGTGCATGTTCATGTGCACTTGTGTGTGTGTGTGTGTGTGTGTGTGTGTGTGTGTGCATGTGTGCACTTGTATGTGTGTTTGTGGGCACGCGTGTGTGTGCATGCTTCTGCGTGTGTATGTGCGTGTGCATGTGTTTGTGTGTGTGCATGTGCATGCATGTGTGCATGCATTCGTGTGTGTGTGTGTGTGTGTGTGTGTGTGTGTGTGTGTGTGTATGTGTGTGTGTGCCTGTGTTTGTGACAGGCAGTAATGGCAGCTTCTGTTATAGGGCAGGAAATTAAACCCTTTTATTTGTAAACCATAAGCACAAGAGTCAAGTAATGAGGAAAAAGCCAACATCTCTGGATGTGAGAGTAAAAGAATTTGAGATATTTGGAGCAAACTGTTCCTTTAAGTCTTTTCTGCTAGAGTGATTCTGGGCTTAGTGAGAAAACATTATAATACAACAATTGACAACACAACAATCGCAAAGCAATTCAGTTTCACGGAGTGCTTGATGGAAAGACATCTTTGTCACAACATGACAAATATCACATTTATTCTGTGCATACTGGCCCTTTTTGTCGCATCAGTTTATTGTGTGCTGCTCAGAATGACAATTGTTTTTAAATAGTAGGATTAAAAAATGATGCCAAGTCATAAAAATCTGTGTTTGGTCGTGCCAGGGAGACAGAAGAGCAACTGCCAGTCAGAGACTTCCCAGAGGCCACTGCTCTACTGTAACATTTCATTGTTCTGATCTGTTATTAGTCCACTGGTCAGGGTCCATAAAAGGGCTCTGACAAGTAGTCTTTCATTAGAGACCGAACAAAGAAAAACAAAAGGCAACCCATACAGTGACAGGGCCTGTCTTTGTACCATCACATTACTTATTTGCTGACCGCATTGCTCTTATACAAGGCAGATTATGTAACACATGAAATTCATTCATGCAGCACGTCTCATGCTGACGTTGTTCGTGGCTAAGCGTGCTGCGGTGGCAGCAGCATCCCTGTGGAAATCAAAGCTGCAAACACCTGCTCATAGCCTCATAGCTCCCTATTTGCCGAGTCTCTCCGCCACACCTGTGAAATTAATTCATTAACAGCGAGGTGGAAATGGCTTGGCTTTCAGAGAGGCAGGACAGAAGGAGACTGAACCAATCTCCTGATTGCCGTTTTGTGAATTTTTTCCAGAGCGGCCGAGTCTTTGGCCGCAGTTTTTGGAAGAGCGCGGCCAGCTAAATTGATGTACAGCCCTGAGTACGCGGAGTTAAACGGCCGGTTTGCCAGGGCTATTGTTCTGTAGGGGATGTGTCTGTGGTAGAATGATAGGGCCCACATGAGCTGTTAATCCAAAAAAGCTGGCAGTTTGTGTGGCCCACATTGTGCATCAGTAATGGTATCGCGCTACGCTCACATCCCTCGCAGAACGAGCCGTTTCCAGTCATTTCGAGAAAAATACCTCACCCAGAGGTCAGGGCCCGCCGAGGCACGGTGCCTCCCATCAGGACTGAGGTCCATTTAATAGTACACCTGGACAAAAGTTAATCTGTGACAGTTTGGCCTTCGGTGCCAAGTGCTTTAGGGCGGGAACTCGCATGGTATTATCAAACACAGATTCCACCCTGCTCTGCAAAAAAAAAAAAAAACTAGACCGGTTCTCTCTCTGCAGCTGGTCAGAACAGCACACATCATTTATTCAATACATAATCTAAAAGGCTTGTTCTCTAACCTGAAAAAAGCGCAGCTTCTCATTAAATATCTATGCGACACAAACACAGCTGCCGAAGTGCAGAAATATGTATATATATATATATATTTTTTTTTATTCAAGGTAACCATGGTGATCCTTTGGCTTGGAGATTAAAAGAACAAAAACGTGTTGAAAGAATGCACGAAAATGAGCCTTAACGCTGGGAACATGCAGTACGGAGGGAGACGTACAGTGTTTCAGATAGCCACATTATCTCTCATGGGATTCAAAGGCACAGAGCGTAATACCCCCTTTGGCGTACTTTATTTTTAAGACTATAGAATAAAGAGCACTCCGCTGCAGAGGAGGATTGAGATTTGGAAGAGGAGACCAATTTAAAATGGTTAGAATACACCAGGCAACACCGTGTGATTCAGGAAAAATTGTGTACATAACTCGTGTTTGCCAGGCACACACATTAGACGTAAGATGCATCTTTGTGTGGCCCGCAGGACCCTTACGTAAGGCCTTAGGTGCAGTATACATACAGTATTTTGTCACCATACATATTTTGACTGCAATGGCCACTTTTCCTGTTACAGTGTTTTCCTTCTAATGGAGTCCTGGGATTTGATTTAGAATGTCAGCTCTCATACATCACTGTGCAAGAATTGATTGTGGGTCTTCAGCTGCATTACTATAAAACCAGGCCTCACCAAATTTTCAAAGATAATATGGCACGCACGTTCTACGTAATTGATGTCATTATATTTTTGCAGAAGATTCCACACACAGCTCATGATGCCAGAATAAAGTGAAAAATGAACAACCGTTATCATATCACTGTGTTCAAAAAGACCCTGGAATGAGCACTGTTTTCATTGGGTGAAATGAAACCTCTGTGATAATACTGTTTAAATCATTTTCATGCCCAGCTGACGCATGAACTCAGGCATAATACCTGTGTCCCATAAACGATGTTACCACAAGGTCACTATCTGCAAGTTGCAACCAACACCTATCCAATTAAATCTCTTTGTCAGCCGCATCAGCCAATGTAACGCCATCAGACTTCAATTCCCCGTTTCATTCACGCAGGTGTTTGTCCTGTGTGGAGAACGAGACCAGTGATGCAGGAGCATGCTACGGTCTGAAGAGGGCCTGGCTCTTCAGGATGTGGTAGGAGGCAGGCGGGTGGGAGTGGGGGGGTTGGGATGGGGGGGGGGGGGTGTTAGCAGATAAAACATTTGTGCCGGGGCTCCTGCAGTTGCATAATGTAATAGCTCACAGGAGAATTTAGTGGGTCACAAGTCAGAGCTCATACTCCTCTTAATGAGGGCATCCTGCCCGGGGCGGTTCTTCTCTGTGCCACTGCATTGCTGGAGACAGGCTCAGAGTAACAAAGCACATGTTTTGTGGTGAAGTGGTCAGGGCCATAGACGGCCTGGGGGAGACGCTCTGACCTGGGGATTGTTGATTTGAATCCCAGCTGGGGCCTGTTGTACCATAAGCATGCAAGCAAATAAAACTGCATTGTGCTGACTTAAAAAAAAATGCTGCATGAAATGTTTCCTTGCCAAGCAAACCAAAACCACTGAAATGGCTGAACTGTTGCTTATTTGTAATAAACTGACTGGATGAACAGAATGCCTGCAAAATGCATCTTCCCTGTAGGAACTGTCACCTTCACAAGGTCCTAGTGAAAGAAACAAACAAAACAAAGACCCTGAAAGTCGATGGAACTTCGAAATATTTTGGGGGGGAACAAAAGCAGAACTAAGCAGGCACTGTTAAATGGCTATGACTACTTGACTGACCTTTTCACCCTTTAGCGGCCTCTGGTGAGTGATACCCATTACTGCAGGAGCTGATCACTCTGGTAGTCAGCTGAGAGTGAGCGATTCAATGATTGAGGGGCAGTATTATTTCTACAGCTGCCTCCTCAAATCACAGACAAGAATAGTTCCTCTACTCGCCCAGAATAATATTTGTAACTGTGTATGAATTTCTCTATTTTTGTCTTCTATTATTTAGTAAGCACCATGGTCTATGATGGGCATGAAACATTGAAGTGCAGCATAGAGTGCAGGCGAAATTCAAACAACCAAGTGCCACCGCATGAACCCACAAATCCAAACAGCTACTGAGAGCCCTGAAGTGGCACTGGACATGAGAAGGCACAATTGCTGAATAGAAACTTGACAACTTATTCTAGCACAGCATTACATAAACACACATACGTGCACACACACACACACACACACACACACACACGTGTGCGCGCGCACACACACACACAAACGCACACAGTCAATTTCTACAAAAAGTGCTATTTCAGAGGTACAGTCATCATCCTATTGTACGGATTGAGGACAGAACGCAGTTGGCTGAACCCTGTGGTGGTATAAAGACGTGAGTCTTCAGAGGAGGAGTAGGCTCTTGCTGTGAGGCCTCGGGGTGGATGGGGGGGTGGGAGTAGGGGGGGGTAGACAGACAGCCAGCAGGGGATATGTATGTCTGTGATATACTACAGCCAGCAACACTGAGACTATATTTCCTCTCAGACACTATGCAGGGTCACAGAGTGTTAGAAAAGGGAGGGGAGGCTGTCTAAGAATATCAGTTTTAGTTGTTTTTTTTTTTTTTTTTTTATGAGGAGCCTGGGGGGGTGGGGGGGGGTGGTTAACAGTGCTGAGGAAACTGGGCTCAGAATTGGTAGGTTGCAGACTTGAACTCAACGCACAGTACTTCTGTGTCCTTCATTATGGTACGTAACCAATATTTTTTTAGTAACTATCCAGCAGTTCAAATGGAATATATGCAAAACGTAGGCTTTGTACATCACTCTAGATGAATATATCTGATAAATAAAGATAAATAAACTGGTTTTGAACTGAAAGCTGAGAGTGAAAAAGCTTACATCACGTATGCAGTGCGGTAACTGTCACTGGTAACCTTGGGCATGCGTTACTGGTGGCGACGCTTTGGCCCATGGCTGCATCTTTGTAGTGTGGGACACATGCAGACCTCTGGGGGCACGCCCTGTGGTGTATGGGAAACGCCGCATAGCCGCGGGGCACCGCCACGCTCACGCATTCTGCAGGATGGCCGCGGAAACCTCGTTATCTTAATTAGCAGCTGTTTGGGGCTTCGGCAAAACCCGTAGTTATCTTAAAGAAGCATAGCGCCCTACTGTAAGGATCTGCTTACAGCCATGGCTTTGGAGCAGCAGGGGCTTGCTGTACGCAGCAGGCTGTCATGAACAGTGACATCGCCACGCCCCCCCCAATAATGCCAATAATGTAATGTTATGTAACCATCTCATGCACTGGATATGGATGTGGAAAATAATTTGAAAATTTTACAACATGTAATACATTAACTGAGCATAATATGTTATAATATGTCAGCTGAGTCAATAATAACAACAGCTAATGAGGACCTTCAGCTAATGAGTGAATGAAGATCCTCTGTCATCCTGCACCATTCATATGGCATAGGTCTGAATTCACCTCACCCTTTGACCAACTCATTACACAATCCTGGTTCGGATCCAAAGCAGAGCTCAGTGTAGGGTTGACCCCCTTTGTCCAGTAAAGATTCCCCTCTTGGTCAATTGTGCGGTGAGGCATTTCCAGGCGGGTCAGACATTATTGTTAATAAGTCCAGACATTCGTTATGCTGAATACTGATATCTGCTGCACTGTGTCTCAGTGCTGCCCCCTTCAGGCCTGATGGTGGAACAGCAGTTCCAGCTGCGGTGTGCAGTAGCGCAGTGCCTATGGTGTGGCCGCAGCTCTTCATCACCCGGTGGCAGGCTCATATGGACGTTTAGGTGGAGCGCAGAGCAGTGTTATTAATCTGTGGGCTAATGGTGGTGAGCTGGAGGTGCATGCAGTATTACACGGCTGATGGGTTTTACTGAAAATGAGCGAGCTCAACAGAACTGCCCAAGCCAGCCGCTCACACCAGGGGCAGCTGAGCAAATCTTTTAAATCAATGCAGCCGTCCAGCACTGAAGGAGATCCATCATCATCTTCTGTGTGCGAAGATGTGTGTGTGTGTGTATGTGTGTGTGTGTGTGTGTAGGGGGGGGGGGGGGGGGGTGCTTGTCTGTATGTGTCTCTCTGCTGTCAATCATGTGTGTGTGTATGTGTGTGTGTGTGCGTGTGTGCATTTGTTCGTGTGTGTGTGTGTTTGTGTTTGTGCATGTGTGTGTGTATGTGTGTGTGTGTGTGTGTGTGTGTGTGTGTGTATGTGTGTGTGTGTGTTTGTGCATGTGTGTGTGTGTTTGTGCATGTGTGTTTCTGTGCATTTGTTCGTGTGAGGGCTGCTGCAGCCGTAATCACATTCCAGGTGCCATGTGTTGGGCCGTGTTGACAGGAGTGAGTCTGCCCTGCACCCTCAGAGATCTCAGTGCAGTGCCGCTCTGTTAGTTCAGCTGCTCCATCGCTAGACCCCGGCAGATCTCCGTCAAAGCGAGGGGAGAGTCACGTGCCTGCCAGGAAACAGGAGCTAATCCCCCAAGCTTTTCTGCTAGACTGAGGGCTAATCTGCTGGATCCATATGGAACAAATTATTTAAAATAAAAGAAAAGTATAAATCCCTTTAGAAGACTGTAAGGGTTTCAAATCCTAGATAACACCCTCGACAGTCTGATTTAAATGAAACAAACACCCATCAGTCATTACCATCAGGTGGCAGTGTTCATCCCTAAACTGGGAGATAATTAAATGCCACCAATAAACACTTTATAATTGTACATGCAAGGTTTTACTCATTTGCATATGTGGTAAAGTTACATGTTTGCCTGGAACAAATATTTTAAAGTTAGCTTTTGATTTACATGTACTATGCTTCTTGCTTTCCACCTGGTGCTGACACATTTTCAAAAGTGTCTCAGGATCATGGCTCTATAATGGACAATCCATGAACCTCCCTTCAGTCCATGAACATTTCACACTCTTCTTTCATGCCTTTCAGAATATTGCTGAGCAATTTCCGCTCTGACTGCAATTATTTTACAAAGGAGAAGATTACTGAAGGAACAGAGGGATCTCTGAGGGGAGCTATTGTCAGGCGGTTCATTTAATGACTTGTGGGGATTCAAAAGCCTGAAAAAAACTAAAATGGCCGCACAGCACCTTAAGAAATTTTCTCACAAAGAACGAGAATTCTAGGCGTCAAACAGTGCCCCAAATCCTGCTCAGGTAAAATCTGCCACATACGAAGTCAGAGAGATAAAGTAAAAAAATAAGACTTTTGCTACTGTCACCTGGCCTATTATACTAACACTGGCTCCTGGCTGCTTCTGCCTTCTCCCATTCTGTCTCTCAAAATAGACAAGACTTCAGCGCTTCCCGTGAAACGGCTGGAATCTGAAGCCACACAGCTAATGGACGCCTGTCGTCATCCCTGAGCCCCCGAAAGGTGATCAAAGGTGGAGGAAATGTCAGAGAATTTTTAACAGACCCATTAAGCCGAGTGTGATAATTAACGGGGGGGCCCTTGCGTGAATTATGCAGGAGATGCAGCCGAATTTTCCGCGGGAGTGCAGTCATTTGCATGGCGGAATACAGGTGCCAGAGACCCGTGTCGGGTTCACTTCGGAGCGCAAGAGGTGGTCATGGCAACAAAAACGACTATTGACACGCCAGTTATATAATCCCTGTCACGGAGGTGTACGGTTGGCATGTTCGGCTGTGCTTGAGGGCGGAGAGCGAAGCAGACACGGGCAGACGATGCAGGGTAACACACACATGAAAACACACCTGTGAAGCTCAGGAGAACTGACTCATTGCCTCTGGTGTGTCCTCCAGCACTGGACACCAGGAGCGGACCACACAGACTGCACAGCAGCGAAGAGGCAGTGCTTCCACACTGAGAGTGCGGCACGCTGCATGCAGATTTATGTAAAAATCATGGCCAAAGACCAAGGTCTGCTTCGTTTTTCATTATACAGAGATTGCTGGATTGGTGATACGATCCATTTACAGAAACGCAGAGAACAGCATATGGCTATATTTAACCAGCTTTGCCTCAGTTACTCAATATCAGCTCCTTGCACAGACACATTGCGCTAGGAGTGTGAAAGCTGTGGCATATGTGGAATGTAGCTGTTAACAGTGACAGTCCACCCCCAGCCTGAGCCCCCTCTTATTATGCCTGTGGTCCGGTCAGCAATGAAGCTCCTAACTGAGCACAGCAAGTGTAGCCTGGGGCATAACAGGAGCAGCTTCTCTCTCAGTAACGGTCATCTTGCCGGCGGGGTGGGGGCGGGGGGGACAAGCAGACAAAGCTAAAATGGAATAATGGAAGACGACGCGGTAAAGCAGCAGACGCTCTCCGAAAGTGTAGCGCCCAGCTGGTGCTGACACTCCGGAGTCCTACAGACGGGAGAGCGGTGCCCTGGCGGTTACCCTGGCGACGGGGAGGATGAGGTAGTCAGGGTTTTTTTTTTTGGGGGGGGGGGGGGGGGGGGGCTGTAGCCACACCAGCTACGCCGAGGTTGATAGCGCACATCCTGCGGCCTGTCAAGCACATCATTCTGAAATGACAGGTCTCGCTGGGTCTAAAAAAATGCTGCACCTCATTCACAGCCCAGGAGAGGAAGATTCCATTCTGACCTGCTCCTGGCATTTTCATTGCCCCCCCCCCCCCCCCCCCCCCCCCACACACACACACACACACACACACACAGCCTGCCACCAGCAGCTCCGAGCAGCTCACAGAGAGACGTGGCGGAGGAGGATAGCGTCGTCAGTGTGTCCTTGAAGAAACTTGGTGGCCGTTCTTGTCTTGTCCTGTGGCTAGTGTTTCACAGCCACCAACAAGGGTCAGTCCCCGCAGGTCTCCCCATGGATGAGGCGAAAGGCAAACGCAGTCATTTATCTGGAGTTTCAAGGTCTCCTGCACTGCACAGCCCAAGGCGTTTACACTCTGTGCGATAGGCAGTAATGTTTATCACACTAATTCATCAAGACCTGAACCTGTGTTCCTCTCCTTGCCAAACATGAGGAGGAAACGCACTCAAAAGTGTTTGGACTCTGAAGAAAGAAAGATCTAGGTCTTTATATTTGTAACTGTGCACTGTGGAGCATTAATTGAAGTTAGATATCAAAGAACAGATAGATTAGAGTGTGTCAGTGTGATCAGCAGTCTGACCGGTTTGACCTCTTAAACAGACTGTCTCTCCACGGATCTGGGAAAATAGCTGCCCATCATTTTCTGGGTTTTGAATAGTTCCAGACTGATACCGTTTCAGATTAATTACCATAGGAAGTTCTAAGACCTGTCAGAGCTGGATCTCACAAGGCCACACTGCAAAAAAATAGCCCTTCAAAAATAAGAAATAAAATAATTAATACAAGGTGTTTTTTGCTAGTAATAAGTGAAAAAATCTGCCAATGGAACTAGTGGAAATACACAGATATTCAAGATGCACCATCTAAAAACAATTCCTTGTAGCTCAAGGAAATTTTGCTTATTTGGTGACTGTGTCTTATATTAAGTGTAAAGAGATATTTTGACTTGAAAAGAGACAAATATGCTTGGTGAGATTCAGATTTTTTGCAGTGCAGTAATGCCCAGTAAAAAGGCCTAATGTTTCTCAGTCGGTGCTATGTGGTTTGAATGTGAATTTGACAAATTAGTTGAACATGTTACCCGTGTTCTTTGCAGACCCTGTGATCATTGTCTTGTCAATATATTGTTTTTAAATTCCCAGTGTGTTGTTATTTTATTTTCACTTTTTTATCCAAATGTGAATGCCATTTAAAAGCATTGGGTAGTTTAATGGTTCTGATTTAACGATTCTGAAATGAGTTTGCAGTTTGTGTTGTGTGTCCTGTTTGTGACTCTCTTTAAGACTCTGGCCCCCTGATCTCTATTGAAAAGGCTGAAATCTACAGCTGCCATCAGCCACAGCAGTCATTACAGAGTCCTCAGTAAGCCACTACAGCTTCCAGACAGAGTTTGAGATCTTATCATCTGTCTGATTGGATGTGGGTAAAACATTCTACCTGGCCACAGAGCAGGCAGTCTGTCTGGCCATATCCTGTAGACAGCAGTCAGTCTACCTGGCCAGCCCAATATATATTAATATTATATATAAAAGATTATTATGTGCATTCAAGTAATAATCCAATAATAATAATCCAGTAAAAATGATTTATAAACATATACTAATCCTTTGCTTGCTTCATTATTACAATGTTTTTCATACTCAAAATGTGCTTTCTTTTTGTGTCAAGGATAAATCCCCTTCTGCAAATAGGCCTTTCGTGGAATGGTACAGTGCAGCATTCATGGATTTATACTTCATTTTTATAGGCCCTCACAGACAACAGGTAACAGCAAATTGGTACTCCGATTTCATAGCCCCTCACAGAGAACAGGTAACGGCAAATTGATACTCTATTTTCACAGAGAGAGCCGGAAAGGGCAGATTGATATTCCATTTCAACAGGGCGCCCCGAGCACCTCATGCAGAAAACCACTCTCCTTGTGGCTGCGTTCGCATACGCACACTCACACTCCAGGCAGTGACACAGATGTGCTTTCAATTGTTACACACTTCATACCCACTGTCTGTAATTCCAGTCATCCATTCTGCCATGGCTAGGAACCACCTCTATCCATCTCTCTCTCTCTCTCTCTCTCTCTCTCTCTCTCTGTCTCTCTCTCTATTGCTCTCTTTCTCTTTGTCTCTGTCACTTTCTCTTTCTCTCTCAACTTGTACAGGTTTATTACATCAAATCATCAAAACGATCAGATGATACCTTCAAAGTAAGGCGCTTGTAACTCAGATTGAAAACAGAGCGGCATTTTTTTCCTCGTAAGAGGGAAAAGAGGAACTGAACAGGATCACAGTGTGTCTCGGGGTGTTTCTTCAGTGTCTTTTAGAGGGATCTTAAAGCGTTCGAACCTTTGGCCCACGCTTCCACAGCTTTCTTCAGCTCCAGTTTAATTTGTGCCATGAGATGCGAGTGAGGAAACGTCTTATTGGAATGGCACTTTAAATATCGCTGCGCTTGTTGAACCCTGTACCAGCCCAGCTTAGTTCTCACCACACCTCCTGCCTGTTTGATCGCTGAGGAGAATCCGTGCAGCTAATTTGTTGTCACATTGCTTTTCCATCTCTGTGTGTTTTATGCTTTGCTGAGGGGGAGACACTGCTGTTCGTGAAACAGACAGTTCCCCAGCATCCCACAATTTTTTCTTCCGTCCCCATGGCAATTATTCTGTTGTGAAACATCAAAGAAAACCTGAAGTGACTGCTGCAGCAGTCATTTTTAATCTTGCACCTCCCGCATAACTCAAATAATCTTTGTCTAATATTTCATACATCATAACTGCAGACAGGAGAGGGACCGGCGTCAAAGAGGGAAGCAATTTAAAAGCAAAATATGAGACAGCCTAATCTATGAGAAAGGCTTCATTGCAACCCAGTGACTGAATGTAAACGATGAATTCTGACGGCATGACGTAACAGGGTGATGGGCTCCAGAAATAGATCTCACATGATGAATTTTACTCTCACGCCACTGAATGATATCCTCAGCGGTGGTTCCCTTTTTACTGTCTGTGCCATCAGCATAAGGATGTCACAAAGCATAAGAGCCATTCATGTAAATAATGAATCCGTGTGTAATCCTCTTGTGAGGTACTGTGTATGTCAGGGCTCAGGCATGGACTCAGACGCAGACCACACGTGCTCAGGTTCCAAGTAGTTTATTGGAATCGTAGGACAAAAGCGTAATGGCAGAACAGGCAGGGTAAAAACCAGGCAGGCGGTCCGAAGGCAGAGCAGGGATCAAAAAACAGGAACAGGCTGGGTAAACCGGGTAAGGCAGGCCGATCAGGTAATCAAGGGCGGCAGGCAGGGACGAGGTCAGAAGTCAGGCAGGAGTCGAAAGCAACAACAGCGAATAGTCAGGCAGGTACAAAACAGACAACAACTGAGACAAACTGGCAACAATAAAGCGACAAGCAGGGAATATAAAGGGCTGGGCTGACGAGGAGATGGGATGCAGGTTGGCAGGCAGGCAGGTGGAGGCGATCAGGTAATCAGGTGGGTGGGGACAGGGTGGAGAGCAGGGCGGGGCAGGAACACATGGGAACTGTAAACAAAAGCACATGGATGACACTGACAGACAGGGAGAAACACCAAAACAACAGTTAGGGGGCCTAAGTACTGACAGTACATAATAACATATGGCTGTATGATCATAAACACTGGCTACTTCATGCTGCATAGCTTATATATGCAGTAACTGATAATACAGGGTAATATGAAGATGCTCCCCAGACCAAAAACTATGCAGAAAACCATGCAGTCAATGTGACAGTACAGAGGATTGCATTGGTCATTATCTTGCGTGTTTTTTAGCACATTCCGCAAAGTGGATTCTCTTTTGAATTTTTTTTTTTAAATCTAATAGCATTGACAAAACAATTAGATTGACATGCTTGTCTGAGTTTCTCAAAGCAGAATGAAAGATCTTCTTCTTCGCACAGAATTTCCCACACCGATTAACTTTTCTTCCGATTTCAAAGCACATGGAGCGTTCTCATGAAGTCATTGTGTGGTGAAGTGCGAGAGCAGAAAAACAGCAGAAACTGCCCGCATGGTGCCGCGGCTCTCGGGCTTACAGAAGTGAATGGATCTGGGCAGGGGGGTTCGGCAGTGGGAGACTGTCACAGCTCAAACCAGCTGAAAGAACATTTCTGTTTATCCCCAGACACAGTCCTGTTCCAGAGATATCCCTCCTCCCTTCACTTAATCTCACCATTCCTTCCTCGCTCCTGAAAGAACCTCCAGGAGCCGAAAGGTAATTAAGGCAGGAGCGGAAACTTCATTATGTTTCTAACACCACCACCAGGACCTGTGCCAAACGGCAGGCTCTTGAAAAGTACATTTCTAATGGCGTCCATCCCAAGCGTAAGAGATACATGGATGTAGTGGGTGAATTACTCTGATTTTTTTTTCTAAGTTATTTCTAAGTTAAGTTTGCTAGTGTCTGCTAGCTATTCTTTGTTTGTGATAACACCAGCAGCATGTACTTGGCTCTGTGTTGAATAATGAATACTGTGAATTAAGCAACTTAATAGAAAACGTGAAGCCAAAGCAGTACTCTGCAGAGAGATGCAAGGACTAAGCTCGAATAAGAAAAGAACAACAAATGAATTCATAGTCCTTGTATGCCATGAAAGATTATAGACTGTCAGCAAGGTCTTGTGATTCCCTGTGGGAAACTACAATATTAAGGTGCCTCTACTGAGCGGCTGTCTGGATCACTATCATTTATTTTCTTAGAAAGCAGCGCATCGATTTTGCAATTAATGAAAGATTATTAATACAAAGTACAATGCATCCCGCTCCATAGCTCTCAAAAAGAAGGAAGAAACATCTCCCAGGTCATTTCTCGACTGCAGGAGTACTAGGCTCAGGGGGTTATGGGAAATCCATCAGGTAGTGTGATACACCTTAGACAGACATGCTGGAGGACCTCCCTGTCTCGCTAAAATTACTGGCTCTGAAGAAGATAATGAGTCCTTTTGGCTTCCATTTTGTGTCCAAAGTAATTATGGATTGCATCTATGCAACACATTTTATTGATCTCATTGAAATCCCCACTAATGTGTAACACTCACCCAGGTGATGCATGGCTGACATTTTGCACCATGGTATTAAGTGAGGAAAGGGGAGGGGTTTATTTAGCCAATTAAAATTGGACAAAAAAAAACTTTGAGACTCTTCTACCTTTTCTTGATGTATCAGAAACGATGATATGCTACCAGTAAAGTACACCATCCTTATTAGGCTTGGTTTATTAGTCATTTTAAATGGTGGTAAAGTGGTAACTATAGAAACAAGTTCAGGTCCTTGTAGCAGTAGTTTGCACTGTCATCGGCTTCGGTGATTTCTCTGCAGCACACATCCACAACGGGAGCCACAGCCTGTGCACACCATTAACCTTGGAGTACTCGAGTGCAGCCATTATCCACAGAGCAAGGACACACCCCACAGCCAGCGCTGCCCTTCCTGCATCGGGACACAGGACACCAGCAGCTCCGCGGTTTGACTGACATGCCCGCTCGGTTTCGAGAGGGAGACGGAACAGACCAAATCACTCTCAGGTAGCCACACCCCCCCGAACCTCAGGACTCTGTCTGTAAGGGTCACACTGACAGTCAGGGGACAGCATAGTTTAGGGTTTCACCACTGCTCCCTCCGTAACCCACAGGACCGTGGCTCAGCTTCTGTTTTTTTTTTTTTTGTAGTGGCTGATGGTAGCATCTTGGCTTCCCTTGTCTAGCCTGGTTGCACAACTTGTGGTAGGGCTTGAATAGTGTTAAACTCACACTCACCGGTCTGGGAGTGTTGTTAGCCTGGTCTAACACTATTGCTCATTCAGCTTGAATGGATACACTTCTGTTCTATTGTACTGGAGGTCACTCTGGATAAGAGTGTCTGCTAAATGAATGTAATTTAATTTACTGAAGGCTTGGTTGGGCTGTTGGAGGTGGGTATACTAAGACCATTTGAGCCAATAACTATTCACTGTTTCTACAGGTCTCAGCCCTGCCTCATCAGTAGCCTCTGATTGGTCCCCTTTGCCTCATGTAGCCTCTTCGTGGTCACATTTGTAAAATAAGGGCAGCAGCGTAACATAGTGGTGAGGAGCCTGTCTCACAACCAAGAGGTTGCTGGTTCAATTCCCCGCTGGGGCACTGCAGCTGTACCCTTGGGCAAGGTACTTAACCCAGAACTACCTCTGTAAATATCCAGCTGTGTAAATGGCTAAACCTGTAACCTGTGTAAGTCGCTCTGGATAAGCTAAATGACAATAGTGTAATGTAAATGGAGCTGCCTAAAAATATAGCCATACTCTTAATAGATAATTATAGACGGGTGATTGATCAGAAGAATAAGAATGCCTGATCAATGTCCTTTGCATGAATAAATTAAAATATACGATTTTCCTCTCATTGCACCGTAGCACACAGCGATGGCATATATTTAACAACTAAATGCATGTTTGTCAAAAAACCATGATGATCACATTTATTTACACCTTGTAATTATCTAAAAATAAAATCCTGTAGCTGCTATTATGCATCATGGTTCCGTTGCCTGGAGATCAGCAGAAGCTTGTGGAACTTTGTAGGAACTTGCCACACCTGTGTCACTGCTGGATATGAATATGAAAGGGGTTTGAGCGGAGAAGCAATCCATTTGTGGCATTAAAAATCAGGGTTAAAGGAAAAGTGCAATCCAAAAACATCCATCAAATTTCAGGGTCATTCACCTCCATGAGTTTAATTTACTGCTGCACACTTATTTTTTTCAATAGAAGCTGAAAATACCATTTCCACTGCAGAGTTCATTATCAAAATGTTAGGACTACTGAGGCAGTTGTTACCTTGCCAGGAAAATGATGCATTAAATGTTTACTGCAACATGCACTGGCCAAAGCAGTCTGGCAGGCAAACTTCATCTAAGGACATTAACTTGAGATATTCTACAAAATTAGGCATCCTCAGTACCATTGAGATGCTTCAACATTACCACTTCAACAGTACCATTGAGATCCTTCAACATTAGCAACATGAATCTGCTGTTCAGGACAGAGACCTCCCCTGGGGCCACAGCAGAAAGAGAAACAGCATGAATTTGCCAAACCGCATCTTATTACAGTTTTTTACTGTTGCTAAAACACAATTTCTGAAACTAGGGCCCACTTTGTCGAAACTCTACACACAAAAACATATACACAAAATACAAAATATATTACATCTCTTGCAAAAGCAAACACTTCATTCAAAACTATATAAACTCTTCTAAAAATGGTATTTTTGCATCACAAATTTAAACACACACACCAAATAAATAGTGCTTTCCACGTGCCAACTGCACACTGATGTGCTAAGTATAAAACACTATTATCTAGAGTCTTTGGCATTTTCATTTGTAGCATGCTGTAAAGATAGACGATGAACACAAATGCAATGGGGAAACAAACAAATTTATTTATTCTCAATACTCATATACTCATAACAGTGTGAGACAAAATTACTTAAACTGAAGATGACATGAACACGAAGTTACTGTATTGTAAACAAAATACAGCATATTGCAATTACAGTCCATCCCGTCTTCGATGTGCATCTGAGTCTACATGAGCTAGTGGTTTCAATAATTGTGCCACAAGTACCAGTTCTTGTGTCTTAGCAATTGCAAAAAACTGTAACACTTCTGTTGTGAGCATGTTCTTAGGTCAGGAGAAGCGAGAATTGACCTTAGCGTGCATGCTCATCAGCAGAATGTTTTGCACCGAAACTAATGAACCGTGCATTAAGGAGAACTTCTTCCCCAACAGCAAATCTGCTCCAGTTCCTTCAGATGTATTTGGTTTTACCTGAGAACAACTTTTTTTTTCAGTTCTGATTACAAACGTTCTCTCAGGCTGAGGTATCGAGATTGTGAAGGCCAGTCTGGGATTGTTACCATCTATTGTTTACTTAATCATTTTTTATAGCCTGGGGAACCTGCTGTGCGTCATTAGCGGTGTGATATGTGCATTTTTGATACAGCCTGAGCACTGCAGAGGGGGGGAACCAAGTTTTTAGGCAAAATATTCTGGTATACATTTTAATGCAGCCTTCCCTCAAATTTGCAAAGGGCACCAAGACGAAAATATGTAAAACACCCCACAATGTAAGAGTGTATCTCAACAATGGTCAAAATCTCACCTGACAAGTATCCAAATCTTATAAAAAAAATATTTATAGCGTTTGAATTGTATGCATACCAATTTGTTTGCACAAAGGAGAAGGAAAAAACGGTTTCAGAATATTCACAAACCTTTCACAAATACTCCAAACACCCTGGCTCCTCTTTTGTTTTAACTTCCCGTGTGTGGTGCGGGTCCACTCTGAGGGCTGCTTTTTCCCTATGTGCTGCGTGCTGGTAGGCCGGATCTTATCGGGGGGGGGCTCCCTGCTGAGATCTGAGGCTCTGACATCCATGACACTCAAGCTGTCTAATTCAACAGCCAATCAGATCAGCTCTTGCAGTGAGTTTCTTCCTTTTTTTTTTTGATTAGTAAAATCATTAGAGACTAATAGCAAGCCTGTCTATCATAGGGCCAAAGCGTGTGAACACTAACCGCCTTATCTAGTCTATGCAGAAAGCTGAGGTGGAGCAAGCCAGAGGCAACGGTAAAGAGGCACCAAAACGCCGCTGCCTCAATTTACCAATTAGAACAACTGCAGGTCTACAAGCATAATCCCCTTTGCCCCGAGGGTTAACGTCTCAAAGTGTTGGGAGCTAGGATACGAGAGACTTCAGACTTCAAACAGCTTTACAGCTCATTCATTTGAAGACCCTATGAATATTTAAACTGTCAGTATATTTATTTATTTTTATGTGATTTTTTTTTTTTTGGTTGTTGTTGCTGTTGTGTTTTTTTTTTTAATATTTGAAGAATAAGTATTAGATATATAAGTGCCATTACTGTTTCATAATACAATTTACTCCACAAGGTCTTTGAAAAGGCCATGTTCGTGTGAACAAGGCAGCAGGCTAATTCCATTTACACTCAGTATTCACAAGGTGAATGAACGCATTCACAACCCTCCTTTTTGTTTTGTTTCTGCAAAAAAAAAAAAGGTTCTTGAAAATATCATTTTGAAAATCTGTTGCTTGGCATTACACAAGAACATACGGGAAAAATAATAACAAAAACAAATTTTTAGACAGATAATTGTATAATAGAAATACTTTTCTCACAATGCTGAAAGATCACAATATTACATTGCATTGTATTTGCTAAACCCATGTTTTAACCATGAGCAGCTTATACAGCTTAACATTTTACATACATTTTACATGTTGCCCATGTACACAGCTGAATATTTATTACGGCAATACAAGTTAAGTACCTTGCCAAAGTGTACAGCAGCAGTGGCCCAGCTGGAAATTGAAGCAACCTTTCAGATGTGATGCCTGTTCCTTACCACTACAGCACCTGGCTGCCAAAAGTTTTTTGGTATAAAGACACGTGGACCAATATGAAAGGTAAACCTGAAATAAATTCTGCAAAAAAACCAAATGCAGTTACGGTTTGTTAGCATCTTGAATCTCAAATGAATCGCAAATGAACTTGTTAATTTGCATTCAGCTAATCTATTGCTTAAAAAGACACACAGCTTATAAATAAATGGAAATTATATGTTCGGCAGTCCAGCAATAAAGACCCCTGCAGCCTTGGAATCCTAATTTACCCTTACTTGACAATTTGTTTTGTGGTTTATTTTTATGTATTTCAGGCAGTTACTGTGCTGGAGAACTCTTTAGCAGCGGTGCTCACAGACATTCATTACAACAGATCTATGGTGTTAATGGCCTCTGAGAACAAGAAAACCACATGGCTCCCAAAAGCAAGGCTGAAATTGAACAATCTGGCCATGATTAATAGGTGTAGATAATCACATTATTTTTAAGTTTTTTTGTTCCCTGTAGGAAGAAATGCAACTACAAAACATACTCAGTTAAATACGAGGTTCCAGTACTTATTTAAAAATGTAAATATACTGCAGTGTAGGATTATTCATCCTGTACGGGTAGGCATAACAAAGGAATTCATTTAAAAGAAAACACAAAGGCTAAATGGCACATCAAGTCTATGTTGCCTGTGTGGGGCATGCAGCATTATTACCGACTGTGATCACATGACATTCAGGTTTAATGAGAGATGTTCAGCGCACAATGCTACAAGGCTCAGGTCTCAGACATGACTCATCAAATACCTCCCTCTATCTTCTCCCTACACTCTCCACCCTCAGCAACAGAATGAAATATCGAATATCTCTGTGTTCCATATACCTATCACTACCAAAATGTGTATCAGCGCCATCAAAACACGCTTATTCTAAATCTCTGGGAAATTGGTCAGTGGATAATAATGCTTTCACATTTTGAGGCATATTTTTACCCTTCCTATTATTTTTTATAAATGTGTCTTTGTGGAAAAGAAAAATAATAAATCTTCCACTACTGTGACAATTGACAGCATGAAATCAATTTTTCTAGAACTCACCCAATAGTGTAGGCAATAATTTCAGTCATTTCCTCTGCATAAATAAGAATTTTTTTCTGTGGCACCATGCATTTGCTCCTTGCTGTTTGTGAGCATCTGTGTATCTTATTAAATATGTCAGCCAGGCCATTAATATGCAGGTCTGATTGCTTACTCCGTCACTCAGAAAATGTTGTTGGTAACTGCTGTTGGACACTTCAAGAGCAGAAGAGTGAAGCTGTGGATCAGTAGACCATCAAACAGAAAACAAATTCTGCCAACAGGAATATTACTGCCATCAAGATTCACCGTCTTTCCTTCCACTGTATAGAAGGGCATCAGTTTGCCCCAGACATTAAAATATCCTCATGTCAATCATCCATGACATATCAGAATTCCAAAGACTGTAAACATGTTTCATGGGTCTTTTGACTTTTCAACAGACACATTAGGAGCACTGTTAGATGGAGAGCTGTGCTTTCCGCGTGGTTATTGTGTTCAGCACTGAGACTTCTGGCATTTGCTGTTGCCTTTTGGCCCCTGACTCCTGGTGAAGCACCACGAGTTTTGCACTTCTGTAAGCCGTCCAGATTTTGCAGGGTCAGTTTTTTTCCCGTGCCAACTGTAGCAAACGTCAAGAGGGGGACGACAAGCAAGGAAGAAAACAAGGGCCTTAAAGTGTTAAGCACGGTGTTTAATGGCTGACTGTTACGCTGTTACCCAGTCTCAGGGGATCTTACTCCTGATGACAACAAAAGCAAGAAGCACCGAGGCGGAAAAAAAAACACACGGCCGCAGCACTAAACCAGCCACCCCCAGGACGACAGGGTCCGTGAGAGGTATGCATGTAGGAATAAATGGGTTCTGTCACTCATGGTGACATTCGCTCATGATTCAGATAGCGCCGCGCGAGAATGCATTTCGTTTAGTCTGTTTTGTTTTTTCATCTACAGAGGAATTGTTAAAGTTGTTTGTTCTGAATTCTTTCTGGGGGAAAAAAAAACAAAACATTTACTTCAGGAATAGTACACACAAAGCGGCTGTGAGCGATAAAGACTGAAACTGGGCCACTAATAGGAGTATAATACCATCTAAATCTTCAGATGATGGCACTCAGCAGTGATTAAAGGTTCAGAGTTAATGTTTTCAACTTTGGGGTTTTTTGTGAATATGCACAGGTCTCTTCTGCTCATAGGCACTATATTATTATTATTATTACCATTATTATTATCACTATTTCTGAAATTGCAGTAGTGTTAGTAATTGAAATATAGCATTAACCACAATATATCCTACTTTCTCAAACATTAAAAGTTTCTTTGAACTGCTCTTGCTGCCAAACTATGGGAATTTAACTCAGAGCTGGCTCTAATGTAGAAGTACTGTGAAAAATCAACAGTGAAATGTCTTGGTGATTTAATATTTCCGTTAGTTTAGCACCGGGTTAAAGTCATGGGAAATGGCTTGACGAGTGTGTTCATTAATTCTCCCTGCATTTTACTATTACCTGCACCGTTGTCCTCGCCCTCCACATGGTACGGTCCTGAGGTTTTTCCGCACAGCGTTGAATTAATGATTCCATTTAGACATGTCAGTTAAGATAAGCCCGCGCGTGGAATGTGCGGCTGAATGAAAATAATATAAGCTGTCTGAGCGGAATGAGAATGGACATACACGCCATTCCTGTTCTGAGCCGCTGGAGATAATAGCCCTTTTAACTCCATCTACACCATCGCATAGTCGCACAAGGACACTTTCTTTACTCTGCATCTTAGCAATGATATTGTTCTGTAACACAATATACTACAGAGATAAATAATATGTAGCTATGTGCGTATTTGGGCTCAAACAATGTACATCTCATCACGAATTTATGGCACGAATTATGGGAATTTATGAAATACTATGCAGCTGCAGAAAAAGTTGGTGGGTTATGGGTAGATCTGATACCCACCATGCCCCGGGCTTGAATTCTCGCTGTTGAGCTGTTGCTGTGTCCTCAATCCAAGAAATCGTACATTAGTATGTTATGATCAGAGTTTCAAAGATCAGCTCTACAGGTGAATCTCTGGAGGCGATTTCACTAATTTGACCTAGACCTGTGGTTTTAGTCTGGAAATACACATTCACAGTGCAGTAAGAACTATAAATGCAATTTCAGATTCATGACTGGACAACTTATACAACTGCTGAACAATTTTATACGACTGTGTTACGTCATTTAAAGACCATGTGTTACAGGTCTTTCCTTTAATGACAGGTGACAGATAAAAACCTGTTTCAGCTTGAGTTGACCTTCCCATTACCTCGGTGCTGGTGAGCTATACCTCCATGTTTAATGACCCCCTTGCCATAGGAAGGATAATTGCCCCGTGCACTCGGCAGACCCCCTCGGGGGGTAAAGATTTTATAGCCCCGCCCCCCTCTCTGTAATCATGATGAAAGGATTTGGGTTGCTGACGGAGCACTTCTACCAGTGACACACAGGTAGACATGCCTCTTCTCATTATAAATTTGGCAAAGGCAGTAAATACTTGCGCGTTTGAAGCCGCCGGAGACGGACACCGTGTGCAGGAATCTGCGCTTTAAAATCATTGATCTATTGAACTATGCAATACGCACTTGTGTTTGGGTTTTAGTGTGCGACCCCCGCCCCCGTTTTAAAAAATAAGTAAAATACGAAAAAAAAAATTGTCTGGCTTTCAACCCCGTCCACAATTAAGCTGCCTGTGTAGCTAAACAGGTGGCTGATATTTTACAGGATTTCCCTGTCTGCATGCTAATTCCGCTCAAAGTGCATCCCGATCAGCACTGTAAGCTCTTAACAGAACATCAAAAGGGGCATGCAAGGTAGTGGCTTACAAATTAAATTTAAATCCAACTCTCTCTCCGTATTTGTTTTTTTTTTAACATTCCGCTTAAATACATTCCACTTCGACTTTTTAACCTTTGAATCGTAAGTACATAGTGTTGCTGTAGGTGGAGCATGTGTAGCACACGTATCACGGATACTGTATATAGCGTCCGGATAATTTACACATGGATCCTGTGCGAGGCTACCGTAAAGTACCGTGTTAATGATACGCCATTTAATTATCTTATTATGGCTTCCCTCTTCGCGCAAACCCTGTTGGTTGACAAAATTTGTAACCAAGGAAACAGAGATTTCCCCTTTCATTGGTCAAATTTACAATAAGACCCTCCAATGAAAATCCCAACTTCTTCGCCAATGCCCAATGGAGTCAGGAGCTGCAAAGCCACGGCTGGGTGACGTCATACATCCTCATACTCCTGAGTGGAAGCGCCGCGGAGAGCAGCAACCTCGCCTCCAACCATGGAGACGAGTTAGCCTGATGTACGTGCGGGACAAGGTCAGGGTTTCTATGAGAACTATTCGCTGAACGGTGAAGCTTTATCTTCCGATGGAGTTCTTCGTCAGATCACACAGCCTGCGATAGAATTCCTCCTCACGGTAAGGACTGGTTTGATTTTTTAAAAAATTACGGCAAACTACTCCAGCATCTACCTTGCTAGTTCTTATGGTACGCGTGTACCTCGTACGCCGTTCTCGTACTTAGCTACAGTTTCCTTTGGATAGTTTCCATTCGGCTAGATTGCCTGTTGGGCACATTTGCAGAAACCGAAACGTTTTGCTTAGCCGGTGGACGCACGGGTCGAAGATCCTAACGCGAGCGATCTTTCCCGTGTGACTTAGCTAGCTAACGTTACCGCAACACCTTTGAGAGACCTTCACTGTGGCGTCTGACATGTAATGATGCATGTTCATCTCTTCTGATGGCAACTTTGAACGCGCTCAAGGTGCGTCGAGGGCAGTTTTCCGATTGGACTGTTTCTAGTTATTTCGGAATCGGTAACGGTTACATTGTAACACTGACGGACAGATCGCAGTGTTACCGAAGTAAATGCAGAGACAGGTGTGTTGTGCAGGAATCTGAAGAATGTTACAGTCTGTAGGGGCGGGGAAAACACGCTTACCCCATGATTTGTCTGCATTACCCGAGAGGGTCTATGATGGTTTATGATTTTTAAATATTTACAGTGTTAATCCTGGTACTCTATTGCAGGGGACACTGTGTGATACCCATGTAGAAATATGTATCCTCATGCTAATCGTCAAATCAGCGGTGTAACCACGGACTGTCATTAGCCTGTAACTTATTTTGTAGATCGCAGACATACGCGCACACGTTATACATTTGTGGTCTAACGTATATATTTGCGCTTTGAGACTGCCCAATGCTGGAAAATTCAGCGTAATTGCACTCTTCTGCGTGGTAAGGATCCAGCCCTCATCTGACTGGTAGCTGGCTCGCCACGGATTAGTGCCTGGAATGGCTTTTCTTAAAAGTTTGAGAGTTCCTTTTTGTGTGTGGCGGGGGGGAATGCATCTAGATTTTACTGCCTTTTCTATCGTTTTAGATGTATTTTTTAAACCACTCAGACTCGCCAAATTTGCGCCCTGGTCTGAGGTTTACCCAACCCCAGGCGTAAGAACGAAAGCAGCGCATGTTTGGACACATTGGGGGAGACGCCTGTTGAGCGCTAAGGCGTGTCGATTTACATCGGAAACGGCGCTGCCTTCGCCCAGCGGGACCTCGGTTCGCTCCACTTAAAAAAGGGAGATTTTAGCCTGGCTGTGCGTTTTTAGCCAACACTTTCAGAAATTAAGCTTTATCGCTGACTTGTTCGGCGAAACGCCCCAGTTTTGCCGACGGAGCACAAAAATGGGCCGATTATTCGGAAATTCTCAGCTTTGGGTTGGGTGTTTCCACGGCTTTCCAAGACAGTCTGAAAGTAGTTAGATTTATTTTGCTCCTAAACCTATCTGATGGTAACATTTCACGTGGAAGAGCATAAAATTTGATTGCTTGATCCCCTGGAAGCTGCTTTCAGTCGAGAAGTAAAACTCAGAGATTTAAATAATAATGATAAATAATGTCATGCTTTTTAAGCAAAATGCTGAGCATGTTGCTGTGATTCTTGGATAAATTAAGTATTTTTGTGACTAAATGCTGTGCAGATTTGCATATTAAATAATCTCAACTATTTTTATGTCAAAATGTCATCAAGTTTGTAGGTTTTTGTAGGTTTTATTCATTTATTAATTAGCAAACAGTTTTTGAGATAAATTGAGAAGACACTAGATAGGTGTTGCAAATGTTGGTTTCCTTTGCACAGGTCATGTCTGCATTCAAGGCATGACAAATAGTCCATTGATGCTGTATTAAGGACAGCACATCTGACTTGCTGTGGGAATGCTGTTTTTTCAATGAAAATTCCTGTGAATCCTTTAGAAAGTTTAAAAGGTACCTCTCCAGCCAAAATGTGGCCTTTGAGCACAACTCCTGACTCCGTGTGCCGGTCCGCGAGGGTGCGTTACAGCAGGGCTTGCTGCTGAAGACGTCCTGCTCTGCAGCACTTTGGCCTATGCCCAGAAAAACCAGGAACAGGACCATCCAGTCAGTGCAGATAAAAACAGGGGTGAAATGGTTAAGATGGTGGTGATTCATTTCTTAATGCTTGGAAAGGCAGATCTGGCTGGCTGGCCTGGGGGGGGGGGGTTGCACAGCGCAGCGATGCTCAGAGGACACGCCACCGTATGGCACTGGAAGAGGGGGGTGGGCGTGTTCCTGGTCCGATCCAACTGTAACGAGGCCAGGGCTGCACCTCCGGCACGGAGCTGGCGGTCCGAGTCCCGCCGCACGGCACCAACCCCGCCATCGTGTACAGCGCAGCCCGGCGGCTCGAGCAGGCAGCGCTGTTACGAAACCCGAGACCTTTTTTTATCCCTTTAATCCCTTGTTTCACATTTCACCTGGGCACAGACATGAAGTATGAATCGGCGCAGAGGATGTCCCACAGGTTTCTGGGCCAGTTTTGGGATCTTTCTTTCGTTTTTACAGGGAAAACGACTTAAGGTTTTTTCTTTTGTTTTCTCTGAGATGAGTCACAGGCTATGATCCCTTCATTATTCTGTCAACAGAGAGTACTGCACCCTTTACTATTATGAGCAAAAGAGAAGTGGAACAGTTTTTTGGGGGGTTTCATTTCGCATAACGTGATGTAATTTGCATCACACGCTCTGTTTTTCAACATGTCCCTATCAGACGCTCAAATCTTCTGTTGACCTATTTGCATTATATTCTGTTTTAACCGTATCCAGGGGGGCATAACCTTTTACAGCTGGAATAACTGGCACGGTGAACTTTTATCTGCTGGGATTAAGAGGCCTTGCCTGTCAGACGGCATGCAGGGCTCATTCCACAGCTGTCTCAACTGCGTTCATTAAGATGCGTTTTCCAATAGAGCCTTCCTGGTCAGGGCCCGTAATTAACAGGCATTCGATAAACCTCCTTGGCTCCATTTCAGTGATAATTCGACATTTTGCACGGTCAAGCGGAAAGGCTGGAAGGCTTCTTCTGAAGCAAATGTCAGTGTTGGTGCAACATTTAGAAGATATGGGCTGAAGCCTGACGTTTTCAGTGATTCGGCGTTCTGCTCCACAATGCAACTCAACAGGCCCAAGCACTTTATTAAAAGGCTTCGATTTTCGCCCGGGTCAAGGTTCTGTGGGAAGCTCTGTAAAGAGCAGGTCACTGTTTGCATAGTGTCACACTAATCCTACACTGATGTCCACACAGACATTAGTCACAGAGGGAACACGGGTGTTAAATTCTCCCTTTGACCCGGTGTATAGTTACAGTGGGTGTGTAAGCCGTGGAAGGCTAGTGAACAGTTTTCCACTCCAGCTTTTGTCTGACTGGTTCTGCCAGGTGCGGATACTCTGTGGTTTCCACTGATCCTTTCCTGATTCTCTCCCCGGTTTAGCCTGTTGTGACTCTCTGTGTGTGGACCTGGTCGTCTGCCTCTTAAGCAATGTAGATTATGTATCTGGAGGGAAATATGAATGATATATTTTGTTTTGTGTTGATATTTCTGGAAGGAGATTTCACTTGTGTTGACATCTCTGAGTGTAGATCCCGCGCGTGTTGTTATTCCTGTGTGTATGTATTGTGTGCCTGTGGGGCGCTCCCTTGCACAGAGCAGTGGATCTCTGTGGCTGAGTGAGCATGCACCTCGTGAAACTCGTTACTCTCCGCCAGCCTGTCTGCACCAGCTGACATCTATTGAAGGAATTCACTTAAATCACCGAGATTTCGCATGCGGCCGGGGCTCTGCATTGGGCCAGAATTCCCTGAAACAAACACCTCTTTGTGGAGCGTCCGGGGATGGTCCCGACGTGCGTGCGGCACCGTGCGGTAGACAACAGCGCTAGCCTCGGTGTGTGAGGTAGGGGATGAAGCAAAGGTGAGGTTCAACAGCAGTGCCACATCAGTAATGAGTGTCATTGTATCCCTCTTCAAGGGCACACTGTCCTCCCAGACCTGTTTCACTGCTGCACTTTCGGTGTCGTTAATTAATCGGCTGCCATGTTCTGCTCCTTGTGTGAGGTATTTCAGCATTAGATGAAGAAAGCATCGCTTGTCTGGCTGAAACAAATGTTGCTTTTTACCCCTCTGTCTCAGAAGCCTGCACATGCCCAGTTTGTGATGTGTCTTTTTTTTAAATCTTGTTTTATCAGCTGATTTCGATGAACAGGATGTGACATCATTTGAACAGTGCACCGGTCAGAAGTCCTTCCTGGGTTTTGTTTTTGTCTGTAAGCACACACACTGTCTACTGCATGGCTGAGCTGACGGTGACCTTATGATGAAGTTCGATTCATATGAAATGGGTACTTTTCCTTGTGCTTTCAAATGCCAGTATTTCGGCGATAATCCCCCCTTTTTTAATGGAATTTAAAATGTGCACATTGCTCTTTGGGGAGGCACGGTGTGTTGGGCGGAATCAGAGTGACTAATGCTGTTCTCTCCCACGGCTGCCACCCAAACCTGGAGAGAAGTCGCTTGTAAACGGTGATAAACGGTTTCAAAGTTCAGTCTTCATAATGTGAATTGTAGGTGCAGTTGCATTTGTCCATGGTAATTGCATGACACGCCGAGCTGGAGCCGCACTGTGCGTTGCGACTGTTTCACATGGAATTAGTCAGAGACTTCATTGTGTTGGGGATGTGTTAGGAGTGGGTGTCCCGATGCATCACATCCATTTCGGGTCAGTGGAGCTAGCCATTCATATGAACTGGAGTGGCTGTTCCTTAACTGTGAGACAAGGAGCATCCTATCCAGTTCTAATGTTTGAGGCCCTATAGCAGTCCAAGGTTTAAACCCCTGCTAGGTTAATTGCTGTTGATCTGTAGAGTTTCGGAGGCTTCACTTTCCACAAAGCCTGACATCGTCACCCAATTCATCAAGGCAGCTGCGCAGGGTGAATTTAAAAGTCAAATGGGCAAACAGTTTCTCTGTGTAAGGCAAGTGTAAATCATGTTTTTTAATGATCCCCTGTTGTGCTCTTTTGTTCTTTCTTTACACTTCCAGGCTCCCATTAAGCAGGCATTTAGATCTCCTGCAAACAAGTCCTGTGTCTGGCTCCCTCCAGTCATTAGGGCCTGTAGGGAAGCATGCCTTTTCATTCAGTCTTTTCAGGGACAGAGCAGTGAATGTAAATACTACCTGCAAAGGATAAGGCATGCTTTCAGTGTCAGTGATTGCATTAAAGAGCCATTTTAAAATGATAAGGTAAGCTTTCAATTTCAAAGATTGCCTGAAAGAGCCATTTAAAAAACGAGCCATTTTCATATCGTGCAAGACCCAAGGATTAGGGAATTGGAACTCCATCAAGATTCTGCTTGTGTCACGTTCTGTGAAGAGCGACCAGCCAATCCCAAACTGCGAGGTGCCCACACACAGAACCACATGGGAGTCTCTGTCCATTGCTTAATGTGACAGTGGGCGTGTCCGTAAACAGGTACTTATCTTTACGACCTGGGGTATACGAGGCGTTTTTGTTCTTGCCCAATAGAACCCGTGTTAGGTAATAAGCCCTGTCATGATTACCACCTCGAAGTCTCCCACAGGATATAGCGGTAAAGTAAGATGCCCTTAAAACAATGACCCAGTCACTGAAATTTAATGGGTCTGAAAAAGGTCTTTCTCATTCACAGAAGGCCAGCTGCTACAGATACAGGTAGAATGTACAGAGCAAAGTGTTTTTGAGTTTTACACTGGAAAAAAGTGAGATTGTAGCCTATAGCTTTCCTCCCCTGACAGTTATGGCACTATGCTAGCTTGTCACCTCAGAGGAGACTTTGAGCCATTCATAATTATGTTTGATCACTTTCCATTAAATTTCTATTATTTTTTTCTTTTAAATCTTTTAAATTATTTTCCTCATTCGGTCTGAAGATAATGAGTTTGTTCCTCAGTATAACTACAAGTTGTGGTCTCCAGAGAAGTACAGCCTATTCTGTTCCCATTTCATCACTAGGATGGTTTTGTCTAGTCAGCTAACCAATGCGCTAGGCTAAAATGAGGTGCATTTCATGCTTGAAAAACTGCAACAGGGGGTTTAGTTTTGAGGGAAGTAAAGATGTACAATGCTGCCAATGCATAGGACCTGGCCCGAAAAAATCAGAAAGGCGACACTCAACCACAGTCAGTTCATTGGGATTGGGTAATATAGAAACAGAATCCCAGTCTAACATGAGCTGGCCATTAAGCTCTGAACATGATAAATGCCGCAACATATGGATTTTGAGAAGGCGAGGCACATCCATGCCTTAGAAATTAGGTTAGTCCCTTATTTATTTAAATATGCTGCCATGGTTACGGGTGGTGGGGGTGAGGCGGGGGGCGGGTGGCATTTTTGGTTAGGTAATTCATTGCTGATTTCACTGGATGGGGAGATATGTTTCTGAAAGGGCTCATTCCTGAGCGGACGGTCGCATCCTGGGCTGTGGGAGATAACGCGCAGCACAAAGCGTGTCAGCTCTTTGGAAGATTAGCCGGACAATGGATTTTTGTGCGGTGAAACAGCCCTCCTCGGTGCAGTCATGCCGCGGCTGAATTGGGCGGCCGCATTGGAACGCCGTTCTCCCAGCCTCACCGGCGCTGAAAGGACAGGCGCGTTTTATTACCGCCAGCTCTGTACGTGAGACCGTTGCTGCTGTAGCATAGTGGCGAGGCTCAGAGCTCGTACCTGAGAGGTTGCAGGTTTGATTGCCCACTATGGCACTGCTACCTTACCCTTGGGCAAGGTAATTGTCTCAGTAAATATCCAGGTGTATGAATGGACAATGTGTAATGATTGTCAAGGTGGGGAAATCTCTTCCCTCTGTGGTGGAGATGATAGGGAGTCAGATGACTCACGCCGCCATCAGCGCTGAGCTGGGCATGGCGTAGGGTGACTTGACAGGATGTGATGCGTGATGGGTCCCGGTGCCTCACGCCGTTTCCGTTCCCCACCTTTATCACACGGCCTTGATCTGTTTATCATACATTTACAGCTTCTTAAAGCGGTTTCTCTCTGTACAGCACGCCTGGGACTAATAATCATTTCCTCCTGTTGGAGTCATCTCCTCAGGGGCGTGTGAGGTGCTGAACTCGAGAGGCGAAAGTAGGCCGGGCACCCAAACAGGTCTACAAGCGGCACTGAGAGCGCTAATGTCCTCAGGAGCTGCTTGAGTGAACGGTCCTTTCCTTTCCAGTGCTGTTACTTGCTCTCATCCTGTACCTCATTAAAACCCGGCCTCCGCTCTCCTCTGGTGTTTTCACTTACATGTGAAATACTTTCCCATAAAACTCAGCAGCAGAGATACCCGTGGCGGCCCTCTGTTACGGCCTGCTGCCGGTGATCGAAACCCTGCCCGCCGGTCGCCGTGAACCTGCGGAGTGAGTAACGGGTAACGATACGAGCACGTTAATGTGAAGAGGAAAGCTGAGGGGAAAAGGAGGCTTTGATTTCAAACTGGGCGAGCTCTGAGGAACAGAAGGGTCAGTACTGCTGATCAGTGCTTGATTAGCGGTTAGCGCTGGGCTCACATTGAGATGAAGCTTCGCCGTTAATTAAGGGACATAACCTTAATTGCTTTAGAAAAGGCTAATATTTAAATGAGAGTGAATAGTGAAATTACATTATTGTCATAGCGGACAATCTTATCCAGAGCGACTGGGTAGATTCCAATCTGTACATGTTATGCATTTATACAGCTGAATATTTACTGAGGCAATTCTTGGTTAAGTACCTTGCCCAGGGGTATTTAATAATAAAGGAAAAACTAAGGAAAATGTTGAAGTGTTGTCCAGAGCGGCTTACATAAGTTACAGTTTTTACATGTTATCCATTTATAGAGCCAAGGCAATTCTGGGTTAAGTACCTTGCCCAAAGGTACCGCAGCAGTGCTCCAGCAGGGAATCGAACCAGCAACCTTTCAGTTACAAGCCCTGCTCCTTACAACTATGCTACACTGCCACCTGTGCAAGTGTGTATGATTAAGTTTATTTGGGTAAGAGTATCTGTAGAGCAAAGCAGCTGAAAACTTGCAGCAGGTGGGGAGAGTGCAGGGCATCAGGGCAGGACTGTGCTAGCGATGTGTCAAGCACAGAGGACCTCAGCAGGAATTCTTTCCTCATCCTCACATACTTTCCAGCTAGTAAGCAGAACCCCAAATAACCTGTAATTTAGGTTGCTCTCTCAGTGCTCTAAGATGGTGACATGTTAAAAAAAAAAAGTATAAAGTCAGTTATGACTGCCGTGCTAAGGGTCATATACATATATATAAAGCACCAGGCGGTGGCCATGTTAAAGGGCTGTTGGCAGGAGAGGGGCTCGTATCGTCCCGTTTGTGTGCTCTCCCCCTGCAGCGCGCTCGGCCAAACCCTGCCTGAATTTACACAGCCTCACAGCTGCACATTCCTCCCTCTGTGTTGTTGATACAAAGGAAATATTTTGCTCCCCTAAGACCGATAACATGAAATGGCGGGTATTTATGAAAAGCTAAATGTGCTGCCGAAACAAAGCGCTTTCTGTTGAGACGTAAAAACGCAGGGGGGGGGAGTGAACACGCAGCTCACTCCCCCCCCCTTTTTTTTGTTCTCGGCCCGGCGTAGTTTTTATAGCACCAGCCCTCTCAGCAGATTGGAAATGCAATGTGGCGGTTATGCTTCTGGGCTTAGAACCAGAAGGTTGCCTGGTTGATTCCTAGATGAGGCACTGCTGAGTAAGACTGAATTGCATAGGTATTATATAGGTCTAGATCATTTCTGTTGGTGTTTCGGTTGGAGTGTATATTGTTGCACCTTTTAGGAATCTGTCTCTTCCCTGGATTTACCCTTGTTATTGGGATTAGTGTGTTATTGTTGTTAGTGTGATGATGATCACTCTCTAGGTTGTGGGGCAATTTTATGTGCGGACATTTTCCCGTGTTTCACATTCCATCCAAGAGTTGCAAAGTGTGTCATGCCCTCCGGCAGTCATATCTGCAAGTTTTTTTAATGCTTTTTTTCCTTGTTTCGCAACACTGTTTTGGAATCACCAGTTCTCTCACCGCAACAACCTCTGGAATCGCACGCGCGCACACTCTCACGTGTTCCTCCCATACACTCCCATGCAGCCAACAGCTGTTGTTTTGCCACTGTAAGTACTGCTGCAGACTATAGTGGAGTGGGTGCGCATTGGAGAATAGACACTACTCCACTGATGTCATCCATGCAACTTGTAGTCGCCTGATGAATTGTAGGGTGAGTTAAACAGCCAGTATATCCTCCCCTGCCCCTGCTGTGGGCTCTCAGTCACCGTCAGTTGATCACACAGCAGGGATTGCACCCGGGACGTGGATCTCAGGTTGCACTCAGGGCCAGCTTTAATCACTGAGCCACTCGGCAGCATTACTGTCCTGGTGGGTGTGATTTCTGATTCAGTGAACCCCCTGGCTTCTCTGCTCCTGTTCCTCCACACACAGCTCCTGTCTGAGGAGGGGACTCTGAGGAGAGGTGAGGCGTCTTTTAAGGGTGCTTTGGGCGGTCGGTACTGGCCTCTTTCAGTATGTAGCGCATGGAAATGGAGCGTAACATCAGGCTCAGAGACCCCATGAATAGCGCATTATGAGCAGAGCTGGGCATCAGTTGGACGGCTCACTCAAGCTGCTCACTGTACCAGCCAGAGCTGCACTCGGTCTTATATTTTGTGTTATATTCTGTCTTTTCTTGTGCCTGTTTCTGACCAAAGATAATCTCCTTATTTAAATCTGATATTTTCCCCATGTTGTTACCTCCTGGAGGAATTCTGTGCCTCATTCAAAGGTTCAAAAAAAAAAAAAATGAAGAGTTTGTCCTTGGCAAGGTTGTGTACATCGCCACTGTACAGTGGGAATGTCCGGTTCAGAATGACAGTTTGGCCGAACGGCCTGCCAGTCAAGGCCTCCGTGCCCGATGCAACTTTGCAGAGGTCACCTGACTGAAACATATTAGCCATGGAGGAAGAGCTCCGTGTTTTTTCTCAGTGTGAATCGAGCGCGCGTCACCCGGGTTGCATGTGTTAGACATTCACTCGATTGAGCTGTTCTGGGAGGAGGGCTTGAGTCGTTTTGGCTCCTGGTTAAGGTCGTCCGTGATGACTCTCTCTTCACCGCGAAAGCGCCGTGAGGGCCGCGCTTCGCGGATTCGATGTGACAGCGCATTAGTGTTTACGGAAGGGAAAAATTGAAAGTTATGAATAACAGATGATAGAACGTAGAAGCCTGTTAGACGGATACCGTACCATCATTTCTGGCTGGGCTACTCTGGAGATGCATTGTGCTACAGCCAGGTTGGCCTGGACAGGTCATGGACATGGTTTGAACAGTGAATATTGTGTCACAGAGGCATGCTGTTAAAACATTTGGTAAAGGCAGCAGTTGTTTGAAGGCCTGTGATGTTTTTCTAGCTGGAATATGAAGGCCAGCAGATGTAAGGACAGGGACCAAGGATGCACATTGTGTAAAGGAGATAAATGGGAAAATGTTGACATTCTACATTGTCCTCATTTAGCAGACGACTTACAAAGGTTACAGTTTTTATGTTATCCATTTATACAGCCGAGGCAATTCTTGGTTAAGTACCTTGCCAAAGGGTACAGCAGCAATGCAGTAACTGGGAATTGAACCAACAACCCTTAGGTAACAAGCCCTGCTCCTTACCACTGCTACACTGCCATTTTATCAGCAAAAAGGGTTCATAAGGAAGGTCAGTCCTCATCAGGTCATGAATATAGAAGGAAGCAAAAACAGCATATATATAAGCAAGGGAGACTGATGCCTTAACAAGCTGAGAATCAGTGGGAGCCAGCCCTACTGCGACAGGCATTTTATTGAAAATTTTCACCACACCATTATTTTTATGAGAAATGCCATCCTGTGTTGAGAGGTGTGAGTGAAAGCCTTCTTTGTGCTGTAATTATCATTAACAGCAGTGTTATTTGAATGAAAGACTCTGCGTCCCTCTCTCTCAGCCGTGCTCCGGAGCACTGCAGTATGTCATAATTACTGTTAATATCAGCCGTCGAGATGGGGGGGGGGGGGGGGGCGTGTTCTCCCCTCTCTCTCTGTGGTCCCCCCCAGTGACATTCACATTTTACACACTGCTTCATGTTCTCTGCAGTCTCTGCACCCCCCCCCCCCCCGCAGGGACTGAAGTGAACAAGTGTGGGGGTGGGATTTGGCCTTCACAGTGCCCTTCTCCCACTGCCCCCTCCCCACACCTCCTGGGGGGGTAGTGCTTTTTTTTTTTGCTTTGTCGTGCCAAGGTTTGACACTCCTCTGGGCAGAACGCACTAGCAGGCCGCCCTTAAGCTCCTCAGTGTGACTCTGTGCTTTAAATTGTTCAGCGTGCGGTTGCGTCCGGCCGGTGCACAGGGTGCAAGCTTTGGTCTAACGTTGATTTTCTTCATTATTTGCAGTAAGAAAGGTTAGGCCCAGTGGTGTTGTGGGTAAAACAAAAAAAAAAAGGTCGTGACCACATAAAATATAAAAGTCTACATTTTGGAATAAGAAGAATTATTCAGACGTTGGGGTTTGTGTCGTATGTGTAGAGTCTGCAGAAATGCGGCTCTTTTCTTGGAACGGAAGGCCTGAGTTTGCTGTAGCTGTGTTTTTGCTGTGGGCGAGTGTACTCACAGCATCTCTCTCAGCGCTGTTTTGAGGAAAGTAATGAAACAGCTTTGTTCGAAATTGATTCCAAGACGTGGTAGTAGATTGATATGAACTCGCTCTAATTACCTTGCCTTGTGCAAGTTCTCGATGAAATGACACTGCTCTATCAACTGCAGCTCATTTGTTCATGAAACAAGTATTGCTGCTGTTGTTCATAAGGGAGGGTGATAGGACTACTTGCAGGTACAAACACTCTGCTTTTTTTCCTTCTGAACACGCTGTTTTATTGGATAAAGAGCTGTGAGCAGGTGCATGGCTTCCCTGTAGTACTTTATTAAGTCTATTTGATTTTGGGGAGATGGGATTGTATCACCATCAGAGAGTTTTCATTATAGTAACTGAGTTTCCTGTGATATCATGCAGTTTCACATCATCACAAAGCTCCTTGCCTGTATTTTATGGATGAAATGATTGTGTGGAATTGTGTGGAGTTAACCTGAAAGAGCAAACGACAGGCAGCCTCCAGGAGCATGCGAAATGAGCATCTCTGAAAAGGCTCCCAGGTTGCGGCAAACCCACCTTTGGGAGCGCTTTTGCAGAAGCGAGTCGTATTATTTCCCCAGGGTGAGCAGAGAGGATATGGGCAACTGGAAGGCTTGGAGGTTAACGGCAGTGGGATTGATTGGTGCCTGTGCACAGCGGCATTAATATCAGTGCAAAGACCACACGGGCAAAGTGACGCGCTGGAGCGTATGATGTAGCATACCTGTCCCATGAATAATGCAGGAAGAAAACACCTCACTCTAATTGCCGCCACCATCATCCTCCTTATCCGCAGAATCCCGTTTAATGAACTCGCCAGGTCTCCCTTTTGATAAACGGGCCGGGCGCTAAGCTGAGCTAAAGCTGTGCGTTGCGAGCGTGATTGATCATTTGATAGCAGACAGTTCAGATCCAGGCGTGATCGGTCTTAAATGGGCCAGCACTGAGAGGCAACGCTGTGGCACCCAGGCCATTGCACAGATAAGGCTAATCGTGCCTCAGAATAGCTGACAATCACACTTAATTCTGGTTGTTTTTTAATATTGCTGTGCTTTTTCCTTCTTTTCTCTCAGCTATTATTTTTACCTTTTCTATTGCTAGCGCTGAAACAGCTTCCCTACTGTTGCACAATGAGAGCCAGAGAATCCCACACCTTGTCCGTGAGGCAGAGTTGGAGAGAACATTGATTAAACTGAATTTACTCCCCTCTCTTCTGGAAGACTGTAATAACAGGGCACCTTTTTTCCCTTTTTTTGACACAAAGGGAGCAATGCCTAACAGCGGACTGAGATCCTCGGGATTCTCACACCTCCTGTGTTTTGTTTTCTTGACACACAAATGAGATATATTTGTTCAGGAGGAGAATCGCTGCACAGGCCTCTTGGTGTTGGGTTTCCCCTTAACAGCAGTGGGCTTTGATACTGCAGTTTATCTCTGTATGTTAAACTGATTTAACCCTGATCCTAATCATTGTGTAGGTGAGCCGCTTCATTTGAGGAAGACCTCCCTGCCCTTTTTTTTTCTCCTGGGAGTCCATGGACTACTTACTAATTACTATAGGAATTCTGGGAACAGGAACCAGGATCTCTGACTCTCTGTCAGAACTTGTAGTTGTAGACATGTTAGAAATGGTTCATAAGTACAGAGTCAATACCACAACGTCAGTGTCAACTACCTCTCCTGGCCTTATGATTGGCTAATATGAGCAGGAGCCAGAGGCAGGAGATGGGGGAGGTGCACTTCACAGAATGAGGAGAACATGGTCAGCAGGCCAGCCTTTGAAAGCACACATCTGTAGCTGAAGCAGTCATGGTTAGCCTGGGGGATTGGCATGCAAACAGCAGGCATCAAAGTTGGGCAGCTCCTCTGAGACTCACAGGTTCCAAGGTGGGCCACTGGCAGGGTGTGGGGTGAGGTGGATTGTGGGTAAGAGGGTATGTGCAGGCTGATGCTGGTGAGCTGGGCAGAAGAGGGCAGAATCTAGCATCATTCCAAAGCTTGTTCCAGTGTTATAACAGAGGGTGTAACCTCAATGACTGCAGAATTGCTCACTACTTTTCCTGCACCAGCAGAAACCCCACCTGCTCAGACTCTACCCTGGTCTGTAGAACTTGGCTTTAACCCAACTCTAGTGCCTGCTACCTGATCACTCCAACGCCTGAGTGAAATCTGATATAGCTTTTGTAGGTCATTATTTGGCACTGTAACTTAAAGTTGTAGACAGTAACCTGCTGCAGGGGAAAGAAGGAAAGTGCTTAGAGTGTGAGATCCTGCCTTCTCCAAACATTTAGCCTATTCTGCTCTCTCCCTCAGCCACTCAAAGCTGAAGGATTGTTATTTGCAATGGTAGGTTGAAGCGTAACCCGGGCTTTGTGTGCTATTGAGCTGTAGAGGCCGGCTGTGGAGATCCCCTCTGACTGAGTTCAGTGAGCTGCACTGGTCTGCCCCTCACCGCAGTTCCGGCTGGGACACATTCCTGAGCCTGCAGTTGCATCAGACTGAAAGCAAAAGCTTTTCAGCTGTCAGGGCTCCCAGAAAGTCAAACATCCGTGGCTCTGAGAAGAGCTCGTTTGCACTGTGCTTCTAAAGACACTGCCCTTGTTGACTGAGACTCAAATAGGCCAGCGCTTACGCTCACCTGACATTGAATTCGGTGAAGGGGTGTCCTTGTGGAAAGGTAACAGAGTCAAGCTAAAATGAACTTGCAATACCAGAGCGGTCACGGTGGTGTGGCTTGTGTTGTTTTGGCCTTGCTTTTCAGAGTACCTGTAGAAAGCAGGCGCAGTGGTATGGTTTTTGTTGCATTGTAGAGTACATGGAGAAAGCAGTCACACTGTTGTGGTGTGGCTTGCTGTTTAGGGTGTCCGTAAAAAGCAGTCACACTGTTGTGGTATGGCTTGCTGTTTTAGGTGTCTGTAGAAAGTAGTCACACTGTTGTGGTATGGCTTGATGTTTTAGGGTGTCTGTAGAAAGCAGTCGCAATGTTGTGGTATGGCTTGCTGTTTAGGGCGTCTGTAGAAAGCAGTCACACTGTTGTGGTATGGCTTGCTGTTTTAGGGTGTCTGTAGAAAGCAGTCGCAATGTTGTGGTATGGCTTGCTGTTTAGGGCGTCTGTAGAAAGCAGTCACACTGTTGTGGTATGGCTTGCTGTTTAGGGCATCTGTAGAAAGCAGTCACACTGTTGTGGTATGACTTGCTGTTTAGGGCATCTGTAGAAAGTAGTCACACTGTTGTGGTATGGCTTGCTGTTTTAGGGCATCTGTAGAAAGCAGTCACACTGTTGTGGTATGACTTGCTGTTTAGGGCATCTGTAGAAAGTAGTCACACTGTTGTGGTATGGCTTGCTGTTTTAGGGTGTCTGTAGAAAGCAGTCGCAATGTTGTGGCTTTGGGTTGCTGTTTAGAGTGTGTTTGTTGTTTGCTGTTTAGAGTGTGCATTACCTTCATTAATAACCAGCTAATATGGTTAACTCATTAAGCTTGCTCTTTGGGCCACTGTCTCCAGCCCTGTGCCTCTGTGTGTGGGGTGGTGTCTGCAGGTGTCATCAGGGGCCTGGTCTCACTAGCCACTCTCTAGGAAGTGTGCTGTTTTCAGCCTGTCTACCTTTTCAGACCAGCAAGCGATCAGGGTCTTTGCTTAATTACAGCCGAGGTGAAATTCCTGTGTGCTTTTTTTCGCTATTAATTTCTTAGTTGACTCTGGCTGAAATGCGATATCGATCGTGCTTAGTGAAGTCTGAAAAGGCGCAGGGAGTACAGAAGTGCCACTTTTAAATAACCGAGCCGATACGTTGTTTGAGGGATGCAATTAAGTGGCGCTGTTGTTGGGGGACCGTGCGGCCGCCGTGAACGCCTTCTCCGAGGACGGGCCGGCGCCTCACGGGGCTGTGCTCGGGTCGCTCCGTCACCGCCGCGCGGGCCGCAGCAGAACCGAGCCGCGGTTTGGAGCGAACACGGTGCCGGTGATGCGTTAGCCTGCTTAAGCAGAAACGGCTAAAAGCTTGAAGTCCCACGGGCGGTTTGAGCACAGCCCGTATTATTCCAGGCGCTGTTCTTCCTGCGGGACACTTTTCCAGACGTTCTCCCCCCTCTCTTAAAAATCGGCTGGCTTAAGGCGCTGCTGAGGGAAGTCGGGGGGGGAACTCTGCGTCGGTGTTGTGCGGGTTCGCATCGATAAGGCAGTGAGATTTACGCGGCATGCTGGTGTCAGGTTACCTTTCCCACAGAGCAGCTTCTCCTTGGCGGTGTGGATTTGGACTGTCGTCAGAGTTTAGTACATCAAGCCATCACTTCTTGGATAGTTTTTTTTTTTTTCAACCAGAGTTTGCTTCCCCAGTAGTACAGGCCAACCCTAATTATAAAAGTTTGGAATCTTTCTCTCTCTCTTTTTCTACCTTTTTCTTTGCCAGGGGAAACCCAGCCGGGTTAATTGGAAGTGTGAATTAGCCTTACGATGTAAGTGCTTTGATGTCGCTTTACCCTCCATCAAACTGGCGTTTTGTCCTTTTGACCACGGGCGGGGCGTTGTGTGACCGAGGGTCCCTGTCTGCGTTGTAATAAAAATACACAGGAACAGATGTCTGGCCTCTGCTATAGATTTCCTCCTGTCCGTCCCTGGGGACAGAGCTGACAGGGCACAGGTGGGAGTCGTGAGTAACCTGGAAATAGTTTGCCGTAAAATCAATTTCACGGTATTAGGGCACCTAAAACATGAGACAGCAATTGCCGCTTTTGAAGAAACTGGTTCATCTGAAGGTTTTTTTGTCAGTGATCAGATTTGTTTGTTCATCTTCTGAAGTCAAAATGCATCCTAGGCAGTTCTTTGTTAAAGCTTTCAGTGCCTAACCTGACTGGTTGGGGTTCGAGATCTTTGTTTTTGTACTATACTTGAATTTGTCCTTTTATGTATTTTATGTGTTGTTATGTAATACTCTCATATTCATTCAGAAATGAATTACATTTTTATCTTTCTAAACAGTTTCAACTCACTTGCATTCAGTGGCACTGGAAACACTTAGACATATCAAAATAAAGAATGTAAAATATTGTCTGCATTTCCATGTGGAAATGACGTCCCGGAGCACATCAGAGCTTTCAGTTTGCAAGCTGCTCTGTGCCCCGTTTGTAAGGCTCAGTGATACCTTCCCCAAATCTCACAGACTCACACAGTGCTGGAAAGTCAGCTGTAGATTCCAGCCTGCCGATTGGATGTCCACAGAGTGGGGCGGGGGGGGGGGCGGGGTGGGGGAGTGGGGGAGCATGGCTGAAGAATGAGGTCATCGGGTCAGGTGACCCGCTGACAGGAGGGTGGGTGGGACCAGACACAGCTGTTTCTTGGCACACCGTGCAGCCACGGGGATTTTAAACGACTTCTTAAGAGGATTTGGATCTGAGCTCCGTAATGTGATAAAGCAACCTGGGCTGGGTGGTTAGAAGCTGGCAAATGGTGTTTCCACAGTCATGGCTTTTCATTTTTCGCTCTGCGTTTAATGCAAACCTCCCCCCCCCCCCTCACCTCCCCGTGCTTTCGGATAAGTTCATACTCACTTTACAACTGCCCTGGTAAATTGCTCCTTGCTTGTGTCATGCTCCTGTACCCTAATTAATACCTGCGCATGTCTCTGTGTCATCCTAGCCTCTGGATTGCTTCCAGGTCAGTGCATACTGTCAGACCTGTTGTTGGGGGGCAGTCTGAGGCCCAGGTGTGGCCAGCCATTCACCCTGAGGGTCAGGTGGGGTAATGTCTGGGTTGGCCATTGTTATTTGCTCTTTCTATATACTCTATACTGCGTCAGCTTGCTGACAGGGCAGGTTTACATGGCTGGGGCTTCAGAGACATTGGAACAGGCCATGCTGTAGATACCGTGGAGATCTTGTGATTTGCAGGAGTCAGTTACATAATTTTGTTATGAAATTACAAAGTTGCGAGATGTTCATTGATGGATTTTTCCCTTTTTGTTTTTGTGAGATATTCTGTAATTTCCTCACAGTTCAAACCCAGGTCTCAGCTGAAGGATTCAGTTTCCACTCAAACTTGCTGGGCCACTTCAGAGCCACATATATCTACAGGGTTTCCTTCCTGAATAACATTCTCAGTTCTGCCATTACTGCTGTTCGAATGAGGGCATCAATGTGTGCTTCGAATACCGTCTCAGCCATTTAGAGTAGGACAACAAAGGAATTAATGAAGGTGGACAAAGTATGAGTTAGCCCGAGATTTGCCAATGACATTGTTTGTGCCGGTGAACGAGGAGAGGAGCTGCAGGGAGGGTTTGAAAGCTACTTTGCAGGCAAACACGAGGGAAAACTGCAATTATGTTTAATGAATGTGCCCAGAAACATGAGACTAAAACAGGGGACGAGGCGCTCGGAAGAAGGGATGAAAAGAATACATTTATTTCCAGGTGAAAGTGAGTGCCACCCTGGCATAGCAGAGTGGAGTGAGAAGAGCAGGAGTGAAAGAGAGGGCTTTTAGCGAGCAGAGAAACACGCTGCGTTTGCTCCTCTACTTAAATAAAAAAAAAGGGAGACAATCAGCGTGTTCTTCCTGGTCTGCCGTGAGGAGCAGGAAAACGGAGGCTGAAAGCCCTGGAACGTGAGCTGAGGAGAGCTCGGGGTCGAAAGGGGACCACAAGACACAGGGAAAGAGCGCACGGATTAGGACAAACCAAAGTCAAAGATATAGTAAACACGGTGGAAGGGAGGAAATGGCCTCTGGCAGGCCAGACAGAAGATTGATAAACCCAGAGACTGAAGTGGAGTGAGAGGATTGGGGGGGGGGGGACAAGATGGGCAGTGGGGTCTGTGAATTTGAAAGCAGTGTAGAAGTCACTAACGGCCAGATTCAGGGGTGGGGGGAAGAGGCCTTTGTCTAGCAGTAAACCGTCATTACATGACGATGACCATGACCGTGGCCGTGACCATGACCGTCGTTATGACCTGTTTACCACAGAAAAGACTTGCTGCATTACGTGCTGTGTTTACGATGCCAAAAACAGGCCTGCTGTCAGACATGCAGGCCGAGCGGCATGCGCGTACCGCATAGCTCTGCGCATAGCCCGCATTCTCCCCGGACCGCTGTGCAGCAGCAGCAGCAGCAGCGCGGAGCAGCCTCAGCCACCCTCTGACGGGTTCCAGGAACCCGGGAAGTCATTTCCTCATGCTGTTACTGAAACAGTTCAAATAAAGAGGCCGACATTTAAACTGTCACCCTTATTTCTCCTCTGGCAGCGTCCTCAGCCTGCCCGAATAAACCCAAGCTGCTCAAAATGCTGAAAGTGGCTGAAGAATCAATCAGTCGTTTCTGGTCGTCGAAGCAACAGAGCACAGCGCAGCAGAACTGCCCCTTTCTGTGATTTAGCTCCTTCGTTAGCGTTAGCGTCGCAGCCTGCTTTGCTCTCTCCCGGTTCGCACATGCTCGCCTCAAAGCAAGCACGCGCCGGCAAACATGCGAAGGGCTACCTGATACCCATTATGGATCCTGTAACCTTGAAACGCGCTGCCTCTATGCGGCAGCGGCGGCCAAGAATACCGCCGGGTCACATCTGCGGTCGGGCGTCCTTCAGGCATCCCACACGCAGCGTGTAACATCTTCAGAGGAACTCAGCGGGGATCCATGACTGGCATTGCAAACGCGTCTCTGCGCTGTCGTCAGGTTCTGGGGGCGAAGGCTTTGCCTCCTGTCCGGAGCGCTCCCTCCTTTCAGAGGAAAAGGGGATCGTCTCCGCGGTGCAAGGGTGCTGGGCGTTGCGTGGGGATGGAGTTGGTGAGCTGGAACCGCTATTACTTCTCTCTGTGTTTTATTGAGTTTGACTTATGTAGGCTATGCTCCGCTTGCTCTGTGGCCTTCATACCCTCTGTCTTCAGCTTTTAGGATCATATATAGAAAGTGCGTGTTGAGTTTTCGTGTGTTAAATCCTACAACGCCTTATTTGGAGTTTTCTTCAATAGGCAATGGGGAGAGCCGCTTTATTGGATGCATTGAGGAGAACTGGCTGGAGAAAGCACATCTTTATTCTCTAAAATGGCTTACTTTGCAGCATAATTAAAGTTTTCCTGCACATAACCATCTTTTTTTTTTTTCATTTGAAAACTCATTACAGCGGTCGTTAAAGAGCCTGAGCGGTTAAAAATACAACTTTCCATTTTCTGCGGTCATTAGGTAGCTGTTGAAATATAAATGGAATAATGTATTTCTTACTACATCTGGCAGAAAGGTTCCTCCACTTTCAAAACAAGGCTTGAGGATCGGGCCCAAGTGCTTTCGTAAGGTTGTTTGATTTTAAACGAACCACGCCCCCCTCAGGGCGGAGAACCAATCCCTGATCTCCACGTTGACATGCGGGGACCAATCGGAAATGAGCCACAGAGCTGACAGGGTTAATGAGCGCTTTTCCCCTGCGCTGATGATTCTGCCCTGTTTAGCCGTGCCACATGCCATCCATTATTTACTAATGTTCCGCGCAGCTTCAGAACCGCGTTATTGCGGAGAGGAAAAACACCAGTCCTGCACCAGAGCGCCTCCCACAGCCGCAGCAGAGCATTGTGGGTAGGAGAGGGCAGGCATAAAGCACGCACACGGCTGCAGCTCTTCCTGTGTCCGCCTGGGTGAGGACCCCGGTCCTGGGTGAAGACCCCGGCCCTGGGTGAAGACCCCGGTCCAGGGTGGGCCTTCTCTGCGACTGGTTTTGCTTTTGCCGTATTCAGGGAGTGGCAGCGTTATGAGGCCCAGATCTTGAAATGTGCTGCCGGCATGTGTTTGGTTTTAGCCTGCAGTCCCACGCTGTGAGCCCTGGCACACACACACACACACACACACATGATTTTGTGGTAAATTGTTTAGAGGCGCTCTCTCAAGTGCAGGTCATGTGTGATTTTAATTGGGCTTCGTGGACAGTGTGTCTGTTCATTTGCGCGTGTGTGTGTGTGTGTGTGTGTGTGTGTGTGTGTGTGTGTGTGTGTGTGTGTGTGCGTGTGTGCATGCATGTGCACATGTGCGTGCGTGTGAGAACATATGCTTGCATGCATCTGCTAACAAATTGACACAGAATACATGCCCTTAGGAAGCTCTCTTAGCAAGCATTTTTTAGTCACTAACTTGTGAATAATGACCTTAGGATGCACATGCTGGTCCCATCAGCTTGACGCATTGTTGCTTTGTGTTTAATTCATTCTACATAACCTGCCATACTAGGCACTTCTATCAATACGTGTGTGGGTCTGATGTGTATGTGTGTGTGTCTGCGTATCTGTGTGTGTGTGTGTGTGTGTGTGTGTGTGTGTGTGTGTTTGTGTGCTCTCTATGTGCTCATCCGCACGTGCGTGGGATGAGAGTGTGGTGCCCGCGAGGGGGCAGGGTGAACAGATTGTGTGCTGTGTCTCTCACAGGGGGAATGCCAGCTCCTGACCAGACCTCAGTGATGGAGGAGGGGCTGAGCATACGAGAAGGAGCCTCCGGCCACAGCATGGAGCCCGACAGCACCGCCACCAACATCCTGGCCTCCGTCAAAGAGCAGGTAGCTGTCCCTTCTGCTCCAACCTGCCCGGCTGCTTGCGGCCTCGCGCTCATTAAGGCTTTTTTCCCCTCAGCTATAGGTCATACGGAGTGACATCAAAGCCTCTCTGCCTCCTCTGATCTGATCCGCGCACAGTTTCGCATGGATTTGTCCCTTAGAAGAACCTGCTTGAGCAGACTTGTTTTGTGTTCAGATTCGCATTAGAAGTCTCTGTTTAAGCTATATTTGAGTGGCTACCAGCACATGGGCCACACAAAGAGGTGAAACCCGACACCAGTTTTGTCTGTGTTGTGTGTGTGTGTGTGTGTGTGTGTCTGTGTGTGTGTATAATATACTAAGCCATTAGGGAGGCTTTAACTGTAAACTGCTTGCTTCAATTAGCCTCACCTGAAAAATTGTTTAAGCTGTGTAAGATTTTGGCAGTGGGTGTTGCTGGCGGGGGTCATGCCAAGGTCGTGTCAGAACGAGCCTGTGAGCGTCGCTTTATCTCTCCTCAGCTGTGATGAAATGTTTGTTTTGAGATTGCGTTGTAATGACCGGAACAAGGACGTAATAATAGTGAATAATATGGGAGTAATAGGTATAATGAGCTGATTAACACTGCGTCCTGCGGTTCGGTGTGTCTCCGTTCTGCTGAAACCGAGAAGTGAGCCGGCCGCCCTGATAGGACAGCGCTGTGTCATATCCTCTCTGCTCACGCTCCTTTCCTGTGTGGCTGCTCTCCAGCTCCTCTCTGTTTACTCAGGACAACAGGAAGGAGCGCTTCGCTGGAGAGCACCTGTCCATGTAACTTCCTTTGCTGGAGTGGCTGTCTGCCGAGGCTGTCTCTCCCTCACTCTCCCTCTCTATCAATCTCTCTATCTCGATCTCTCTGTCTTTCTCCCCGTTTTTTTCCTCTCTCGTGCTGTCTCCCTCTGCCACTCTCTCTTCTTCTCTATATCTCTGTCTCTCTGTTTCTCTCTCTCTCGAGTCACAGGAGCTCACTGCCACTCTCTCTCCTCTCTCTCCCTCTCTCTTCCTCATATACACTCTCTCTCCCTCACACACACACACTCTCTCTCCCTCTCTCTCCTCTCGCCCTCGCTCTCTCTCCCACACACACACTCTCTCTCCCTCTCTCTCCTCCTCTCTCTCCCCCTCCGTCTCGGTCAGAGAGCGCGTGCGTTCGGAGTCAGGGGAGGGGAAGCCGGCCGGACTCTCGCCTCGGGAGGGGATTGCAGCCGGGGATTCTGCTCTGCTCTGTAAATTAATCCCCAGTCTGTGTTTAAATGGCTGCCGGGAGCCCAAAGGAGGGGCGGCAGCCGGTGCCACATGGAGGTCACTGCCGCTTCTAGGGGAGTATTTCTTCCCCCCCCCCCTCCGCTAGCGCAGAAAAACAAACCTACACGGGACCCCGCTGGCCCCGTCATGCCGGCCCATGCTGCGGAGGGTTGTCATGAGCTCCACCGGGGTGAGTAAATATCCTGCCTGTCCGCCGGTGTGGGGGAAAGACCCGCGCGTTACCGGGGCGAGCTCTCTCTGGCTGCGTTTGCACAGCTCTGTGGAATGCCCAAACAAGGCTGCCGTTTGCGCCTTCTCCGTTTAATGCAAGTCTCGCTTTTTTTTGGAAAGCCGTGGTTAACAGGCTGGTGTCTGTTTTGTGCTAATGGTGGGGGTTTTTTTTTTTTTGCTTCCCTGTTAGAGCTGTAAATATACTAACAGATTTGCTCCTTCTCAGAGTGCTTTGATCCCAATATTTGTGACTTGTCCATAATGGCTTATTACAAGAACAATTTCAGCTCATTACAGGGCTGTGTTATTTATTTTTCTTGCCGTGTCTCTTATTTGTTATTTTGCCATTGAAAGTTCTGCTTGTTTTGCTCTACCTCAAAAGCTTTGGAATGACCTGAACTCACTCAGTACAGTATTTGTCATGTTAAGATTTCATTTTGCTGAAGGAGACTTTTTTTAGGTCTTAGAAGGACTCTTTTTTGTCAGCTTCCACAAATAAAATGAAAGCGAAGGAACAGAAATGTACAGTGTAATTGAAGTGGCCCAAGTTGTTTTCTCTGAGTTGGGCTGTGATGAAGCTCAGTGCACTCGAATGCTTTTAGCTCACATTAGCAAGGTTATCCCTTGTGGTTATAATGCTATGCGGTGAAAAGCAATACTGTTGCTGTTGTCCCTCTCCCACTGTCAACAAACAGAAGCAATCGCTAAGAAGCCACTCTGCATTTGTTCCTCAGGTGTTTAGTCCAGTATACAGAAACATGTACAGCACCAGTCAAAAGTTTGGACACACCAGCTCATAGAAGGGGTTTTCTTTATTTGTACTATTTTTCACATTTCGGAATAATAGTAAAGGCATCAAAACTGCAAAATAACACAAATGGAATTATGCAGTGACCAAAAAAAGTGTTGAACAAATCAAAAGTATTAAAAGTATAACATTCGATTCATGCATATCCATTAACCTCACAATTTATATTTGTTTAAGAAATTTCAAGCATTTAAGCATAAGTTTTTACATCAAAATGTCTTTGAATGCATATCTCCCATTATCTTGATCAGGTGTGTCCAAACTTTCGACTGGTACTGTATATTTATTTATGTATTTATTAAGCACAAATGTTGAATTCCTCACTCTTTTCCCTTATTGATAGTCTTATTTTCTTGCCTTCCTTGCCAACTCCTGCATCGCCAGCAGAGAGTGTGAATGTGTTTGAGATGCAGTGGCCAGCGTTTCATTGTCTGGCTGTGAGGAGTGAGGCAGAGAGCACTTTCATTCTTTTTGTGTACCCTTTTTTTTTTTTTTTTTTTTAGCTCCTCGCTTTTCAAGGAACTCCAGCTTTCAGATTGGGCAGGGGCCAGGCGTTCCTGCCCCCCTCCCCGGCTCTGAAGTGAAATCTGTCCCATGATGACGAGCGAGAAAGGGAGCAGCCAGGCCCTTTTTCCTTGTGTGGGACATTCTGTGAGAGTGAATCACTGAAACGCCGAGCTGTGGCATATGACAAATCAAACAAACGAGACTAAAGTTTACAGTGTCGTTCCCCGTGAGGCCGGCCCATCTTTGGAATAAGCCATTCGGACGCTGGAACATACATTTGTGTCCTTTTGAGGCAACCGCTGATTCATATCTCAGTAATATTATTTTTGAGATGCGGTTATCTGAAGTATTTTTTTTTTCCCCCGCAAATGTTCCATTTAAGAGCACAGACACAATCGTGGCAGCATTTTGAAGGCCTTTGTTTGCCCAGTTACATAAGACCATTAACTTTGTATGTATTTTTTAAAAAACTTAAAAATAACATTTTTCGTCTCAATTTTGAGCTTAATGGGAAAATCCTATGAGCCGGTTCAAATTCAAATGGAGAGGGCCATTCTGAAATGAAAATGATTCGACGTGGAATTACCCAATATGGTATACCTCCTCCGCTCTGTGGACCGTTAGATGTCACAGGCGAAGTCTACAGACCGGGCTTTAAAAAACACAGAGGGCTTTTAACCGTTTCCATGCCTGGCCTGAAAGTCATCACTGTGGAAACACTGCAGGCTCAGGATGTTATGACAGGAGATGAGCGAACGCTGATAAAATGCCAAAATATTATGACATGAGGGATGGATGGGAATTCTTAATGCTTCTCTGTGAGAGAGGAGGATGCTGGGAGGCCTTCTTTTAGCACCGCTTGTAACCCCTGACTCTACAGAGCAGTGATTGGTAACCTGGTGGAGTCTACACTGATGCATAAGGCTGGACAGGCATCACTAAGCGAGCTCCGCATTGATGAATCTCCACTCTGTGTTTCCTGTGGAGGTGACTGGGGGCATAAATGCTTCAGGGATCCTGTTTCTCCGTCCCCTTCCTCTGCTCACCGTGCACGCGCGCACACACACACACACATGCGCACACGCGCACACACACGCGCACACACACACGCACACGCACACACACAGAGAGATGGACCACATGTCTTGGTGCCAGATAGTGGCTGCAGTTGTGGGCTCAGTGTGGAGCTTCTCTGAGATGCTGGTAAATTGGCAGTAAATTGTGCTGTGTGTGTTTTGGTCACTCACATGTCTATAATGGCTAGCCGGTCTACCGAGCCTCACTCTTCTGAGCTTTGACTTAACCCTTTATCTGCCAAAGACAGACACCGTCTTGAATATCTTTGTCTCCAATATTGCAGATGATCTCACAGTTTTAGTTGAAATAAGGAAAGACCAATTGTTTGACACTTTGTGCTTTGGTTGCTTAAACCTTCTTCTTTACCTGAAACTCTTATTGTGTCTCATAAAGCATAAAGCTTGAGGGCTTGTGACTTAGAAATGACCTGAGAGTGAAAGGGGAGTGCACCAATCACAGGCACTGAGAGGCCAGAGAAGCTGCTGGGTCCTGTTAGGTGCTGCCCATGACCTTAATGTATTAGTGTCTGTGTGTGAGTGTAATGAAACTATACACTCAAAAACAGAAATGATACATGACCACCTCTTAACCTGCTTTTCTGTAGTGATGATTCGCTGGCACTGTGGAATTAATTATTAGTTATTCATTACTTATTAGTTATTTATCTCCTGATGGAGAGTGAGGACGACCACACTGAAACATCAGTCCTGTGAGAGTACCATCCTCCAGTGCTAAATAAGCTCAATCCAGATTTTTCGATTTTTCTTTCTCGATGGCCTACAGTAGCTAGGAGAGCATCTTTTCAACTTAAACCTGAAACCCCAACCCCCTGCCGCCCACCATTGTTGAAACCTCCTCTGAAACATGACGATTTGCGCTTATAAAGCCATGCTGGAGTGCTTGCCTATAGGCTGAGTGGAGGAATTCGGTGACCTCGGCAAACCTGTCTGAAAGTGACGTTATCTCCGCCGAATCTCCCCAGCTCGCTGTGATGTAATCAGATTAGAGTGCGGTTATCCCTCCTTTCTCTACACGCTACACGCTCGTCATCACAGAGGGGCAGCGTCTGTAACGCACGTTTAGCTGAGGAGTATATCAAATTGCATTTATTGTTTTTTTCCCTCCACGGCAATGCGGTGCTCCTGGACCTCGGTCTGCATGGCTGATGCCCTTCGACAGCGCTCTTTCACACTCCTCGGTGCGTGTCCCTCCTGCTTTGGCGGTGCAGCACCCGCGCAAGCTCGCATTTAGTGCGCTCGGCCCACCCCGAACGGCGCCGGCCGGGGCCACACAAATGACCGTTGTCAGGCGAGGCACCGCACGGCTCGGAGACACGGAGCTTCTTTGGAAACTCCGCTGTGGAGTTCCTTTCACTCGCCGTGTGTGAGTCCGGTCGGCTTAAAGGAGGAGGCCTAGCTGAAGGTGTCCCTGGCTGCACTCCTGTGTTCTCGGCTCTTATAGTGTGTCTCACAGGGATCTCTCCTTTTATAGCCTGTGAGTGCAGTGGAACGGTGCTCCCGATGTGACCCAATCCAGAATAATAATAAAAAGAAATCTCCGCCCTCCTTTTCATCGGAGCTCAGACACAAAGCAGAGTGTCTGTGCGAAGTTTCGGCCTGCCGGAGACCGCCGCTGCCTTTCTCTCGGTTCTGTGGGAGGCTTCCTCAAATGACTCTTAAGTACGGTCACATTTCAGCCCTCTCTCGAGGAGCGAAAGGAGCCGCCTGCCAAATTCTTTCCCCCTTTTGTACACGGACGCTTGAATAACAGGCAGGGAAAAAAAGGGGGTCGGCTTTACTGCGCTGGCAGCTTTCCCTCCAAATGAGGCGGGGGGGCGAGGGGGAGAAAAGGCAGCTAATTACAATCGTATGCCGATTTCAGCACAGTATCTCCTCCACAATCTCTCCCTCCTTATTCTTCTGCTTCAGCTGTGTTAAAAGCAGGGGGAGAGAACCAAACACGCGAGCATTCCGGCCTCCATTACAGTAATAGAAAATCGAAGCCAGGCTCGGAGCCATTATCCGGAGGGATCCGGGTGCGAGGGGCAGGCGCATCGTGTCGCTCCGGAGTCTGTCACCGTGGAGACCGGGGCGGGAGGAGAAGGGGTAATCCTCCCGTGACGCGTGACGCCAGCCGGAGTGAAGCTGGCAGCCCCGCCTCTCCGAGACACAGCGCGAGCCTGCCGTCCACGCTCGCTGTCACTTGTCATGGGGAGTCCCGGAGACCGTGTTTCTGCGGAAACGGTCCAGCAGCGGAGCGTGGAGGGTCACTCGCAGGGGCACGAGCCGTACGATTGGACGACACGCCCGTCTCCCGCCGCGCGGTCGTCTCGGAGGTAACGGACACCCGCCACATGGAGCATTTCTCTGAAAAGCACAGAGAGGGAGGGATCGAACGGAGATTGCGGCGTTCTCACACCACGCCTGATTGTTTTATATAGAAATATGTATCGATTCGTGTGAGTAATTGTGCATCTGGGTAGTTTTGGTGCTGATTGCATTGATTGCTCTGTTGCCTTGTACAGATTTTGTTCCCCTGGGGTCTGAGTGCTGTTATGCTTCTATTCTCTATGCTTTCACACGAAGCTGCTCACAGTCACGGCTATTCACTGCTCGCATTTTTCAGTTGTATCTGTTGAATGACCTGGGACATTTTTACCCGAAGGTTCTACACTGGCCTTTATTTTTTGTGCTTTTAGAATTTTTTGCTGTGAGAATTTTTGTAATGATTTTGTGAGAACATTTTTGTAATGATTTTATTATTTAATTTTTTAAAATTCCTTGAAGTGGCCTGTGTGTTTCTATTAAAGAGGGTGTGATTGTACAGGGAACTGTGGGGTCCCCTGGGGCCAGTTATATGAAGCCAGAAATGACCGTGGGAGTTTATTTGGAAGGTGTTTTTGAAAGACTTCGCTCAGGTGCTGAATGGTGTCACATTTTATAGGAGAAAAATCGATTGACGCTCTCATCTCTTGCATTGAGATGAAGCTGTATGCAAAGCAGTTGTGGCATATGTGATTGAGAGAGGAAGACTTTACTGTCGTAGCCTATTATCTGATTAATGCTTATTTTACAGTAAGGGAGGCACATGCACACACACCCATGCTTATAGAGTCATACTTTGTTAGCGCTAAAGGCAGCCACATTTTGGAGAGGTACTTTGACTTGCGTTCAGCGGATGCCCTCATTTTGCATCCTGCTGCAGATTATGTTTGGAAGCGTTTATTAATGATGCTGAAACGGCAGTGTGCGGGACATGACCTGCTGCATGCAGGCCGCCCGGAGGGGTTCTGACCCCCTGCTCTGATTGGGCGATGCTTGGGGTCCTTCGTTTAGAATGTCGTGAGAACTCGCCCATCTGTTGCATACCATGCGTTGTGTTTTTGGCGCAAAAAGAAGCTTGTGCTTTCGTTTTTTTTCCCCCCTCCCTGATAAAACGGCTATTGATAGGATGCTGTTCTATGTTTAGAAGCATCATCTTCTGCGGCGCAGGCTGGATTGTGTCTGTGCCAGAGCCAATCGTCCCTGAGACCTCCGGTCACGTCGGTGAACCCGGAGGCAGCGGCCTCTTTAATGAAGTTTTAATGAGCCATCGCAGACGAAGCCCTTCGCTAATGTAAAGCCTCAGAACGACCGAAATACTCTGTGTCCGTCTTATCTGTGGCCCGGCGCTGTTCTCACTGGACTGCGTTTTTAATGCGCCCGATTCCATCAATTTTACATCTCGCTCAAATTAAATCGATTAACTGCATTAGGGCAGGCCGGACCCATCTGTTTGTGCCATTTGTTTGCTTTCGGCAAAATATATAAATATATCTTTGTTTTTAATCTGCTTTTCCACAGCCATCTGCATTGGGATTTCGGAGGGGGTTAAGAAAGTGCCCTCTGGGGTAAATCACTCGATTTTAAATATCGGAGATTAAGTGATGAGGTAGTTTCTCTGTTTTTGGGCTCAGTCCAGTAGGACCTGCAGCAGGAGGGGGCGCGTGCCTGGGTCACAGATGTGTGCGTCCCTGCTGGACTCCTTCTGCAGGACAGACTCGTCTCTCCCACGAATGCATTCGGATCCTGATTCATTGGCATGCTGCGGGCGGCAGTGTGGTGTAGTGGTAACGAGTAGGGCCTGTAACCGAAACATTGCCAGTTTGATTCCCTGTGCTGGGACGCTGCTGCTGTACCCTTGGGCAAGGTACTTAACCCAACATTGCCTCAGTAAATATCCAGCTGTATAAATGGATAGTATGTAAAATTGTAACCTAGATAACTCGCTCTGGAAAAGAGCATCTGCTAAGTATCAATAATGTAACATAATTAGAGCATGCTGTTTATGAAAATTAGCATTACTGCATGAGCACATGAGTCAGGTTATTGCCTGTATTTAATCATTTCTGTCCTATACAATAGGAGAGAATAGTTGGAATGCATCACATGCTGAGATGTTGCAGAGTTCGGGAACTCGGCTGGTGTGGCAGTGTGGTCCAGGCGCAGTCGGCTCTGATCAGCAGCATGGCAGCCATGACTCCTGGCAGGCCCATCACGTCGTGTTAGAAAATGCATCTAAGCAAGTTTTGCCCTCCTCTCATCCTCCTGACGAGCTGGGTTTCAGCGTATGTCTCCTGTGTGCGGCTGTGTCACAGGCCAGTTTGAACACATCAGCACGTCTGTGACTGCACACCGGGAGACTGAGAGAAACTGCTGACGGGGTCGGGCCAGCCCCCCCCCCCTCCCCCAAGCTCAGCCGAAAGAGCGGGGAACAGACAGCGTCCCTGCCGGGGGGTCAGCGCTGTGCCAGCTCCTCGTCATGGCGACGGCCTGCCTCACTCCCGTCCCGTCAGACGCGGCGGAGTGGACGTGACGTGATGTGATGTCACCGCCCCCCTCCTCCCCCGCGCTGTGAGGACCAGGGGGAGGAGGTGGCACCTGCCCCACCTGCCATGATGAATCAGACTCTCTCCCGTCCAGCTCACGTTTTGCTACAGAGTTTTTCCTGTAGATTTTTACTTACTCTGCTGTGTACTGCTGCGGTTAGCTGCAGCTAGCTGGCTCCCAGAGCCTGTGGCAGAGTGGGGGAACAGCAGGCCCAGCAGGACTGGATGGCACCTGGTTAGAGCTTAGGCAGTTAGGGCTAGGGTTAGGCCTAGGGTTTACAGTTATTGTTATGGTCAGGGTTAGGCCTAGGGTTACAATAAAGGTTAGGGTTAGGGTTGCAGTTATTGTTATGCTTAGGGTTAGGCCTAGGGTTAGGGTTATGGTTAGGAGTTAAGGGTAAGGGGTTAGGGGTTATGGTTAGGGTTATAGTTAAGGGTAGGGTTGGGGTTAGCGTTACATTTAAGGTTAGGGTTATGCTGGATTGTTGGATCACACTTCTAATGTTGTGTGTAAGCATCACTGCCTAACCTTTTCTGTCAGACACATGCCTTCCTCCTGCTCTTCAGGTTTTCATTTGTGGAAATCATTTATGTCTTTGCCGTAAACTGGGATGATTAATGCATATCAGTCTAGCTGCGGAAACCGTGCTTCTGTTTTCCTCTAATTTGGTTCGAACCTGGCCAGGCGTCTGTGCATGTAAAACAGACTTTGATTCACCCATCCGCCGAACAGACGCCTTCTTCCTGCAAAGCTGGGACATGGAGACTCACAGGCCCACGGCTCCTCAAAAGCAGAATTCTAAAAGCTGTCAGCACGACCGATGTGGGAAACCAATTTGCACCCAGATCTCTGTGCTTCAAAATGTGAGGGAGGAAGTCTTGGCAGGTAATGGCTCATTCCTTCACTGAAGTGATACGTGATTGGTTAACGGGAAACTTTGAGACATAAAGAGGGAAGTGACCTGCTTCCGATTCTGATTGAAATATGGTGTCCGTATGGGCGGTAGAATGTGCAGTTTATTTGTACATTAGCAGTGTGTGAGAACTCTGCTCTGAGGTCTGCATGTGCAGCTGGTTTTCTGTAAAGGAGCGTCAGAAACAAATCCAATTGTTTGGCTGGGTTGTGAAATTGTCTGGGAAAATATGTCTTTGTTTAAATCTGCGACAGCTAGAACTATTCCACTTTTTTTTCACATGAATGATTTTCCCTCACTGATTATACTGCATAACATCTTCATTTATTTATTAACTCATTCTTTTATGTATTCATGTATTTGATTGGGGCAAACGCAGTCCAACAGTGAACTATTGAGCAGCGCAATGATCGATACAGTGTAAAGGTTTTTTAGGTAAGGCTGGTTTCTGACACCAGTCCTTAGGTAGGGAGAAAGGAAGAATCTGAGTCTGAGGGTACGGACGGGAAGTTCCTGTGTCATACCTGAGCACCTATCCCAGAAACCCCTGCTTAAAGCAGTGAGTGGCTGCTGTATGTTTTCTCCACCTTTTTACAGCGAGCAGCTCAGCTCCATAACCCCCTGTGCCTTTCAACCCACGGCTTTCCCTTCATGAACAAACACTTCAGCAGGCTAATCATTACAAGAGTGCTTTTTAAACCCATCAAGATGCTTTTATCCTCTAGATTTTAAGGAAATGCATCACTTCTGACCTCAGAACTATTAGCAATTATGCTATTTTCATATCAGGCCTCATTGCCGCCGAGTACACATCCTTTGAGTTCTCACTCCGCCGCAACAGAAAAAGGTGTATTAATGTGAAATAATCCCTGCCTTTTTTAATGAGAAGGTAGCAGATTTCATGTAAGAGTTGTCTTTTTAAAGTCCTGCATCGGAGCGTGCACGGTGTCTCCACACAACGCTGAGAGCCCATTAAAACCTTGTGTGGGTAAAACGGCCCATCTGAACTGAGCTGGGAAAGCTCTTCAGATTGCAGAGAACATGTGGAGGGAGATCGCTGATAGTTTTCACCACGTTTATGTCACCGTTGGCTAATAAAACGCAGGGGTTGGACTGAAATAGCCCGAGATGAAACGGCCAGCTGTTTCACGTGCCGCTGTGGCGGACAGCGGCGAGCTTCCCTTTGTAGCCGCGGTTATGGCGGACACGTTTAAGGCCTCTGCTTTCAGCTCTGAAAGCTCTCCGAGGGGGGCAGGAGGACTGCGCTCCCTCTCACGTCTGGATGCATCTGGGTGGACATACCAAGCATCTGTATACTGCTATTTATAATCCGCTACAAAGGCTATTTCCTTGATGCATGCTTGCCAGACACAGCAAAACGCTCATTTCTGGCTTTAATTGTCTTAACTTATTGAATTGTTCCAGGGAGCTTGTAACGAGCTCCTTATGATACATAAATGTAGAACTGCAAAAGCTGTTTTGAAATGGTAATATACCCCATGGGTAGTTTAAGTCAATAGAACATGACATTGATCAGCTCGTTTCAAGGTGCTTACTTCCATTTAATGCTCATATCATCATATTTAATAATGATATCTATCGCCAACTGATACTCATGCACACACTTCACTGAAGATATGCAAAGGAACATCTCTTTACATTGCCCATTACATTATTACATTATTGGCATTTAACAGACGCTCTTATCCACTTATACAGCTGGGTATTTACTGAGGCAATTGTGGGTTAAGTACCTTTACCCGCGGGCATCAAACCGGCAACCTTTTGGTTACGAGCCCTGCTCCTTAACCACTACGCTACACTGCCTCCCTGTGTTCCTCTGTACCAGGCTATAGGAGGAAGGAATGTTTCTCCTCCTTTTCTCACTCCAGACTCAGTTTCCTACTCCCACTGTGCTGATGAGGGATGTATCGCAGTTGTTTGGCTAGAGCAGTCTCCCTCTCAGTACTGATGTGATCATTTCCCATGAGCCAGGCTTTAAGCCCGTCACATGGTGATAATACTCCTCTGATGCAGCAGTAGAATTAAAACAGTAGCTGAAGCTCGCTAATGTAAGCACTAATAATAAAGGCATTAGTACCCAGAGCGAGCTCGGTGCCAGAGGTGTGGGTCCTTCATGTCGTCTGAAATGTCAGCTGTAAGGGGAGGCTTCTGTTGCGTCTGCCTGCGGTCGCTGTGGCTAATGTCGCTGGCTGGATCCGCTGCTTTCCCGGGCTCTCCTCTTTGATGCTAATTATGTTTTTGCTCCCCTCCTGGCATGATGGAGATGTTTGGTGTATCGGGACCAGATCTCTTCTGTGGTGGGAGCCAACTGTAGAATGCCGGGCTAATCCCCAGATGGTTTCATATGTACAGGCCTGTTTGTGTGCGTGTGTGCGTGTGTGTGTGTGTGTGTGTGTGTGTGCGTGTGTGTGTGTGTGTGTGAAACACTGCCTGTCATGGTGAATATTTCAGCCTTTAGATTTTGGTTCCAGTCTCCTCCACGGGAACTTGCACATGGTGACCATTCATTGCCCCGCTTAGATGGACTGGCACGCTGACCGCTTTCCTGGAACGGTATAATCTTGTGGTAAAGCCAGCTGCAGATCAGTGTGTCGTGTTTCAGTGGAATTAATTTGGAATTAATTTGGGCTGGGGTGGGGTGGGGTGGGGGGGTGGTATGATGCTTCAGTATACCCCAGTTTTGGGGGCAGCGTAGGCCCGGCTAGCGTTGTGATGTCATCAGGGCCCGGTGCCAGCGTCAGCGGGCTCGCAGCGGGACGCTTCTGCGTGTCCCCAGATGTGGGCGGGCGGGGGAATGGGTGGGGGCTCGGAGGCCGCAGGGGACTGTCCCCGCGAGAGCCCCATTGTTTAATTGGAGATTAGCGGGATAAAGGGATGTGTGCGGCGTGTCATCTGTTTATCTTGGGGCCGTACCCGGACAGGATCTGATTCAGCGCCCGGCGGGCCGGGACTGAGGTGCTTTGTGCTCCGAACAATGGGTGGGCCCCGGACGGAGGGCGCTGTTGGGACCCGGACGGAGGGCGCTGTTGGTGCCGTGTGGCATTGTCACTGTTATCCCCCACCCAGGGGCTTCTGGGACGCCTCGGAACGACTGGAGTCAGTGCTTACACAAAAAGAGAATCGCCTCAGTTCTTGTACATTACATTATTGTCATTTAGCAGACGCTCTTATCCAGAGTGACTTGGACAGTTTTTTTTTTTTTTTTTTTTTTGCATGTCATCCATTCATACAGCTGGATATTTACTGAGGCAGCAGTGCCCCGGCGGGGAATTGAACCAGCAAACCCCGCAAAAACCTTTTGGTTTACGAGCCCTGCCCCTTACCACTGCCCTACACTGCCACCCCAAGTAAAATGTATTTTGTCTTTATTATTATTCTTGTGGTGTGACACGTCATTGGCCTTAATAATTTATGCATGTTGTGCCCTTGATTTCCCATCCATTGAAAGTCCCCGGGATCAGATGTCCGCTATAGGGCGGCAGCGTGATCTGTGATCTGTGATCTGTCCTTCCCAGCATTCCTGCTGATCCCATGTGGAAGGCTTCTCTCTGCAGTGAGTGAGGGATATACATGTAAGAGAAAATCCCATTAAAAATAGACTCCAGTCATCCGCTTACTTAAGGCTCTCAATGAAACCATGCGCCGGTGAAGTTCCCTGAGCTCCTCCATCCACCACATTACATTACATTACATTATTGTCATTTAGCAGGCACTCTTATCCAAAGTGACTTAGATAGGCTGCAGTTTCATCCATTTTATACAGCTGTATATTCACTGAGGCAATTGTGGATTCAAAACCTTGCCCAAGGGTCCAACAGCAGTGCCCCCGCGGGGAATCAAACCAGCAACCTCTCAGTTACAGGCCCTGCTCCTTACCTCTACACCACACTGCTGCCCATCCATGTGGGAAGAGGAAAAAGCTGCCATAACCTTTTTCCGTTGGTTGGTTGGGATGAGGTTATGAGGAGAGAGACAGTATTAGCACTTATACTCATGGCTGTTGCCACATGCAGCTCTAAGTGCGATCAGGGACAGATGGGAGGAAAGCCCAGCGGCAGGATGGGAAATATCACTTCCTTTGCGCGAGAGACAGAGAGCGACAGAGAGAGCAAGAGGGAGAGAAAGACAGAGAGAGAAAGAGAGAGAGCTGAGGTTCCACACCCACAGCTCCGTGGCTTCCCAGCAGCCTCTCTCTCTCCTGAGAGGATCGGGTCTTAGCAGGCCTTATGGCCACAGCAGATGCCGCGGTTTACCTGGTCACACCGCAGACACGGCCTTCACAGGTGTGCCTTCACAGACACGGCCCTCGGTCCTGGACGGCTCTCCTTTGCTGTCTGTGCCTTGGCCGTGCTCAGCAAGTCTGGCACTCACGCGCCGGTGTTAAGGCGTTTAGGCCTCTGGCCGTCCACGCAGTCAAACAAGACAATCTGATTATGGGTTTATAAAGGGACTTGCAGATTAAAGGCACACAGAATGTCTGTATTTAGAGATCTTAAGAAACCTGGATCTGTTTTACTCCCTTACAGTCCAAAATGCTCTATGCTAATCTTTTGCATTTAGTGAACACTTTTTTCTGGTTCTTTATGTAACCTTTTCCAGGCCCGTGTCGGTATTCGTGCGGATGGTGAGAAGCGCCTCTCTGTGTGACCAACCGTAGAGGTTGGGGCGGGTCTCATGTCTGGCTCTGCTCTTGCTTATCCCCCTCTTGAGGAGGTCAGTCCTGACACGCCTCCTGTCCTCATAACGACGCAGGAGAAGCCTGGCGCCTCTCCACCAGTCCTGTGTGCTGGACATGACGTTGCTTTTGTTTGATTTTGCTCGCAGTTGATGTATGTGAATTACTCTTCCTCTTCTTGTGTCAGCTTCGTCCCACAGTCCCTGTGTACAGTAGGTCCTCAGAAGCACAGTAGTAACCTCTGACCCCGGTGGCCCAGTTTTCCCTGATGCCATCAGCCAATGACTGTAGCTCCTGCTGCCCTCTGCACATCAGAAAGGTTACTCGTTCAGTGTCCTTTTTTTACGGTCATTTAACGGGGCATGGCATGTCCTTGAAAAAGCACATTGCCGTGAGGCAAGTTAGCATTCAGTGTGCACAGACATTAATATCAGTCGCAGCGTGCGATTTGTCCAGAGCTTTATTCTTAACAGTCATACTGTTCTAAGTATTTCTGCTCTGAAGGTTCAGCATTGTAGAGGCTGCTGCGTTTGCCAGTGGATTACTCTGTACGCTTTTTTTTTTTTTTTTTAAAGATGAGCGGTTTAGCGTTACAGCTCTGGAAATTATGCTGAACAGTGGAAAAATGTGATGTCACTAAATGTACAGTCTGGAGTCTGGAGAGCAGGATTTCAAACTAAAAAATTACTTATATTTTTATTGCCTTTTTCCCCTGCGTATTTACAGGCAAGAACTGCTCTATTCTTATCAAACTTAACAGAATGTATTTATTTCCCATTTTGCCTTTGCTTTCTGTGCGGAATTGGTATCTTATAGGGACAATGTGACTGTTTTTGTTGTCAGTTGGGAATCGGTTGCTTTTGTGAAAATGGAGTCAAATGTGCACTGTCAGTCTAAAACTGAAAAGTCATTTTCAGGGAGGCGGACAATGGAATTACTTCTGAGAGATTCGATTTCGGAGGCACAGGGTTCAGCAGCCTGGCCTTTCTTACGGGAGAGGGAACTCTGCTCTGCCCTCAGACTGTGAGCCGTGAGGTGTGAGGTGTGAGGTGTGAGGTGTGAGGTGTGTGGTGTGAGTTGTGAGTTGTGAGTTGTGAGTTGTGAGTTGTGAGTTGTGAGTTGTGAGTTGTGAGTTGTGAGGTGTGAGGTGTGAGGTGTGAGGTGTGAGGTGTGAGGTGTGAGGTGTGAGGTGTGTGGTGTGAGGTGTGAGCTGTGTGGTATGAGTTGTGAGGTGTGTGTGTGTTTGTTGGGGGGGGTTGGGGTTGGTGTGGGTGGTGGGTGCTTTGTGGCTTTAAGCGGAACGGCGGTGTTCCCCCTGCTGTTGACTCCGGATGCAGGATCGCGGATACGCCCGTGTTAGCCAGTAGCGGTGAATAATTCAGGCGCTGCCGGGCTGAAAGCTTTTTTGAGAGTGCTCCAGTGAGAGGGAGCGACAGCGGCAATGCAGAGGCGTCCTGAGGAGACGGGCCGGCGGGGTGTCTCTCGGGGAGGGGCGAGCTCCGAACGCCCTGCTGCGGGCCACGCGCCGCCAGGGGCAGGGGGGTGGTGTCCCCGGCCCGCCAGCTCTCTGAGTGATCAGTGGCAGCGCAGACCCGCAGGGTGGGATGAGTGTGTGAGAGGCTGCGGGCGACAGTCCTGCTGGAGGTGGAGCCGGTCAGCCGGGGCTAGGTGAGTCGACGGGGCTCTGGTGGAGAGGCTGCGGGCTGCAGGAGGAGCCAGATGGGGGAACGTAGGTGAGATGCTCTGGGCTCTGCTGGAGATGGTTAAGCCAGGGGTCTCATCTCTTCTGCTTGGGCTCCGGTGGAGAGGCTGCAGGCTGTAGGGAGAGCTCTGAAGGAGTGCTGTCGGAGGGAGAGCTGCTCAGAGGAGGCTAGGTGAGACACCGCCCTTGGCTCTGTTGAGATGCTGAATGCAGGAGGCTCTCCACCTCTGCTCGGGCTCCGGTAGAGAAGCTGCAGGCTGCAGAGGGAGCTCTGAAGGAGTCCTGCTGCAAGGGGAGCTGGTTGGCAGAGCCTAGGCGAGATGCCCAGGGCTCTGGTAGAGAGACTGAGTGCAGGAGTCTCTCCTGTCCTTGGAGCTCTGGTAGAGAAGTGAGTGTGGGGGAGTGTAGCCTCCTCTGCTCTGTGTTTGGGAGTCTGTGTGAGTGGCAGAGAGTGTGGAGGGACAGAGAGGAGCAGACTCGCTCTGCCTGGAGGGATGAAATAGCAGCCTGCAGAGTCACGACACATTTCCCGAGGGTTTGGGGCAGGCACGCCGCCTTCTGGAAACGGTGCATGGCTCGCATCACGATCTGTGTGTGTGTGTGTGTGTGTAAACAAACGTGTGTGCATGAAGTAGGGAATTTTGTTCACAGCATTATTAACCTCGTGAGAGTGTGGCTTTGTTGCTCTGGTAATGACCTGATGAAGGCTATTTCTGTATGCCGTTGATTTGCAGAGTGCAGCACAGGGAGCAGAATGCCTCTGGGCTGTAAAATGGCAGCCTCTCCTTCACCCCCACATCTCCCTCATCGCTGTCACCATCCCTGCTCACAGCCACCTTCTCTGAGCCTTTTTGTCCCCTCTCTCTTGCCGTAGGAGCTCCAGTTTGAGCGGCTGACCAGGGAGCTGGAGGTGGAGCGGCAGATCGTGGCCAGTCAGCTGGAGAGGTGCAGGCTGGGGGCGGAGTCTCCTGGTGCGGCCAGCGGCAGGTACGGACAGTAGCCCCGGCAGTCCGCCACCCCGCCACCCAGGTCTCACTGCGCCGGATGTGTCCTGGGTGACGCAGTGGTCTCTGTGAAGGGTGCACGGGTTAAACACTATACAGCACAATTGCCAGGTGTTTATCAATAACTCCTAATGGCTGCTTTGAGCTAATTAGCATGCATGACTCAGGAGAGAGGCAGAAGGATGTCTGTCACACCGCGGGAGCAGATCTGTGTACAGCAAATTAAGAAAATGCGTATCGGTTGCGCTGCAGTAATTGTTCAGATCGATAGGCGGCGTGGATTAGTGGGCTGGGAGCCGGACTTGCAGCCAGAAGGCTGTAGGTTTAGAATTCCAGGACGGCCACTGCCATTGAACCTTTGAGTGAGTCAAGGGTTAGGGTTAGGGTTAGTTAACGGAGCCTTCCCGCTGTAGCAGTGAGAGCGCTGATAGCGCTGATAAGTCCCGCTGTAGCAGTGGGTGATGGGTAATAATGACGAAGGATGATGTGGAGGCAGTGTAGCGTAGTGGTAAGGAGCAGGGCTTATAACCAAAAGGTTGCTGGTTCAATTCCCTGCCGTGACACTGCTGTTGTACCCTTGGGCAATGTACCTAGCCAGGATTATATTCAATAAATTAATTAAATATCCAGCTGTGTAAATATAATAAATAATGTAAAACTGTAACCTATGTAAGTCACTCTGGATAAGAGCTTCTGCTGAATGCCAATAATGTAATGTAATTACAGCACATTGTAGTAATGACAATTGTTGCAAAACATGAGCCCATAAATCAGATTGTTGCCTGCATGCAGTAGTGTGAAAGTTTGGCTCTGGGTAATAGGACAGAATAGCTTAAATGCATCACATGTAAGTGTAATGAATTGGAGTTGCGTAAGTTGCCTGGGACAAGGGCAAGACCAGGTGAGGCGCCAGGAGAAAATACAGAGGGGTGCAGCTGTAATCCATGGGGGTGCACAAAAAGTAATAAATACCATGTAGACATCGGTATATAAGGAGACAATTGGAGGTGCACTGAGGTCCGTCGGGGGGTGCAGTGTACCCCTAAGCACCCCCATAGCGCCGGGCCTGGGCAAGGCAAAGAAGCCTGGCCTGCAGGCTGATGTGTTCCGTGTGAAATGCGGAGGAGGTGGGCTTGGTCGTGGACCCAGCAGAAAGGCAGGGTGTGATGCATTGTGGGATTGCAGCAGGCCCCGAGCCGCCCTCCGCCCGGACTCGGCAGCTCTCTCTCCTGGAAGCAGCACAGACACACCGCTGCACGCGTCATTGACTCCTCCTCGGCTAAATCTGTCACACTGAAGCTCCATTAATTCATATTAGCAGACATTACATTTGGACGGATCGGTTTCGTCCCTGACTCTCTTCGTTGTCTTTCCTCTGAGGTCGCACATTGCATCACTGGTGCTGTTGATGTTGGGACGATTGTGGAGGTTTGTTCCGGTCAGAGATCAGAAAGCCACAGAGGCTTTCGTAGCTGTTGCCGTTTCTGTTGCTGGAAAGCCCTTTTCCTTCACAGTGGCCGCTTTGTGATCTGAGCCCTTTTGTGCTGACATATACCAGGGGCTACATTCAAGCGCACATCATAGAGCCAGTGATTGATTAAAGTTCGTGTTTGATTTCCTTATTAGCATTAAGAACATAGCGGCAGTAGCGTAGCAATCAGCCGCTCTGGCTGGATTGCAGAGGATTCAGACGGAGAGTCTAATGGACTGTGGCAGAGGAGTCATTTGCTTATCAGGACAAATTCTCCTGCCACAGACCCTTCATACCACGCTCCTCTGTTAGCTTTGTGTGCTACACCTGTAAGCCAGACCATTACAGGTGCTGGATTCTTTGTACCTGAAGATGACAGCTCTTGATCTGTGGACTTGCCTAGAATTTCATGTGGTGTGTCATATCCTGTTATTCTACGTTACATTATTGACATTTAGCACATGCTCTTATCCAGAGCGACTTACAATTTTATCCATTTATACAGCTGGATACTAACTGAGGCTATTATGGGATAAGTACCTTGCCCAGGGACAGCACCAGTGCCCCAGCAGGGAATCAAACCAGCAACCTTTTGGTTACAAGCCCTGCTCTTTACCATGTTGCTATGCTGCCTCCCCTTATTATTAATGCTTTATGTTATTTTAAGATTGATTGACTGTACAGGTCAAACGGACACGGTCACCGTAACGTCTCCTCTTCCCCCAGTCAGTAAACCCCTGCTGAGGGCCTGGAAGCCTTCAGCGTGTGTCAGACTCATTGCAAATCAATCATACCGATGCTTAGACTAGCAGTAGACATTATGTCTGTGAAACGTAGAGCACATTGTCACTGTCACTGGTGTCTGCAGAGTGGAAACACACAAGAGAATTGACTTCGGTGTCACTTCTGAGGCTGCAAGATTTGAAGCCATGGAGAGTCGAGGTGGAACCAGCAGTTTCAGCATAGTAATTGATATTCCAGGGAGGTGATAATTCCCTGGATGATAATTGTAGGAAACCATCACTTTAATGTCTACACACTGTGAACAGATAGCAACTGGCTCCTTACACATATGTGGTGAGTGTGTCATTTGTGATATGTAATGTATGATATGTAATCTGAATAATATCAGGGTCAGCATTGCAGCATAGTGGTAAGGAGCAGGGCTCGTAACAGAAAGGTTGCTGGTTTGATTCCCTTCAGGGGCACTGCCGCTGTACCCTTGGGCAAAGTACTTAACCCACAACTGCTTCAGCTTGATAAACTGATTACATGTAAAAACTGTAACCATGTAACTCATTCTGGATAACAGCAGCTGTTAAATGACAGTAATGTAATGTGTGAGAACTACAGGCCAGAGATATGCTCTCGTTGGGAGTCTGACCAGCTAAAAAGCTTTGGGGGTGTGGGTCCCCGCCAGCTCTGTCCACATATGAGCACTATTGACAGTGGATAATTGGTGAGGCTCCTTAGACTCCTCAGTGGCTGCAGTAATCTCCCCCGCCTGGAGGCCGGCAGATTGGCTCCCTGTGGGTGATCAATACCACACCCTCTGTCTGTGACACGCTCCTCCAAAGAGAACGAACGTAAGCCATTTCACAGCACCGTCTGCGATCTGGGGGATGGGGGGGGGGCTGAATGGGGGGACGGTCTCGGAAACAGCCCAATTAAGCTCAATGGCCCATCCTCTCAACAATGGAGGTGACAGCGGGCCTGAGTGCCGAGCGGAGAGTCATTAGATTTCATTACAGCCCTGGCTCCACCACACCTCGCCTGCTATTTATCTTCCTTTGAATCGATGAGGGGAACTCAAGAGTGCGACGGGACCCCCTGTGCCCCCGTGTAACCACCTCCGGAAGGGGGTAGGTTTGAGTAGGACGGTGAAGCAGGGGGTGGGGGGTGGTGGGGGGTAGCAACAACATTTACATTACATTACATTATTGTCATGTAGCAGATGCTGTTATCCAGAGTGACTTGCATAGATTACAGCTGAGTGTTTACTGAGGTGATTCTGGGTTAAATACCCTGCCCAAGAGTATAACAGCAGTGCCCCCAGAAAGGAATCGAATCAGCAACCTTTTGGTTACCATCCCTGCCCCCTTACCATTGCTGCCAAAATGTGATGTCATGTTTACCTCACCTGAGAAAATAAAAAGCTACGGCGACGTGTAAGGTCCTGACGTGATTCTGCTCTTGTGTTTAAGTTTCACTGTTTCAAGGCTGAATGCGTTCACCTTGCTGTTCACCACGCCCACCTGTAAAGGTTGGCAAATCAGTATACTGGACGCACGACACACCGCCCACTTGGCAAATATTTAATAGCGATGAGGTTAATATGAATTCCAACGCACAAATCGCAGCTCATATTTCGCTTCCCTGTGGCCTTTTATGATTTGGTAAAGAAAATACAGTAGACATTTTTGATGCTTTTTATAACTCGGTATTTCAAAATAGAAAATGATCATTGTGTGAAATGTCGGGAATTTTCCATGAGGAGCATATAGAGACGACACGCAATGGCAGGGACTGAGAGACTGAGAGAAGAGCGTTTTGTTTCAATCCCCGTGTCTTAAAGCAGGAAATGTCTGGCTCATGTGCACGTTGCTGCACACGGTGCGAAAGGTTCACGCAGGCTCTCTGTTTGTGCGGCTACCTTCCTGAGCATCAGCAGTTCACGGGTCCCGTAAGACCCGCAGTCACCGCGGGGAGATGTCATTACGAATCAAGGCAGAAATCCGCGGGATGCGTTTGGAACGGCTCAGCGGAGCACACTACTTCAAGCATCTCCCCTTTTTTAATTGCTTTCACCGCATTGGCATTCTGATCACTGTTCTTAAATTCTGTAAGCTCATTTAACACCCCCTCAGACGGGGAGGGAACAGCCAGCAAATGGCAACTGCGGGTGCTCTCTAACAACCATCCGAGGATTTTCCTTTCGGGAGGATAGAGGACAGAGCGGCCTGTCTTTTTCAGCTCTGAGGCTGCTCTTTAAGATACAGGGCTACAGGCAGTTATCTCAAATAACATTTGGAATTATGCGTTAATCCCCTATCTGAGCTCTAAGTGTAAAATAATCTCCATCTAAGTAATTAATTGCTTTCTAATACGCCCTTTTGCTCGAATCGCAAACGTGGTGCGGGCCAACTCAAGGGTTAACGTGCTTGTTACACACAGGCTTGTGCAGTGCACTTTGGTATCCAGCCCTGCCTGATCATGTTTGAATGAGAAGGTGGGGGGTGGGGAGTCGGAGCCTTCCCAGAATCCTTTGCGTCCTGTTTAAACGGGCTGGCCCGTAAAGCCGCGCTCCCCTCCTGCCTCAGCAGTTCTCCGCCTCCGTCCGGACCCGGTTGGCTTTTGTCTTTCTGACAGCAGCCTGAGCTGTCTGCCCGCGTGGGTTTTTCCGGCAGGTTCCGGGAGCGGAGACTGCTGACCTCACCATCAATCCTCCCTCACCCCGTTCTGCTTGCTTTCGCCCGCGTTCCAACGGTGCCGAGTGTTAATCAGAGCGGCCGTGATGCACACCCAGGGGCCCTGGCTGGGCTTTAATACGCCAGGCCTTATTACGCGGCCAAGACAAACGCCTCTCCGAGTGCCACTCATTCTTCTTATTCTCATCCCGTACAGCCGGAGATAATGTTTTACTGCCGGTGCGTCCACGTGTTTGCACAGGATCAATACTTTTTATATTTATTGTGGTGCTGCTTGTCACTGGATGAGGGAAGAACTGCTTTCCCTGACCTTTTCGCTTATACTCCTTGACATACATATCTCTCGCTTCCAAGTCTCACAAAGACAAGAGAATGAATTATGAGAGGACTGATGTTTCATTGGAAAAGGAATAAAAGAATGTATATTTTTTATTTTGTAATTAGACATGAAATGAACTGTTATTATTGGTGTCGCTGCTATTAAATTATAGATATGACTGCCTTCACCTAACTCCATTCATTATGACAGACAGGCTGGGGTGTGTCCACATGTTCCTCTGGCTGTGAAAACTCTGTTTCCATCTATACATGTTCAGAAAACACACACAGACAGGGGGCCCCAGATCTGATCATTTGTAGCGTTAACCCACAGAGGCTTGTTTCTGAGTTGTGGTCTTGTTTTTGTTTGGAGCGCCGATGGGAGAGTTCATTTTGCAGATGTACAGGCCTGCGGTTGTGTCCGAGTGACATCATCTCATACCTCTCCTCTTCTCCTTCCGCAGCTCGTCTGAGAAGTCCTACAACTGGAGGTCTGCAGGTACGGTGACCCCGTGGTGACCTCCGCTGTTCTACTCTGCGCTGTTGGGGGGGGTGGGGGAGCAAGCTGGCTTAGGTGGTAACACCCACCATTATCGCTAAGTAATTAGATGAATTTTAAGGCTGATGTAACATGAATGCAGGAGGCTGCGTTTGTCATGGGAGGCCTGGGTTACAGGGCAAAGACAGCACCTCAGTGAGAACGTAGAGAGGCCATCACATGAACAGGCCTTCTGCAGCTCCGCCCCTCTGACCGATGTTTAACCTCCATAGCTGATTCTTTTTAAATACATAAATGAATAAATAACTCGTATTTGGCCCGCGCGGCAGTCGCTCAGTGTTTAATTTTGCACCATTTGTCTTGAAAGGAGTTGCTAAGCGTTTAAAGAGCTAAAAGGCGAGGAGGGTGGTTAGAATAACATGCAGCTGGCCCTGTTCAGCTCGTTCCCCCTGAGAGAGCCTGTCAGCAGCCTCTAATTTTTTAGAAAGGGAAGAAATTGCAAACGAGCACTTAAACCTGTGATAGCAGTACAGGCACACATTAAGTACCACTATTTGCAGAGAAGGCGATGGAAAAATGGCGGGTATTATTTTAAATGCAATTAATTGGGTTGGTCGTTTGGTTCTATTGACTGGCAACAATAATGAGATCTTGTACAATTTGATTGGGTACTCTCTCTGGTATGTTTACGTTTTTCTGAAGATGCAATTTGGGTAACGGGTAGATGGTAATAGATAGGGCAGCAGTGTAGCATAGTGGTAAGGAGAAGGATTCAAAACCGAAAGGTTGCTGGTTCGATTCCCCCGCTGGGGCACTGGGGCAGGGTAAGGTACTTAACTTGGGCAAGGTACTTAATCCAGAATTGCCTCAGTAAATATCCAGCTGTATGTAAAAATTGTAACCTATGGAAGTCACTCTGGACAAGAGCGTCTGCTAAATGACAATGATGTAATGTAATCTATGGGCTCTGAGGCATTATTTTGCAGGGAGGCTAATGCAGTCCTGTGTGCTGCCAAAAAAGATCTTCTGGGTCATCACTTTACAGTAGCCCCCGCCATGCCTATTTAACCAGTTTATCATGAGATTTGAAAAACAGGCTTGCATCAGTCAGTGACAGCGTGGCTTTTTAAATATGTATGCGAGCGCGGTCCGTGATATCTCATTACTGGCTTTGTGTCAGTACCGATAATCGGCGGGGTGTAATTTCGGGGGGGAGTGTCGGTCGGGGCGGGTGGCCTCCTGCCAGGGGGACGCGTGGCAGAGAGGAGCGCGAGTGACGAGCTCCACTCGTCAGGCTGTCGGATGTGCTACGTCAAAGACATCTGCACTAGTGGCCATTGCCAGGGAAACCGGGGCACGTTCCTCCACGAAAGTTGCCGTCTGTACGTCCGTGTGTGCCCGCCTCACCAACCCAGCACATTCTAACGCCTGCCTACTAACAGGGACAAAGACGGGCGGATTCCTGCCCGAAGAACCTCCTCTTTAAATTATATTTCGCAGAGAAGTGGAGAGCGTCAATTAATAGCCTGCGGTGACTCGGAGAAGAGCCTTATTACCGCACTTCTTTCCCTCTGCGAGATTGCCTAGACCTCCTTTAAATATGTAAAAGGCTGAGGCAACTTATTGGCGGTTAATGAATCTAATGACGCCTCGAAATATTTTCTAATAAAAATGAATGACCATGCTTTTTAAATCAACGTGTAATGATTGACGTATTTCGGAATTCTCATACAGAGCAGTTATTAAAGCTCACTCAGAGTGTGCTGCCCTGCAGGACCCTCCTGCAGTGCCCTCTGTCTCCGTCTGACTCTCTCTGTGCCCCCCCCCCCCTCTCTCTCTCTCAGATGCCTCGACAGCGGGCGACACCAAATCTCGGGTGACAGACAGCTCCCAGTCGCCCTCCTACCACCTCCGCAGTGACCCGGAGCAAGGGGCGCTGTGCTCTCCCGAGCAGACCTCGCTCCATGAAAGTGAGGGTCTGTTAATGCACCTTCACTATCACAGTGGCTCTGTTTCTGTAGTGGGTCATCACGTCCCTGATGCCCACAGTGGCTCTGTTTCTGTAGTGGGCCATCCCACCTCCTAATGCATGCAGTAGCTCTGATTCTGTAGTGGGCCATCCCACCTCCTAATGCATGCAGTAACTCTGATTCGGTAGTGGGCCATCCCACCTCCAAATGCATGCAGTAGCTCTGATTCTGTAGTGGGCCATCCCACCTCCTAACCCCCACAGTGGCTCTGTTTCTGTGGTGGGCCATCCCACCTCCTAACCCCCACAGTGGCTCTGTTTCCGTAGTGGGCCATACCCCTCCTAACTTCTGCAGTGGCTCTAGTTTAAAGCATGCCTTTGAGGCGGGGAGACTGATTCAAACCTAGACTCATTGGTGTCCTGCCCACTCCTGCCCCAAATAAAGACCTCAATCAGTCTGCCTGCATGTGAAGTGGAATGAAGTCACTGTGGGCCCAGAGAGCTGGGATTTCCCATCTCCATTAGGTCTTATGTAGATGTGTCTGTGTGTGTCTGTTTGTACATGCGTTCATGCGTGTTCATGTGAGTGTTTAGTGTGTCTTTGTGTCTGTGTGTGCACGCTTGTGTGTGTGAGTGTGTATAGTGTGTGTTTAGTGTGTGTCTACATGTCTGTCAGTGCTTGCCTGTCCGTGTGAGTGTGTGTGTGCACGAGTGTGTTTAGTGCGTGTCAGTGTGTGTATGCGCGAGTGTGAGAAAGAGAGAGAGTGTGTGTGTGTGTGTGTTTGTGTGTGTGTGTGTGTATGTGTGTGCATGTGAGCATGTTTAGTGTGTGTACACGTGTGCGTGCGTGCGCGCGTGTATAAGTGTGTGTTGCTCCCTGTTGACCGCGCCTCCTCTCCTCCCTCCCCTTGCAGGGTCTGCTGGGAACTCCCGCAGCTCCACCCAGATGAACTCGTACTCGGACAGCGGCTACCAGGACGCCAGCAGCTACTACAGCTGCCAGAACCTGGGCAAGAGCGAGCTGAGACTGCAGCACTCGTACCCGGGGCCGGGCGGTGGCTCCGCCCTCCTGAGGAGCACCCGGGCCGAGGGACAGACCTCCGTGCAGGTGCGGCGCTCAGCTGTGGGAACAGGAACAGGAAAACCATGTGACCTTATTAACGCACAGCCAATGGGGGTGTGGAGACAGTGTGGCAGTTCTGATTTTAAATACGTTTCTATAGCGTCCACACGTTAAGGTGATCTTGGGTACAAGCATTGGCCAGGTGGTAATGATAGTTTTTTATATTGTTATTTTGTGTTATCTGTGCATTATTGAAGAATGGATTCAGTTCACACACGCACGCAGACACACACACACACACACACACACACACACACACACACACACACACACACACACACACGCGGACTGATCTTATTTTTCCAGAGCCCAGAGCTGTAGGGTGGAAGGGGTGTAAATCTCTGAGTACAGTATAAGTGGCTCTGGACTCACCCTGTGTCTGTGTGTCCCTGTGCCCCCCCCCCAGGTGCCGGCGGGTGCCCCGGCGGCATCGGGCCGGGCGATGCGGAGGGCGAGCTCGGTGCAGTCCCGCACGCAGTCCCCGGCGTACGGCAGCAGCGTGTCGCCCTCGCGGGGGTCGCTGCGCACCTCCCTGGGCAGCGCGTACGGCTCGCCCGTCGTCACGGAGCCCAAGCCCCTCCCCAGCGTCTTCTCCAACTCCACGCTGCCCCCCTCCCCGCGGGCCGGCTCGCCCTACTCCTCCGCCCACAAGGCCGGGTCGCCCGCCGCGCTGCGCCGCATCGGCTCCGCCAACTCCCGCTCGGGCGGCGGGAGCCGCACCGCCTCGCCCTACCAGCTGCTGAGCGGCACGGGCCCCCCCGGACACCCGGGCTCACCCTCCTCCTCGCCCGCGCGCTCCGCCATGACCGCCGTGCCCCAGCACTATGGCTCCACCCTGCCCCGCGCCCCACGCCATGACGCCGACCCCTACGCCTACGACGTGTATGAGAGGATGATCCCGCCACGCCCCGACAGCCTCACAGGTCGGTGACCCCCCCCCCCCCCCCCCCCCGTCCTCCGCCCACCCCCCCCACCCCCCTTCCCCGTTCCCCACCCCACGCAGCACACCGAGGGCCCGTCCCGAAAACCGGCCCCAGCTGCCAGCTTGGCTTAACGGCGGCATCGCAGATCCCCATGCCAGACCACGTTACGCAACCCAGCTGGGCGGGTGGGGGGATGGGGGGGGGTGGAGAGCATGCTGCCGGGACCCGTCTGTCAGACGCGCTCACGTCATCTGGGATGACATTATCCCCGATAACCCCACTGAAACCCCCGATGCCCAACCTTACCGGGGACACGGTGCCTTTATGGAGGTTTGGTGTTTAATCTCCTTCATTGGCACACGCCCCAGTGGGGTGGGGGGTGGTTCTCCCGGTGGTTTGGGCCCATGCCTGTGAAGAAGACTGATGTAATAAGCCTCAGCTCCCCTGGAGACGGCAGTCTGTCCTGAGGGGGGGTTTCTGGGAGGTTCCGGCATGTCTTATGTGTGTATATACAGTCTGTTATTTTCCAGTCCACTCCACCAGTGGATTCCATGTCTCCTTGTGTTAATAAAAGACTCTTCCTCTCTGAGGATTCGCCAGGCCCCAGGGGGAAGTTCAAATGTAGAGCTTTAATAATAATAGCGATATTAATAAAGCGGTCGCAGTGCTTTGAAAGGTTAATCAATTATTCAGTTTTGCTATGTGGCTTATGTTTACCGTAATATTTTACGACAGCCCTCAGAAAAGCGAAAGCCCTTCAGGCATCAGATGTTATTAGCCTTTTAATTTTCTCCAGTGCTACCGTCGGTTATTATTATTTAAATAGCTTGTGTTCCAAGAGTGAAATGTAGTGAAAGAGCTTCCCTTCTCCCTCTTTGATATAGGGGGTAAATAATGCATGCGTTGCACTGTGAGGGAGACCTCTTTAGCTGTTATCCCTGTGTTTTTAAAGCTTGTAGACACAAGCTGTTTGACACAGTGACACGAGAAACTGCGCTTGTTCCCTTCCTTAAGTTATAAATAAACTGCTTTTAATTTTTTTTTAATTCCCCAAAGTGTTGATTTCTCCCGCTGACTGCTGTTCCCCCATTGCAGTTGTTGTTTCCGTGAACTACGCTGATTGTGTTAATTGAAATGGCATTCTGTAAAGGTTCACAACAGGAGGTGTGCGGGAGGGTGGGGGGGTTCACGCTATGCAGAGTAGGAACAGATATTCTGATTTCGGAGTGGGGTCTTATTTTTCTGCTCACCTTTAGCTAAAGGGGAGGAGGTTTGGTAGCGGAAGGGGAAATGATGAGTTTCTCTCTTCAGCCGGTGCTATATCACTGAAGTATGAGTAATGGGTCCGCCTCTACTCGTTTGTATCTTTTCCCGGTGCAGAAGAGCAAAGCTTTCTGTGCTTTGAAGTATCTGGCACAGTTTAATACAATTAGGACCAGTGCAGCTCAGCAGGGAGACGGAATATGAAATCTAATTAACCAATTAATGATGCTTTAATGGATATTTTTGCTGTAGCATCCTGTATCTATTTGAATTATTATTAATCAGCCTCTTTAATTTGCACTGACTGCTGCCCTTATTTGAAAAATGGTGTCCCATTTCTGTCTGGTGACGTTTGAAGACCTACGGGCAGTTTATTGAATAGCTACCTGAAAAATCCAAAAAGTGTCATAATAAGACCTCTTCTGATTGGTTATTCATTCACGATGTGTATTTAAATAATATTTTTGTTCTTTTTTGCGGCCAATGGAAATCTGCAGACGCTCTGGTAGATGAAATGCAAGGTGACCGTCCCCCATCGATACCCCGAAATGTGCGCATGTGTGTGAGGTTGTGTGTGTGTGTGTGTGTTTGAGGTTGTGTGTGTGTGTGTGAGGTTGTGTGTGTGTGTGTGAGGTTGTGTGTGTGTGTGAGAGGTTGTGTATGCCTTGTCTCCCTTGGACAGTGCATTAACTTCAATCCAGCATTTAATCAAACATCCAAGGTGATGGGAAGCCCTGGCATAGCTTCCCTGCCTCTCCCCTTGCCTCTCCCCCCGTCCCTCCCCCTGACTGCAGTCCTTCCCTGTAGTGCTGTGTGTAGTAGTGTGTGTGTGTTTGGATGAAGCTGAGAGAAGGTTTGACCTTTGGAAAGTGACCTCTTCTCCTGTAGTTGCAGTAGGTTTCCTTTGGTGACCCCACCCCTGTTCATTTGCATCATTTCGGCCTGTGTTCCTCCAGAAACACTGAACAGCAAAAGCATTGATTAAAGGGAAAAAAAATCAAAGGCTTCTTCTCTACAGTCTTAAGACGTTGTGATCCACAACCTGATTGAATCTCTGCTGTGAAGAATGTTTGTCTTGTTCGTTTACAGCACAGAGCTTAAGGAACGTAAGCTCAGATTTCCTCGTTTTATAGAACAAGTTTTTTTTTTTTTCACTTTGGCAATCCAAATGTGAACACAGGGCCAATTTGACCAAACATCCAGGAACAGGTTCAAAACATACCTCAGTGTTGAACTTCCCACCGAGCTGCTGGGAAGTGTAAGGTCATATTTGGCTGTGCTGTGGGCCATGGGGAAGTATTGTGGGTGTGGCCATATTTTCTTATTTCGATCCAGGACTGCTTCTGTGAATGCATCTTGAGCTAAAGTGGGGAGGGGCATGTGAATCCACACCACTGCATTAATTGGTTTACTCAGTTTGGGGGTGTGGCCTTTCATCTGCAACAGCTAATCAGCTTCAGCCCCAGCTCCCTGCAGTCACTGGCTTTGAGCCACTCTTGTTCAGTTACGGGTAGTGGATACCCTTCTTTTGTGATGCTGAAAATTGGAACAAGGGCGGAACCTGTTCCTATAATTGAACAATTTGAAAGAGCGTCACAGAAGCTACAGCGGCAGACATCAGCAGCAGAGGCCCGAGTGTGAAGGCTGTTTCACCGTGGGCCTGAAGCTCTACAATCTGACCAGTCACCCCTGCGAATGAGTCAGCAAATACATCTCTTTATTAAACCACGGTCTGTGAGTGACAGTGGCATAAAGACACAAGAAAATAAGAAGACAATCTGCCAAATTATAACTGTCTATTATAACTGTATTATAAATGTATAACTATTATAACTGTCTAGTATTTTTATTATTAAAATAAATTGCTCAAAGAGCCAACTCCCCCACACCCTTACCCATGATAGAGGTTTTTTTGTCCTGGAAACTATTTGACTACATGCGCTTAAGTGTATTTCTGCAGGCTGCCACAGCTCCCAGCATAGCCTTCACCCCAGGGCCGGTGAGTGCGTGTGGAGTTCACTAAGGTCAGGGTTAGAGGTGCTAGTGGAGGCCTTCAGTCTGAAAGGCAATCCTTTTCGAAGCTCCCTTCCCATAGACAGTGGGCAGCTGCTGTGTGTTGGACGGGCTGGAAACCCTCGAGTGTAGCAAGGAGAGGGCTTTGGCAGGCGGTTCGCATTTCGCTGGAGTTTTTACTGGCCCGAGTCGGGCCGTGGCTCTGAGCACGCATGGACAGCCCTGTCTCTGAGGGGTCGCTTCCCTTCCCAGCAGCCTCTGGAGGAGAGCGCTTTGCTCACAGCTCTCATCACGGGGTTTGGGTTTACCAGGCTCCTCCGGCGGTGTGGCTGTCCGCATGAGCTTTAAACAAAGGCCCTTCTCTTTTTCCACTCACTTCCCACTGTTTTTAATCATGAGTTAAGCATGAAGTCGATGTAGTAAACAGCAGCCTGATAGCGCATTGTCTAAAGCATTAGCCTTTGCTCTCATATGGAAGGGAAAAGTGCTCTCACATTGTAGTGCTCTCATAACAGGGCATGAATCCATCCTTTATCAGTTATTCAGCGGAACCACAAGTGTCTTTATTTTATATAAAGAGAGATTTTTTTTTGGCTTTCAGTGCAAGTCATTTTGCACTGTCATTTTTTTCTGTCATTTTGAAAGGTGATAAGATGTTCCAAAATCAGTGTTCGAGTTATCTTGTGTTTTTTTTTGTAGAGCTGCCTTCTGTTCGAGTGGTATGCGCTGGTCAGAGGTTAATAGACTTTTGGCACTGCAGTGTGGAACGCCCTTGTGGCTGTGTCCCCCTGAGAAGCTGTTCCCTCTGGCACGTCGGCCCACGGGTGAGACAAAGAGCAGTCTCTGGAGGCTGGTCTCCCCTCGGCCCGTTTACCCCTGCAGATAATGGCAGGGAAGGGCCAGGCCAGCATCGACACACACACACACACACACACACACACACAAAACACCTTCATGCACTGTTTGTGCTGTTGGCTGTGCACCAATGCACTTCCTGTTTGCAGTGCTCCAGTGCGCTTCCTGTCGGCAGTGTAACAGTGCACTTCCTGTCGGCAGTGCTCCAGTGCACTTCCTGTCGACAGTGCTCCAGTGCACTTCCTGTCGACAGTGCTCCAGTGCACTTCCTGTCGGCAGTGCACACCCACTGGCATCTGCATGGGCTGTGGTTTAGAGGTTCCCCACAGCGGTAGGTGTGAATTGTCTCACAGGGACGTAAGGCCGTACACAGGTGTCAGTCTCTTTCAGTGGAATGTCTCTGAACAGCAGCAGTGGCAACACCAAGTTGAAAATGGTGTACCATAATCATACTGCAGCTTCAATCCACTCCAGTGATAACCTGTTTTTGGCTTTATATGTGCATAAGGTGAGCATCAGAGGCTCTGGTACACTGATCCATCCACAGTGAACCCTGGGCAATCCAAACCAAGGTCGCTGTAAATCCTGCAGACTCCCAGTGATAGTCTGCTAACATTGTAACCCAGACTGGAGCTGATTATGTCTGCATTATAGGGCTCTCAGTGCTGACCGACTTGCTCAGTGCCCAGCAATCACTTCAGTTTCACTCCGTCCCCACGTCCTTCACCGGCGTTTCTCACCGGCAAACCACCCCATGGGTGTGAGAGTGAATGGCGTAACCTCCGTCCTGTTCCAGACACACACCCACATCCTGCCCGTCGCTGGGGCTTGTTCTTCTGGCCTGTTACACAACGCAGTGCCTCAAACCCAGGTCTGACTCCCAGGCAAGCTTCTGCAGGCCCGCCCCGCTCCGAGGAGGGGCCCCTGCCCTTGGAAAATAACTTCTGTTCCCGCCAGCCCCAGAGCATCCTTTTTACATGCTAAATAGGTGAGGGAGGTGCGCGCTGTGTGGTGCCCTATCTGTTTGAAAGGTGGAATTGGAATTCGAGCTTAATAACAAGCCTATTTGTTAGCTGAAAGGACACCAGGGCTGGAGGCAGCATGACTTGACAAAGTAGCACCTAATGTACTGTAACATTACGCAGAGCAGGAAATGAGGCCAAAATTTATTTCAATTAAGTCCTCAGCAGCTTAAGTGTCAGGCTTGTATAAAACGCTTTCTTGAAGCCTTTGATTTTTTTTTCCCCTTCCCCGGTTTATCTCGGGCGTTGCTGTTTCTCCATGTAGAGTGTAGACTCCAGTGGATCTCCGTGTCACAGAGGGAGGAGGGGCCTCTGCCTCGGCTCCGCCCACCTTTGTGAGATACTCTCTGTTGGCTCCGCCCACCTTTGTGAGATATTCTCTGCTGTTCCCAGGTCTGCGGAGCTCCTACGCCAGCCAGCACAGCCAGCTGGGGCAGGGCTTGCGGTCGGCCATCTCACCCGACCGCCACATCACGCCCATCTACGAGGACAGAACCTTCCAGAGCCCACTGTACCGCAGCCCTAACCACGGCACCATAGACCTGAACCACGGCTCCCAGAGCGTCATCTACAGGACCGCGTCAGGTACATTACATTACATTACATTACAATACATTACATTCATTTAGCAGACACTCTTATCCAGAGCGACTTCCAGCACAAAGCCACAGAAGTATGTCCATTCAAGTTGTCTGTTTAATAGTGTCAGACCAGGCTAGTAACACTCGCAGACCAGTGAGTGTGAGTATAACACTATTCAAGTCCTACCACAGGTTAACTTGTGCAGCCTGACTAGACAGCCCAAAAAGTAAGGGTAGCCAGGTATACTACCATACACCGCAGTCAGTAAGTCATAGAATCCAAAACACATTGCATTACACGTCATAAACATCTTGCTACGCATCCCATTGGCCAAATGAGCCAACCAATGACAGTTCAGTGTGCATGCAGCCAATGACGGTGCAGTACACAGGCTGTGTAGAAGTTTTTGGGAGAGTGGCTATGGAACTGGGCTTGTTATATACAGGGTAGTGGTCTGTACCAGATATTATGCCCAGGGACCCTCAAGCAAGATTGCTAATCTGAATTGTTCTGTAATTCTGTGGTTGTATACATGCATAGTAGAAACGTATGATGTGGAAGTCCCTTTGGATTAAGACACTCACCAGACAAAGATAGGCCATGGTAGAAAGAGCAGGCTTGCATTGTTCTTAAAGGGTTAAGAAAGTGTCTCAGTAGGGAGAGATTCAAGGCAGTAGGCAGAGATTCAAGTGACACGTGAGTGTGCTATCTGCAGGAGTCATGTGACACTCCAGGAGAGGATGCGGGACCGCAATGTAGGGCATGTTGCGTATTGCTTCCTCTCCCTACGCCAGCGTCCCAGGTGCATCTCCTGGTGGACGCATTTTCGGACAGGTCGGCCACTCTCGCCTTGCGGTTTTTGGCCATAGCACGTCCCTCTTGAGAGCACCTCGTTCTCCAGACAGCCAACTCGTCCAGGTCTCTCTGTCAAAGGGAGGAACATCAAAAAAAAGCCGATGCTGCCGTAATGGGGTTGAACACAAAGGCAGCCAGTTACTGCGGTGTCACAGTGATAAGGCCCGGAGAGGGAAGGCCGGGGGCATCCGCTCGGCCGGCAACACGATTTTGGGGAAAACCACCGGGTGTTAAAATTCGGCCCGCGTTCCTCCCTGGCTCCTGCGGGCCCTCCTCTCTCTCTCCCTCTCCTCCCGGAGATTGCAGCTCGGGCCCCAGATCCTCTCCGGCCGATAAGTCCGCTAATAAATGGCATTGATACTGAGGACAGCTCCTGCAGATAAGCGGCCGTAATGTGTTTACGCTGCGCCACGGAGAGGGAGAGAGGGAGACGGAGAGGGGAAAAAAGTCTGTTTGGAGTCTTTACAAAAACCCACTTCATTAGAGAAAATCCAATTTGATCCCCGAGCACTCTTTGTCATGCTGTGAAATTAAATTTTAATGACCTTTTTCTCTCCAGTGCTATTTTCTAACATTCTTTATTTATGGCTGTCCGTGTGTTTCTGTGGAGTTGAATGTGGTTTTTATCATGATAAATGGTAATATTGATCTGCCGCGCAAAGAAAAGAATTCGCAGAAATGAGCAATGAATGCAAATTTTTTTAACAAGCTTAATCAAGCATAGGTTACCCTTTAGAGCTCAGCTGAATTGTGGGTAGGGTTTCTAATGAAAGCCAGGAGTGGGGCGGGGGGGTTACATGACAGTGTTTGGAAGCTGTTTGGTCTCCTTAAAGTCCTTTTTATCTTACCGTCAGTGTTTGTTTCATTTACAGACATTATTTCATAAATTCCTCCCCAGATTTCGCATTTCTGGCGGATATTAATTCAGTAGCTTTGTGTGGATTGCGCTGTGTGACTTCCTGGGGTCGGTCTGCTCCAGTTAGCGCAGCGTTGCGGCTCGCGCCCTGCCTGAAGACAGCGGTTACATCACAGATCTGAAATAATAAAGAGGCGAGGAGAAAAGTGCATCCATGTGAAAAATGCAATGTTTGGAACGGGGCATCGAGCTGACGTTTGGGCGCCCCTTCCGAAAAAAATACACACCCTGCGTCCGGGCCCGGTCCCCGTGGTGGTAGAGGGAGCACGTGGGTGAGGGGGGGGGGGAAGGAGGACTGAAAAATTGAATAAGTACATAACAGGATGTCCTCTCTCTGTGCGCTTGCTGCTGGTGCTATTTGTGTGTCACCCGCGGAGACTGCGGTTCTGTCGTCAGGGTGACCGTGGGTGGTGCCGGAGCGCGGGTGACATTGCTGAGGAAGGAGGAGAACCGCCGTGGCCATCTAGCTCAGACACGGGGACGCCCACCCCCTCGAGAGGGGCACCCCCGAGCCCCAGCCTCCGACCGAGGGGTCACCCCCCCACAGGAAAACCCGAAGGACATGTTTCTCAGGGCCTCTCCTCGTAAAAAAAGCAACAGTAAAACGTCTCCAGGAATCGTGCGGCCGGTTCATTCTGGAATCATGGGAGTTTTGCTTTTACCCACTGCATTAATTGCTTCCAGACCGGAGGAACTGCTGCGTGGTGCAGAAAAAGGCCGGGCCGTCGGCCTGCTGTCTCCGTTCGGTAATGTGTACAGTGTGTTTCCTCATAAAGCCTGGTGTCAGGACATTACTGCCGCAGTGCTTAATGCGGCGCGTTCATGCAAAACGCGTAATGCGCACAAGAACAGAATTAGCTGACCTTGTTTAAAATGATTTTTATTTTTAGATGTATATATTTATCCCTGCAAACAGTATCGCTGGAAACTGGTTGTGGGAATATTGTACTTTACAGTGGTCATAGTGGACTGCTTTCATATCATGCCTTTCCTGAATTTTGAAGCTCGTTATAGTGAGAGGGACGACCTGCATTAACCAGCACCAGCGCACCTGTCTGAGTCATCCACTGCACCTGCCTGGGTCACCCACCGCAGCCATTTTGTGCCAGAAAGCTCATCACACAGCCGAGATTGGCGGGGGGGGGGCGGGGGGGGTGGGTGTCTAGTCTTTTCTACACAATGATGCCAGCACTGGGCGCAGGTGCCTTGACCCGCACTTACTGTGCAAAGAGCCCTGCACTGAAACTCTCTTCATCCATGGTGAAAAGGCTGTGAAGAAGGGTGACAGAGACAGAGACAGAGAGAGAAAAAGGGGCAGCAGTGTAGCATGGTGGCAAGGAGCAGGAGCGTGTCCTCTTTGTGTATTTGTTGCTGGTGCTATTTGTGTGTCACCCATGGAGACTGTGGCCTCCCTTGTAATCAAAAGGTTGCTGGTTTGATTCCCCCGCTGGGGCACAGCTGCTTTACCCTTGGGCAGCTTACTTAATCCATAATTTCCTAAGTAAATATCCAGCTGTATAAATGGGTATATAAACATGTAAAACTGTAACCTATGTAAGCCATTCTGGATAAGAGCATCTGCTAAATGACAGCAATGCAATGTAATGGAATATGATGAAGAGAGAGAGATAAAGAGACAGAGGGAGAGCCCTCGAGGTGCTGACGGGTTCCTCACTGCCTCTGTGACGTGTTTTCAGGTATCGGGAACCTCCAGAGAACCTCCAGCCAGCGCAGCACGATGACCTACCAAAGAAGCAACTATGCCCTGAACACAGCCGCCACCTACGCGGAGCCGTACCGCTCCGCCCACTACCGCCCCGCCGAGTCCAGCTACGCCCGGCAGGTGGTGACGGACGATGGGGCCACCCGCTCGCCATCCATAGACAGCATCCAGAAGGACCCAAGGTGCGGTACACTGCCGGATTTTAGCACAGGCTGGCGTTCTGTGTAGCAATGGATGTGTATGGAGGCTACATACGACATCATACTGCCACATGATATAGTATGACATGTGTCTGTTGGTCTGTCTGTCTCCCTGCATGTCTGTGTCTCTGTCTGTGTCTTTGTGTCTTTGTGTCTCTGTGTCTCTATCTGTGTCTCTTTCTGTGTCTCTGTCTCTGTGTCTGTGTATATGGTTAACTTTCTTCTTTTCGTTAAGCCCACAGTAATTCCACAGGGTAGCTGCTTCATCACTGCTGTCCTTTGTATATTCACTGCCTCCGTCTCATTGGCTGTCCCAGCTTTGCCCAAGACCTCCGCATTGGCCTTGTTCACACAGTATCTTCAAGGGAATGTTCCAGAAGTGCTTGAAACTGCACCTTTCTGACCCTGACGGTCAAGCTGCCGCAGACTGGCCTGACCTTGTCATCCTCCCGTCAGCGTTTTGGTGGGAGTCTCAGGCTCCTGGGGGCTCGGGGGGTGGGGGAGGGGGAAAAGAGGGGCACTGAGATACCCGCCCCTGCCTCCCCGCCTCTGCCCTGCCCTGCCCTGTGGAGGGAATTTTAGTGTGTCGTTGAGAGCAAATGACTGCACAGCCCTCGGAGCGAAACGCCGTGCAGGCGGCGCCGTTGCCGTGGGAACCATGAAATGAGCCGCTTGTTATGTGCAGGGGCCGTGAGGGCTCGGGGCTGGTTTTCCGCGAAAATAGATTTGAACGGGAGCGGCGTCCAGAGCTTCTCCACCTGCCGCCTTCAGAATAAGCGCAGACACAGCTGTGCCGCCCACGGCTCCCAATAACAGCAGCGTCTAACAGCCTGAGGAGGTCAGGGCTCAGCTCTCAATCCTCAATCCAGGCAACCGATCACCCAAAAAAGGAGAGGGGGTCTGTGTCTGAACATTCCGAGCTCAGAACATTCTAAACTCCGAGATCTGAAATATACTTTCGTCTGGCGATGGAGGAAAAAAAAAATGTAATAAACCTAAAACAAGCAAGATCTCTTTTGCGGATATAAATGTCTTCTTGCAGGGCTTTGACTTATTGAGGTTATCGCCCAGAGCACTCTCATATCAGGGTTTGTGAGCCTTTTCTCGTTTCTGTCTGGCAGAGAGTTCGCCTGGCGGGACCCGGAGCTGCCGGAGGTCATCCACATGCTGCAGCACCAGTTCCCGTCCGTGCAGGCCAACGCTGCCGCCTACCTGCAGCACCTGTGCTTTGGGGATAACGGAGTCAAGGCCGAGGTACCGTCTGCCCCGCTCGTTACCGCGGCTCTGCCGGCCGCCGGAGTGTTTGACGGCTCTCTCGACGGAAACCTCTCCGTTCCTATGACTCATGCACGCACTCGCGGGTGCGCTCGCGCGAATGCACACACAGAAACACGGAAACAAACACACACAGAAACAAACGCGTGCAGGCAGAAACGAACACAGAAACAAACACACACACGGAAACACAGAAGCAAATGCATCCGTGCAAGAATACAGAAACAAACACAGTATCAAACGCACGCACGCAGACGGAAACACACGAACACATGCACGCAAAAACATACACACAGACACACGCGCACACAGAAACACACACACGCACACGGACCGCAGAGAGCTCCTCCACTCAAGCACACTGTCTCTCAGATGCAGGATGGAAGCCTCGGAGAAGAGCGCTCTCTCTGACCTCCTCTCAGGGGCCAGACGAGCAGGGCGGGGGGGCGGGGGCGGGGGCGGGGGCTGGAGATGAGCTCATTCTGTTCAGTGCTATGCAGCAGATCCATCCTGAGCACCGCACAGTCACGTCACAGAGGCCAGGAGAATCTCATAACTTTCTTTCAACTCGGCATAAGCACCGAATAAGAGCAGGACTGACCTGCTTTGACTCTGAGATTCTAAGACTTTGCAGTTGGAATGTCAGATTTTGTCCAGTTTAATGAATGTTTTCATATCTGCTAGATGTTTTGGACATCGTGTCCCGAGCGGTGCAGCTTAGGTCAGAATCCTAGATCCTTATCAATTTCCCAGGAGTACAAATGAAACGGTTCTTTTTGGAAACTGTGTGTGTAGGTGTGCCGTCTGGGAGGGATCAAGCACCTGGTGGACCTTTTGGACCACAAGGTTCTGGACGTGCAGCGCAATGCCTGTGGGGCGCTGAGGAACCTGGTGTACGGGAAGGCCACGGACGACAACAAGATCGCCGTGAGGAACGCGGGCGGAGTCCCCGCCCTGCTGCGGCTGCTGAGGAAGACTGTGGACGCCGAAGTCAGGGAGCTGGTGACCGGTGCGTGCATCTGTCCCGCTGACACTGCACTGACCCCTCCCCACGGGCTGCCTCTCACCCTGGGAGGCCTGGCCCTCCGCCACTGTGAGACATGCCCCTCCCCTTTATCCCATGCCCCCCCCCCGAGAGATTTACCCCTCCCCATGACCGGTTTGCCCCTCCCCACAATGCCATGCCCCTCCCCCTGAGAGGCCCACCCCCTCCCTCTGTTCTCTGCCCCACCCTTTTCCCCTCTGTGTCTCTGCCTGCCAGTCCACCATCTGCTCTCTTCAGAGGTCGTATTTCTGGAGCACATGGATATTCCACTGATCCATAATTCAGAGCACTCTCCCCACATCACACCCGCTGCTGTATCGCTGCCTGCTGACGGAAGGCTGTCCCGCAGATAAAGAACACTGCCGTGGAGAGGCTGATGCATGGCCAGGTAGCGCTGGGGTATTGATGAGGCGTGGCTGTGCTCGCGGCTGCCCGCAGTGTGGAAGGGTCACCGTGGCAGTGGGAAGGCCGGTGCTGAGTCACGGTTCTGACCCGCTTGGGCCCAGGGTGGCCGGGCCCGGGGCCAGGCGATGTCACGGTGAAGTCACGCAGCTCTCCGCCATCCACCTGCTCAGGCTGGCGGCTGGGACAGGGCCAGAAGAACACCTCAGAAAGTTCACATTTCCCTCCTGTTCATTATGGATACTTGCTGTCCTCTCCCCTCTGGAGAGTGACAGTGTAGCATGGTGGTGAGGAGCAGTGCCTGTAACTAAAACCTAACTGGTTCGATTCCCCACTGGGGCACTGCTGCTGTACCCTTGGGCAAGGTCCTTAACCCGGAGTTGCCTCAGTAAATATCCAGCTGTATAAATAGGTAACATGTAAAAAAAGTATAACCTATGTCAGTCGCTCTGGATAAGCGTGTCTGCTAAATACCGATAAGGTAATGTAATGTCCTGGTTTTGTCACATGGATCAGCTTTTTCTACCCTGGAATCTTAGAACTCCTTGTTTCGTGAGTCTCCGGCAGCAGACAGAGGTTTCTCTGAGATTTCGTTGTCTGGGTAGTGTCTGTAATCACATCAGCGAGCGGAGACGCTCGGCTTCCGAGCAGCTGATGCCGCAGTCTTCTCTCGGCCGCGTGGCCCGGTGCAGGTCGGGTTACGGTGTTGTGGGATCGTCTGTCCAGCGATACAAGCGCTTCGCTCTCTGGCACATGCCGAACATGTTGCAGAGGGAAGTGTTAGGTAGCACCGCTCCATCTGCTGCCGCAGCTTCTGTGACTTCCCAGCAATTAGCGGGTTACGTTATGCAAGCACAACGCGATTTTCGAGCTGTCTGGGCATAACCTGTCCCCATAGGAAGCTCAGGGCTTCTGCATCTGTTGGGATAGTATAATTGCATGTGGTCCTCTGAGTCTAACTGGAAAAACAAAACTCTTTAGCTGAAGGTTTTGGCACCGCAAGGGAACCATGCATGCTGCATGTTCCTGGATGTGTGGAGGCGTTCCTGGCTGACTCACTCTTCTGAGCATGCTCAAGACGAGCCAGGCCCCACCCTAGTCAATAGTGCATAAAGTGATGAAGCCGTTAAGAAGCGATTATCCTGAACTCCTGTCTCTCAGTCAAACAGAAAAGGTCCTGTTTTTTTACCCCACTCCACAGTAACATCTCACAGCCCTGACTTGACCTTTTTAAAACTTGGTTATGTTTTCAATTACACTTTAAGTTTAAGTGTCCTTTTAAGTGGAGGTCATTTACCGAAAGTCCTCCTCCTCACGTTCAATCACAAGAATGAGCCAACCACACAGTCACCGCAGCAGAGCCCTAACAGACAGGTGTTACGCACTGGTGTCTGTGTGTGCGTATGAGTGTGTTAAATCACACGCCCATGTTAATTGAGTTCAGTGGCTGTAGGTGGAGCAGAGCTCCCCTGCCTGCCCTGTAGGGTCAGTTTCACTCCTGCCAAAGGGCTCCTCTCTGCCCCCTGCGAGTTTCGAGAGACGGCTGTGACCCACCAGGGGTCTCTGGGGTCGTGCAGACACATGTGAAGCCGTCCCGGCCAGGGTCTGTGTCCCAGACCAGCTGCTGTTGTTTTTGTCCTTTTCTCTGGTGGCCCAGCAGATCAGACGTCAGCCCCTCCCCTGACGACCCCCCCCCCCCCCCCCCCCCGTCTGTCACCTCTCCCCTGTCCCAAACAGACCACCCCGGCTGTCTCAGGCTTTGTACACAGTTGTCTGGTCCCGGGGCACGCAGTTTGGACGCAGCCTTTGTTTGCGGAAGCGATTTTGCAATAGGGACCGCATGCCCAGCTAGCGCTGGACAGAGCTTGCGTTTGTGTTTGAAAACGTGGTTCTGTGTGTGTGGGTGTAGCCTCGACGCAGGCGATCCATTCGTTAGCGACACCTCTGACATCATGGGGGCAGTGACAGCACCCTGCCCACGAGGCAGCCAATGACGATGCACGCACCCTTTATGTGCCGTGAAAAACGTCACACCAAAACCTTTTTTATTTCAAACTTTATTTTAAACACCAGATCCTCCGTTTTCCTTCACCGTGTGCTGAAATGGTGGGTGGCTTTAAGGCTTTACTGCCCTGTGTCATCCCAGCGCTGCAGGGTCCTTCTAGTGAACCTTCTCCTGAAATGGGGGGAAAAAAAAAAACAAATGTTCACCGAAATACCTGTGACCATGCAGTCACAGCATTTGGAAGAACCCCCTCCCAGAGAGCTGGATGGAATTCTTTGAGATGGCTCCTGGCATTTAGTGTTAAGAAAAGGATTACATCACTACTTTGTCTGCTTGCAAGAGAAGCTTGTGCTGTAGCTTAGGTATGGGTATGACACACAGAGCTTACATATGGGCATAAAACACACACGCTCATTTATGGAAGTAAAGCATGTATTTTATACATGGGCGTGAAATGCATAGCTTATATATGGCTATAAGACACACAGTTAATACAAGAGCATTAAAAGCATGTCACAGGCTTCACTACTCTCTGTCCTCCATTACAGAGAGGAGGCCTCCTAAAAACCTGCCTGAGTTCTACAGCCTGTGTTGATTTGCCCAGCTACCTAGGAAACACACACACACAGGCAGAAACAGTGAGCACCTTAAGTGACGGAGTGTCCTCTGAACCGCACATGTAGTTCCTGACACTGTTTTCAGCGGCTGTGAGCAGGTAGGGCAGAGAGGTGTAACTGTGTTAAGGGTTCGGTCAGGTGAAACGCCCCTCGGCGGGATGGGTGCCTCCCGCGCCCGCGAGAGCCACCCCTCGTATCCAAACCGACATGCCGGAGCACAGGCTGAGGCCGGAGGGCGGGGGCGGTGTCTGCACTCCTCTCTCCTCAACCGAATGCCTCAGGGGTGCCCGTGGTGTCTCCACCCTGTGCGTGTGTGTGTGTGTGTGTGTGTGTGTGTGTGTGTGTGTGTGTGTGTGTGTGTGTGCGTGTGTGTGTGAGTGAAAGAGAGAGAGAGAATGTCTGCTCTGCTACGCCACCCTCCGAATGTGACTCCCAAGCGCAGTACTTTGGCACACTAAGCGGTGTCACTGTGGCATGCGCTTGGTGGCTAAGGACTGACCTTGCAACAGAGGTTGCAGGTTTGATTCCCAAGAGCATTCACTCCTGTGATACAGGCACGCAAAGTAAGCCACCTTGGATGAGGACGCCTGCTGTGCCACGAGTGATGTAATGCTGAAAAGCGCTGCCTTTTAATGAATCGCACGCGTGTGGCACAGCATCAGATAAACCGCTGTGGTAGTGGGCGGTGGCACAGCATCAGATAAACCGCTGTGGGAGGGGGCGGTGGCACAGCGTGCCGCGCAGAGACGGGGGCAGAACGGAGCGGGGACAGGCACACGCCTTCTACACGCGCAGCCCGACTCACCCCGAGATTCACCAGATTGCCTCATCCCGCTGTGGTCTCTGGTGTCATCGCTGACTTTCCATTCTGCACCATTAGCCGCCACGGTGCAGGATCTGACATGGCTCCTGCAGACCGCTGAGCTGAAACACGGGTGTGTCTGCGCTGTAGTGCTCCACTGCGAGCAGCAGGCGTGTGTGTGAGCTGAAATACTCCGCTCTGAGTGTCGGCGTCTGACACATCTCTCGCAGGTTTCTGCCCTATAGGGCAGCAGTGTAGCATAGTGGAAAGGGACAAGGCTCGTAGCCGAAAGGGTTGCTGGTTTGATTCCCCGCTGCAGCTCTGCTGCTGTACCCCTGGGCAAAGTACTTAACCCAGAACTGCTTCAGTAAATATCCAGCTGTATAAATGGATAACATGAATTTGTACCCTATGTTAGTTACTCTGAATAAGAGTGTCTGTAGCCGTGCGTAGCTGTGTGCTGGATGTGGTAGGACTCTAGCAGGGAATCACCGGGATTAGCCGCTTAGCACAGCGCCTGGCTCTGCTCCCACGCCAGTCTTATCTGTCAGTCACACTTAATGAAATCCCCAAATCGGTCCCACACGTGGAGACCTCTGACTGCTGCCCCGCCCCCGCGGATAGCCACTGTCTGCTCCCTCTGTCTGTCTTTATCTTTCCCTCTCTGCATCTCTTTCCTCATCCCTCTTGTTTCTTGCTCTCTCCAGTCCTCTCCTCTTTTCTCTCTCTCCATCTTTGTACGTCTTTACCCCCCCCATCCCTTCGTCTCTTTTCATCACTCTCAATCTCCTCTCGTTTTTCTGTCGCCATCCCCTCTCCCCCTCCCCACCTTCTGTCACCTCTCTGCCCCGTTCTGTCTCTCTCTTCCCCATCTCTCTGTCTTTCTTCCTTCTCTCTCTCTTCCATCCCTCTGTATCTCTCTCTCTCTCTCTCTTCCATCCCTCTGTATCTCTCTCTCTCTCACTCTCTCTCTCTCTCTTCCATCCCTCTGTATCTCTCTCTCTCTCTCACTCTCTCTCTCTCTCTTCCATCCCTCTGTATCTCTCTCTCTCTCACTCTCTCTCTTTCTCTTCCATCTCTCTGTATCTCTCTCCTCCATCTCTCTCTCATTCTCTGTCTCTCTCTCTTCTCTCTCTTTTCCATCTCTCTCTCTCCGTCTCTCTCATTATATCTTTCTTTTCCATCCCTCTGTATCTCTCCTCTCCATCTCTCTCCTCCTCTCCTCCGGAGTTCCAGCAGGCTGGATGTCAGCCTGTGTTTGAGCCCTCCAGTCGCAGTGATCTAATTAACAGGACTGTCACACACTGTTGGATCCTCAGCAGATGTTGCATTAGAAGCACCACCATATAGCAGATGACTGTCATTAGTAACCATGCATAAAAGAGCACAAAAAACAACAATAAAAAATTACGTTTATTTAAAATTAGCACATATATGTTTTACTGTTTACTCTGAGCCATATGTTTGAAAGGTGTTTAAACAGAGCAGAGGCTGTTGGTGTGTCAGCTGAGAATCCCGTGCTGTCAGAGGGCCGTGCTTGATTTGTGTGTCGTCGGCAGTGTAGCATAGTGGTTAAGGAGCAGGGCTTGTATCGGAAGCTTGCCAGTTTGATTCCCCGCTTCGATCCCCCGCTTGGAATCGATTCTTTGATTCCCCGCACTGCTGTTGTATCCTTGGGCAAGGTACTTAACCCACAGTTTCCTCAGTAAATACCCAGCTGTATAAATGGGTAACATGTAAAAACCGTGTAACCTATGTGGGGCGCTCTGGATAAGAGCATCTGCTAAATGATAGTAATGTAATGTTATCGTTAGGACTGACTGCTCCTCTTTGGGTCTGATCCGTGGGCGGAGCTATAAACAGCCGCACCCCCGTAATCGCCGACCCCGCAACGCTCTCTCTGTCTCGACAGGGGTGCTGTGGAACCTGTCCTCCTGCGACGCGGTGAAGATGACAATCGTCCGGGACGCCTTAAGCACGTTGACCAACACTGTGATCATCCCCCACTCCGGCTGGAGCACCTCGTCCTTCGACGACGACCACAAGCTCAAGTTCCACTCCTCCCTGGTGCTGCGAAACACCAGCGGCTGCCTGAGGTAATGAGCGCTCGGCCCCTGCGGACCCGTGGGGCTGCACTGCCACCTTGTGGACATGCAGGGACACTGCAGCTGAGTGAAGCTCCCAGCACCTGAATGACAGTGGAATGTTACTTACAGTGTGTGGGTCACTTGAACATTGATGTAGTCAATGAGGGTGTTGTTCTGTATAGTAGAAGGGTAGGCGTTGTAGATATGACGGGTAGATCTGGGTAATTACCAGTTTATATGTCCAGGTTTGAGCTCTGTAACTCTGTGAGCACACATTCATCTGCAGTGGCTCTATGGTAGGCAGCATTCTGACAGCACAAACCTTTCTCCAATCTGCCTGGTGTCTGTCTGTCTGTCTGTTACAGGTGGAGTTATCCTTCCTGTCCTTTCCATCTCCCTCTGAATATTCAGCTTTACTATATTTGTCATTTCACTGAACTTTAATTCAGTTTTACTGTGGTGTGACATTCCCATTGGCCTACCCCATGGCCCCCCACTCTGCTTCTTGATAGAGGAGAGATGTGGGGTTCATACAGGGAGCGTGGGCAGTGCGTGTGAGATTTCCCTCTCCCTTAGCACCCAGCGCTCTCACAGTGACAGCACTCAGACCCTACAGAGCTCTCATCCCTTAATGGCAAAGCCGCACTACTGAGGCACACACAGCACAGCAACTGCGCCTCCTGGGAGACACTCATCTTAGGGAGATTATAGAAAGGATAAAACCTCTGTGTGTGTGTGTGTGTGTGTGTGTGTGTGTGTGTGTGTGTGTGTGTGTGTGTGTGTGTGTGTGTGAGAGAATAGCATTACTGAACCTGTCTGTGTGTGTGTGTGTGTGTGTGTGTGTGTGAATAGCATTACTGAACCTGTGTGTGTGTGTTTGTGTGTGTGTGTGTGTGTGTGTGAGAATAGCATTACTGAACCTGTCTGTGTGTGTGTGTGTGTGTGTATGTGAGAATAGCATTACTGAACCTGTCTGTGTGTGTGTGTGTGTGTGTGTATGTGAGAATAGCATTACTGAACCTGTCTGTGTGTGTGTGTGTGTGTGTGTGTGTATGTGAGAATAGCATTACTGAACCTGTCTGTGTGTGTGTGTGTGTGTGTGTGTGTGTGTGTGTTTGTGTGTGTGTATGTGAGAATAGCATTACTGAACCTGTCTGTGTGTGTGTGTGTGTGTGTGTGTGTGTGTGTGTGTGTGAGAATAGCATTACTGAACCTGTCTGTGTGTGTGTGTGTGTGTGTGTGTGTGTGTGTGTGTGTGTGTGTGTGAGAATAGCATTACTGAACCTGTCTGTGTGTGTGTGTGTGTGTGTGTGTGTGAGAATAGTATTACTGAACCTGTCTGTGTGTGTGTGTGTGTGTGTGTATGTGTGTGTGTGTGAGAATAGCATTACTGAACCTGTCTGTGTGTGTGTGTGTGTGTGTGTGTGTGAGAATAGCATTACTGAACCTGTCTGTGTGTGTGTGTGTGTGTGTGTGTGTGTGTGTGTGTGTGTGGCTGCAGGAACCTGAGCTCGGCGGGAGAGGAGGCCAGGAAGCAGATGCGCTGCTGTGAGGGGCTGGTGGACTCTCTGCTCTACGTCATCAAGGCCTGCGTCAACACCTCCGACTTCGACAGCAAGGTGTGTGTGTGTGTGTGTGTGTGTGTGTCTGCCCTACGCACGCACACACAAACTCTCTTTCTGTGTCTCTCTCTCTCTCTCTCTCTCTCTCACACACACACACACACACACACACACACATTGTCTGGACTGGAACCCTCCTCTCCTGGCCTTTGTGCTGGTGTCCTCTCAATATTTATCCACAATGTCTATCCACAATGTGCACTTATAAAAGGTGTTGAGTTTCCTGCACCTTTTCTTTGTACATTCATGATGACCTTGTGCAGGTGTTAATGCGCCCCACTGGCCAGGCATTCAGGAGCTGGTAAATGCAGGCCTGCAGCCTCTCTGTAGGGAAGCCCTCTCTCCTCTCAAGCACGCTGTCTTTACGCCTTTGTTCTCATGAATCTGTCATGAGAACTCACTGTAAGACGGAGACATCACGCAGAATGGAATTCGGACTGTTGAAGTGCAGACCTCCCCTCCACAGCCCAGAGGCTTTAATTAGAAACCGCTGTCTTGAATTCAGTGCCAGACTCTGAGGTCCGTTTCTGCTAATGAGGGCCTCTTGTGCTGTGAAGAGGTGCGTGTTTGTTATGGTGAACCCGGCCTGGTTCCCTGCCCTCAGATTGTGGAGAACTGTATCTGCACCCTGAGGAACCTGTCGTACCGGCTGGAGCTGGAGATGCCGCAGTCCCGGCTACTGGGGGAGCTCGACGGGCTGCTGGCCAGCGAGTCACCCAGCAAGGAGGCCGACTCCAGCTGTTGGGGCAGGAAGAAGAAGAAGAAGAAGACCTCCCAGGATGACCAGGTCAGCTCAGGGTATACACTCATCATAGATGGCACGGTGTGTAAATATAGCATTCATTCATTCATTTAGTCAGTGAGTGAGTGAGTCAGTCAGTCAACCCGTCAACCAGTCAGTCAGTCAACTAGTCATTCAGTTAGGTCAGCTGAGCATCATCGCTTCCAGGGTATACAGTCGTCATGTGGCAGTGTGACATAGTGGTAAAGAGCAGGGCTCATAGCCGAAAGTACCTTGCAAGGTACTTAACCCACAATTGCCTCAGTAAATATCCAGCTGTATAGATGAAATTGTAACCTACGTAAGCTGCTACCTACGCTCTGGTTAAGAGTCTTTGCTAAATGCATCTGATCTCTACATGCATCTATGTAAGTAATGTAATCATGGGCTGCATGGACTTGTGAAGGCCAAGTTGGCAGGGTACTCCATAAGCAAGACATGTAAATGCAGCATTTATTCAGTCATTTGTTCAGCTGGTCAGTCATGCAGTCATTCATTAATTCAGCAGTAGTCAATGATAGTACATTGCGGGGCCCCCAGAACAAGCAGCCACGGGGATCAGATAGCCACCTGAGGTATTTCTGCTGTGTTCTAGAAACCGCACCTTCCTTTGATCCAGGATTCCCGCCTCACTCGTATTTCCAGTCACGCTGGGACATGTCCCTCTCCTAACCGTCACGCGTTTGACATGTCTCTCCCTGTCCGCAGTGGGATGGAGTGGGCCCCATTCCGGGCTTCTCCAAATCTCCCAAGGGGGCGGAGATGCTGTGGCACCCGGCGGTGGTGAAGCCCTACCTCACGCTGCTGGCGGAGAGCTCCAACCCGGCCACCCTGGAGGGGTCGGCAGGGTCTCTGCAGAACCTCTCCGCCGGAAACTGGAAGGTACAGCCGGGCGGGGGGATGGGGGGGTGGGGTCCAAAGCTGGCTCTGCGAGTACACCGCCCACACACCACCCATACACCCCCCTCACACCATCCTCACACCATCCTCACACCATCCTCACACCATCCTCACACCATCCTCACACTCCTCACACCGCCCATACACCACCCATACACCCCCCTCACACCGCCCCCTCACACCGCCCCCACACACCACCCACACACCACCCATACACCACCCACACACCCCACTCACACACCACTCACACACCACCCACACACCACAGATTTACTGCTTTCATCTCAGACCACTTCCATGTAGACTCCTGAAAAGAGACAAAAACCTTGTGTCTAATGATCAGCGTCACAAGAATGACCACAGATAATATGAAAACTTTGATGTGGAGCCTTTAACATGCACATTGACAACTGAAATGTAGATTAACGTGGTCTGTTGTCTGTGTCAGGCACACAGTTAAACCACAAGACCTCCATGTGATATTTTCATTACGCACAACTCTGTGTGTCAGTCATCTTTGTGTGTTTCCCGATCTCCGTTCCTGCTGACCCCAGTTCAGTGTCCGCATCCGTAGATGGAGCTCCATGCTCCTTCCCCGGAGATCTCCATGTTCCCAATCACTGTGTGCATATCTGCATCCATAGATGGGGGTCCACGCTCTCTCTCCTGGCTCTCCACATTCGGAGTTCACGCTTTTCCTCTGCCCCCAGTTTGCGGCCTACATCCGCGCGGCGGTGCGCAAGGAAAAGGGCCTCCCCATCCTCGTGGAGCTCCTCCGCATGGACAACGACCGTGTGGTCTGCTCCGTCGCCACGGCGCTGAGGAACATGGCCCTGGACGTCAGGAACAAGGAGCTCATCGGTAGGCCGTCAGCACAGTGACTCTCTGCAGTTACAGTCCGGTACATTACATTAGCGGCATTTAGCAGACTTACATCGGTTACAGTTTTTTACGTTAGCCATTTATACAGCTGGATATTTACTGTGGCAGTTGTGGGTTAAGTACCTTGCGCAAGGATAAAACAACAGTGCTCCAGTGAGGAATCGAGCCGGCAACCTTTCGGTTGCAAGCCCTGCTCCTCAAGCACTGTTCTACACTGCCACCCCCAACAGTTCATGTTGCCTCCCTCATCTGTAGTGTGTCTCAGGGTTGAGAGGGCAGGCGAGGAAATTCAATCCACGCCGGTCTGGATTAACTACAAACAGAATAACGCGGAATGCTCTCACAGAGCAAACCGCTGATTATCTGACCAGAATGTCACAGTCGGGCGGTTTCACCCTTCTGACGGATTCATTAACTCGCCCGCTTCTGAGGGGAAACCAGTTTTACTAGCTTCCTCTGTGGAAATAATGAGCCGGGTTTGCAGGGGGAACGGCAGAAGGGCCTGCTGGCTCAGCAGCTGCCGCGGTAATGAAACGTGAGGGTCTCGGGGTGTAAGGAGGGACACTGCAGGGGCCTCACCGAGGAGGAGGGGACACTCAGCGGGACGTGTTAATACGTTACGTTATTGGCATCTTGCAGCTGCTCTTACCGAGAGCGACTTTCATTGGTTACAGTTTTTTACAATGCTCAATGTGCAATGCAGTCATGACCAAAGCGTCATGCTTCCACGTGATTCTGGGGAAGGTCTGTGCATTACTCTGTGAGACTGCTGCTGCCCTTACACATTACAATACATTATAGCCTTAGCAAACACTCTGCTTCAGAGCAACTAACGCAGGGTACAAATTTACATGTTATCCATTTATACAGCTGGATGTTTACTGAGGCAACTGTGGGTTCAGTACCTTGCCCAAGGGTACAGCAGGAGTGCCCCGGTGGGGAATCTAACTAACATTTTTTCAGTTATGAGTCCTGCTCCTTAACCACTATGCCACACTGCTGCCCATATGTGACATGCTACCATAGATCTGCGAGTCTGACTCACCTGCTGGATACTGCTATTGGGACTGTAGGGCAGGCACTCTCAAGGTTAGCTAGGTGGATTTCCAGCTGTGTAAAACACCGTGAGCACCCCGCACAGTATAGGCCCCAGACGCCAGGCACTGTGAGGTAACGTGATGCGCGAATCGTCTCCCCCCTCAGGGAAGTACGCCATGCGGGACCTGGTGAACCGGCTGCCCGGGGGCAACACCACCCTGCTGTCGGACGAGACCGTGGCGGCCATCTGCTGCACGCTGCACGAGGTCACCAGCAAGAACATGGAGAACGCCAAGGCGCTGGCCGACACGGGCGGCATCGAGAAGCTGGTCAACATCACCAAGGGCCGGGGCGAGAGGTGTGCCGTCAGGGCCCTGCATGAATATAACACGCCATGGAATGGAATGAAAGCATATGAAATTACTTTTAAATTACATTACATTACATGCAGTTAGCAGACACTCTTATCCAGAGTGACTTCCAGCACAAGAGAACAGAAGTGTATCCATTCAAGTTAAATGAACAGCAGTGTCAGAGCAGGCTAACACTCTCAGACCAGTGAGTGCGAGCACAACACTATTCAAGCCCTACCACAAGTTAACTTGTGCAACCTGGCTAGGCAGTAGAAGCCAAGTATACAACTATACATCAGTGAATGGAGCACAGAATCTAAAATACATCACAATACTACACATAAAATAAACATCAAATACAAGAAGTAGCAGGTGTTAGGGGGCGGGGATTGAGGTGGAACTGCGATGCAGTCTGAATATTTCATAAAGCACACAGCTGTTATCAGTTGTACATGATCTTATATTAATATCAGCGGTGTGCAACAAAGAGTAATTGTCTTCTAAGGCGGTGTGATCAGTGCCTTGGGTGTCCTTCTGATCTATAGCGAGACGATCGCAGTGGTGGGTTCATTGATTTCACCGTTACTTGAACCCAGCTCACAGTACCGCCAGCGGGGCTTTTCTGACGGATTTTCTTCCCTGCTCTCTCTCTGCGTCTCAGATACTCGATGAAGGTGGTGAAAGCGGCCGCCCAGGTTCTGAACACCCTGTGGCAGTACAGGGACCTGCGCACCATCTATAAAAAGGTGAGAAGGAGGACACCTTGTCTGGGAGCCCTGCACTGCCCTGGTTCCGATTCTGTTCATTGACCGCAATCACCGTGTTTCTCCTGTCACCATGTTTCAGGATGGGTGGAACCAGAACCACTTCATCACGCCCGTGTCCACGTTGGAGCGGGACAGGTACAAGTCCCAACCCACCCTGCCTAGCAGCACCTTACAGATGTCACCTGTCATCCAGTCAGGTGAGCCTGTCATGCAGGTAGATGTGGGAAATGTAGTCCTGCTCAGTCAGGCGCGAGCGCCAGGCTCGGGACTGAAGTTTGTGTATTGGCTTGCTTCAGGGGAAAAAAAATCTCTCTCTAATGAATCAGACTGGGTAAAAGCATCAGGGACAGGCACTGAAATCTTTTAAAGTTTGATTTAACGTTTCTGTGTTCTGTCTGTTGTCCAGCTGGTAGTGCGACTTCCTCTCCTGCAATGCTGGGGATAAAAGAACATCGCTCGGATTATCAGAGAACACAGTCATCTATGCAATATTATAACTACCAGGGAGACAACAATGTACATAAAAGTCAACACACAGGTAAGCCGAAAGTCACCGCGTGCTCTCCAGACATCCATTTTAGAAGATTCTGTGATGAAAAAACGACGAAACAAACTGAAAGTGGGACTTTCACATAATTTGAGACAGTTTTAGAAAGTATGCGCTGAGTACTGAATCACAAAATGCACCCAGATGGGTGGAGCTCCATCGGCTAATTACTCACAGCAGCAGAGGAGACCCTCTGATTTCACGCATTCCTTTCCCTTATCGCCCCGATTGGGAGTCTTGAATCTCTTGGACGGTCGGCGCAGTTGGAAAGAGCACGTGGGTTCCTACTGCTTTTAAGTGGGGCTGGTCAGCGATAAGGGCCGGCCCTCCTGCATTATGAGGGACTGTGCTGAATAGCCACTACAAAGCGGCCATTATCTGAGCCCCAGAGGCAGAGTGGCACAGCTTTATGGGCTCTTCACACTGAGAGGAGAGGAGAGTGTAAACACTCACACACAGCTCCTCGGCCTTAACCCTGTCTTTCACGCACACGCACACACACACACACACACGCACACACACACGCACACGCACACGCACACACACACACACACATACACACACACACACACCTCCTCGGCCTTAACCCTGTCTTTCACGCACACACACACACACGCACACGCACACACACACGCACACACACACACACACACACACAGCTCCTCGGCCCTAACCCTGTCTTTCACACACACACACACACACACACACACACACACACACACACACACACACACACACACACACACACACACATTCACACCTCCTCGGCCTTAACCCTCTCTTTCACACAGACACACACACACAGCTCCTCGGCCTTAACCCTGTCTTTCACACACACACACACACACACACACACACACACACACACACACACACACACACACACACACACACACACACACCTCCTCGGCCTTAACCCTGTCTTTCACACACACGCACACACACGCACACACACACACACGCACACACACACACACACACACACACACACACACACACACACACATACACACACACACACACACACACACACACACACACACACACACACACACACACACACACACACACCTCCTCAGCCTTAACCCTCTCTTTCACACACACACACACACACACACACACACACACACACACACACACACACACACACACACCTCCTCGGCCTTAACCCTCTCTTTCACACACGCACACACACACACACACACACACACACACACACACACACACACACACTCACATACACACACACCTCCTCGGCCTTAACCCTCTCTTTCACACACACACACACACACACACACACACACACACACACACACACACCTCCTCAGCCTTAACCCTCTCTTTCACACACACACACACACACACACACATACACACACACACACACACACACACACACACACACACACACACCTCCTCGGCCTTAACCCTCTCTTTCACACACACACACACACACACACACACACACACACACACACACACACACACACACCTCCTCGGCCTTAACCCTCTCTTTCACACACACACACACACACACACACACACACACACACACACACACACACAGTTCCAAAGTTTTAACCTTGTCTTTCTCTTGCACATGCACACCACACACACACCACACACCACATGCGCACACACACACACACACACACACACACAGCTCTCTGCCTTTACTGTCGGTTTCACACACACAGCTCTCTCTGCTGCCGATTATTTGGAAAGTCGTTTTTTGGGGTTCAGCTGCCTTGAAAAGCTGCCAATACAAATAATATTCCACAGGCATTCCAAACAATAGTACAGTCATGCTTGAGTCTGTGTTCATTAGTGTTAATGACTTTCTTTTGCAAAGCAGTGTTATGATAAAATGGTTACTGCAGAGGCCATACCATTAGGGCGTCTGTGAGTTCTAATTAAGTTCGGAGTGGCAGTCTGGAGTGGTTGTTAGGAAACTGGGCCTCTAGGCAAAAGGTTGCCTGTTTGAATCTTGGCTGAAATCTAGCTTCTGTAGCTGTAAACACGGTATTTAGCTATATCTGCTTTGGTAAATAGCTGGTGGATAGATCCATAATGTGTTGACTATAGAATGTTTAAGTAAACAAGAGTAAAGGTGTCTGCAGGGAAAGTTTCTAATAACCATCTTTATCCTTTGTTTTCAGGGTCTGGAAAGCCATCACCATTTTACATAGGGTCCTACTCCTCACCATCAAGAGAGAGGGAGTCTAAAAGAATGCAGGTGAGAGAAGAACTGTAAGAGGGACCAGCTGTAAAGCAGAGAGTGTAGGAGGGGTGTCCCGTTATTACATACCGGAAAGCTGGCCGTGGCTGAGGTTTCTTCCACTCCTCTGCGCTAACACGAGGAGACTGCCACATATTCCTGTTTGCATAGACGAGCGAGGCGGTGACGCTCTCGCAGGCATCAGCCTTTGTCAGGGCCAAAGCCGCCCTGACTGTGCTGAGCCGGGGCATGGCTCTCGGTGCCTGTCACAATGATGCGCGGGGGTGTCCCGGTGCACTCGGGGGGGGGGGGGGGGGGGAGCGACATTTCACCCCCACCCACCCCCCCATCCCCCCCTCTCTCAGCTGGGAAGAAGTCATGCTTCATTTTCTAAAGGGGTCTTCTCCAGCAAAACCATCCATTAGGTTGTACATCAGAGGGAGGCCTTTTTCAAAGAAGATGGAGACTCTCTCAGCCTTCTCCTGCTCCCAATGTTGGTGGGTCCTGTGAGGACGTTAGGGGGCAGTCATTAATCAGCATTCTCACCTGGCCCAGAGGAAGGGCGGTAATTGCACATGAATAATGGGACATAAAACCACAGTGACACTTAATACACCATGTGTTATGGGGTGATTTTCACTAATGCTTTGGGGTTTTTTTTCATATTACTGTTAGGTAATTGCAGAAAGCAAATACAAAAATGTACTTTTGTATCAATTTAAATGCAACTTGCGTGTTTCTGACATAGTCCTAGGGTGGTGTATAGTCTGGCCTCCCAGTCAAACTGAGACTGTTCATGATAACTATAAACCGTAATGATCACTTCTTATCATTTGTCAGCTGTCATACATTGGTTTTCCATTCAGCAGACTTTTCGGTGCCTGTCACATCCTGACAGATCTGTTACCTCCTGTGCATCTTGAAAAAAGACACTGATTGATTAAACATATTTTATCATGAGAGCATTGTATAAAAAAAAAATCACTTCAGAAGTCATTGCAACAATAGCTGTCTATTGTTCAAGGCCGCTTTTATAGTTGCCAATGACTGACCATGTCTATACATGTCCATACATTTGAACTGTGGACATTTTTTCGTTGTTCTAGTGAGTGATATCACCACCAGTGTGATGTGGGTTGTAGTACTTAGTGTGTCTAGCGATCAGTTGTGTCTCAGGCCTGAAATAACATCCCTCTCTCTCTTCCAGCATCAGCAGCTGTACTATGCCGACGAGCCCAGCAGGAGGAACTACGACACCTACAGAATGTACCTGCAGTCTCCTCACGGCTACGAGGACCCCTACTACCAGGAAACGATCCACTACCCCTCCACCGCGGACTACACCTCTCAGCCTCTGGGGCTCAAGTCCAACACCAACTACGTGGACTTTTACTCCACCACACGGAGGCCTTCCTACCGGGCGGAGCAGTACCCCGGGTCACCCGACTCTTGGGTGTAGCTGTCAAGAGACTCCGACCCGAAAGGAGACGAAAAAAACCCACAGACTCTTCCATGAACTTTTTATTTGTATGTTTTTTTGTTTTTTAAAGTGAATTTTGAATGTTTGGTCGGAGATTGTCGGAGGGAGAACCGGAATGTGAGCCAAAGAAGGAGGTCAGGGAAAGTCGATTTTTTTCGAAGGGCGAATGGTGAGGTTGGGCATGTTTGATGGCGACACTGGACAATTATCGTGAGCGTCCTCTTGCTCTGTCTAGATGTTAGTTTTTTTTCCCATTTGAACCCGTAGCTGTGCTAGCATGAAGAGGGTTTGGGGGTCATGTGACGAAAGGTTTGCGGTAGAGGGTCAGGCAGGGAAATGAGTTTATAGGCCAAAACTGACGAAGCTTTCACATTTGTTTAAAAAAGAATCTAATGTTAGTTTGTACAGAGGAATCCTAACATATTCCTTTCATGTTTTATTGCTGTACTTACTATTGAGATTGTATATGCCATGGAGTCTTGTAAATGTCCTTAATTTTATTGTAAATACAGAAAAAATGTCACCCGGTCTACACTCATTGCACTGGTAAAGTCTTGTGCTATGTCAAAACTATATAGGTATATAAATACATGGAGAAAATAAGGAGAGAAATTAAAAAAAAAGAGATGGCATTGACACAGAAGCATTCAAAGGTAATAAAATTACAATTTTGTTTTTTTAAAAAACAATTGTGTAATTTCATTTTTGTGACATTGCAAAGATATGGGCCGGTCTTGGGATGGCTCATTGTCGTTTCCTGTACATACATGAAGATGAGATGAATTTAAGAGTTTTTAAACTCCTCCCTTCACTCCCCTTACCACTATTGGTTTTATCAGTGATAAGCTGTTACACCCATGCCTTGATTTAATGCTGATATAGCATTACTTCAAACATTTCACTCTGAAAAACATTAATCATAGAAAACACATCTTTTCAGTCAACAGAAAATGAAGTCGGTAACTGATACATTGCCTAGATTGTTTCTACACTGACTAAGAGTGAAGGCTTTTTTCATATTTACGCTGTAAGGGCCTTGGCAGAGTCGTACGGACCCACCCTTGAGAAACAGGTTCTTGTCTCTGAATGTGCAGGACCCGGGGTAGAATATCGTTAACCTGGCTTTGTTGAATTCTCTTAAACCCGAACAACTCAAAGCATTGTTGCATTTGACATTTCTGCCGATTGCGGTTTTTTCCCTTTTGTCACGCGAAATATTGCCACACATTTCCGAGAACTGTGTCGAAGTGTGGCTTTTTTCCCCCCACCCCATTCCCCAGCCTCATGTTATATAATGTTGGCGTCTTTGAGCAAACTGGAAGTCCAGTCAGTATACAATTCTGCGATTGTTCGCGTTTAAAAAGGGTGTTATTTCACTGGTAGCCTATGCATTATTGGACAGACGATACCGGCTCGATTGGAGAAAACACAATGCCATTTGTTCGAATTCTCATGCTGCTAGAATTGTCCCTAATTCAAAAACAGTAAAGACAAATAAGAATCCCCCTTCCGCTACTCAACGAGGGTGAAATTTAGCCACAACAGGTCTAATACTACGATTTAGATACTTGTCTTGTGTAGAACAGCCTACTGTACTATAATGATTTATGTATCCCTGACCCGTAAACACAGTTGCGTTAAACAATGATAATCCAGCTGTTCTTACAGCCGTTTTTAAGGCTTGTCTAATTAGAGATTAATTCTTTTCTACGGCGATAGAAGCTTGCAACTGCGGCAGCTGGAACTGCATTGGAGCAGAACGCTAGTAGCTAGGGGGGGTGTGTCCTGCAAGTTTTGGTCACGTTTTTGGACCCCTGACAACATCTCAAAAGACACTGGCCCCATTACTCACTGTTGTGGTTAGGCATCAAAGACATTGCTCACATTTCAGGCTGGGTGCATTGTAAACTTGGTGTGTAGTTGATTATAACTTTCATATTCATCTGGCGAGGTAGACAAAGGGAGTTACGTAATTTGAAAAAAAAATCGTGTTTGTGACGTAGCCAGTTGTTTTTTAACTCGAAATCCCACCCCCCATAAATTTGATTTCCTGGAGTGGTTGAAGGCTACGTCATTGGTCCGTCATCAGTATAAAACCAGTGTGGGAGGGTACACGGTGTGCCTTGTACTTGAGAACAAAGTTTTGAAGATGGTGCAGCTGTCTAAAACTGGAATGAGAGAGAATCCGACGCTGAAGGCTGGGCATCCCCCAGCAGGTAATTACTACACACTACTACTTCCTCCGCTTTCCTTTTCGTTAAATTTGTTTGAATCTTTTTTAAAGATTAAATCGCATTGTTGTTGATACATTCCTTATTCAGTTTACTCTGTTGATAAGATGAGTACAGATTTCTTCACGAATAACTAACGTTTTCATGCAAGGATTAAAAAAAAAATCTTGGCCATTGCGCTGTTTTCTGGTGCTGCGCGTCGCCTGGCTTTGTCGAGCCCTGCATCGTTGTGCATTTGTCTCAGTCTGTGCATCAGCGTCGCAGGGATATGTGAGGAATTCTCCCCTGAAATCTGAACGATACACTTGGCTTTGAAACGTGTAACTTGTACACCCCGCCACAGTTTCCGGCGTTCTGATCTCCTTGCCCTGTTGTTTTCTAAGCCTTCAGAGAATGCAGAGCGCAGGTCGAGCAGAGTAACTTGCCGCACGTCGAGGTGTGCTCACAGGAATAACCCCTAGCGATTGGAGCTCTTTGAAGATTTAAATGGTACTTTGCATGTATATGCAGGAAATGCAACGTTATATTAAAGGTGTAAATCTTTCTAAAGTGTTCAGGTAAAACGAACTGTCATTTAAGTTTCAAATAAATAATGCCGTTCGATTTCTTTTTTATTATTATTGTTAGGTGGTTACCTGCAAAGGTTGTGTGTGTGTGTGTGTGTGAGAGAGAGAGACACACACATAAATTAAATGGAAACCAGAATTTTCACAAAACCACAAAACTTGATGTAAATCTCCCTTAATGTTAAGCTAAACTATTGGAACAGTGTGGGCCAACTTTGAATTAAGAGTCTATGAAATGTACCAGTTGTCCCCTAATATTCTGCCCAATGCATCCAGAGCTTGTGTTCTGGGCCTGGAGACGTTGAAACTTTCTCCAGATGGCTCAAACATATCCAAACTCAGTTAATTCCACAGATTTGGATTTCCCATCTGATGAACACGCGGATGCTTAGTGGTTCGTGATACATTGGTTGGAGCAGTCACGGGGGTGCAACCTTTTCTCGGCGTGGAGCTGCAGCTAGGCTCGAACAAGCAGGAGGTGTAGGTTGCAAACCCAGTGCAGCATGCTTCCTTTTCCTTTGCACTGCCTTTTCAATTGCAGTGGGCAGACTCCACCCACAGCTTGCTGGCAAGTGGACCAGCACCAGAAAGGCTAGCGGGCTGAGCTGACACAGGCCACCATGGCAACAAGGATCATGGGAAAACCATCTTGAACGTGGATGGCGCAAGCAAGTCCTATCTCCAGGTTTACAGTGGAAAAGGGGGGGCTTCTTGTGTCAACAGCCCATGCCAGTGTTCTCCATGCTTCGCCTCACAGCTAATCTGCCCTTCCCTTTCACTCTGCCAGTGCTGGTCCACCCATAGCCTCCGGGCCTGACGGGCTAAGCCAACACGCTGCCTGGGAAGCGTTAGTCTGTGGAACTATGTGAGCTTGCACTGTACTTACAGTAAGTCTGTTTGGGCATGGCTAACCACGTTAACAGCGCCTTTTGTTTTCCTAAAATCCTCCACAGTGCAATTACAGCTGCAGTTCGTGCAGGCCTTGAGCTGTCTTGTAATTAGGGTGTTTTAGGTGCAGGATGAGAGGAGATCATGGTGTGTGGGAAGATGTCCCCTGTCCTTTAATGTCGCTCAAAACTATGGGGTTTTGTGTGTGTGTGTGTGTGTGTGGAGCGTGTGGGTGTGAGAGCACAGTCTCCACCATCCCATGGGGACTGGTATGACTCTGGGAAGGTGCAGTTGCTCTGTGTCTCAGGCAGGGGGCGCCTGTGTTCTGTGCCCACAGTGAAGGCCGGAGGGAAGCGGGTGGCTAAGAAGAGCAGCGAGGACACCGTTGCCATGGAGAAGGAGGCCAAGCGGCCCGCCGAAAAGCCCAGGTAGCTGTCGCGGCGTACAAACAGGGGTTAAAACCAGCTCCTATCCTTGGGTCCTAGAGGGGTTCAGATTTGTTTTGGGGGGTTTATGTTGCAAATGCAGTTCTTTGGACACGTCTAGCCTTTCATTTTCCAGTTACCCATTTTGCCCGTGGGACCAGGAACGACAGACCAGGAAATTGCCAGGATTTAAGTATAAACCAATGAAGCCCTGGTTCTTTAGTTATTTTACTTTATTTCTTTCCCTCCGTTTCCATTTTCTGGCCCGTAGAGGCCATAATGCTGAATCCTGCTGTAATGGCAACATGGCCAAGATTGAGTTAGCTGCCTGTGTGTTTTGGTTTCTTTACTTTCAGTGGTATGCGCAATCTCGCACTATTTTAAGCAGCCAGCTAACACTGTCTGCTTGGGGGAAAAACATCACTCAGCTTTGTGATTCTATTGGGTGAAGGAGGGGTGGAGGCGATGCTGAGGTTTCATAGTCCAGTAGCTTCGGTCTTAGTCTGTGCTAAGTTTCACTGTGCCCCCTTGGCTTAAGGGCATGAGCCAGACTACACCCAGGTCGGCCCTCCTCATGGCAAATTGCCGCCTCAAACACTGGAGAAGATGTACAGGCCATGAGCCATAGTTCCTCCAATCACAGGTTCTGGCAGTAGCTTGGTTTTTGAGTAGCTGCGTCTCTTGAGTACATTGTGGGAGAGAATGCAACATATTTAGCCTTACCGTCACACTGCCATACTGCTCTCTCTCCACAGTATCGTTGTCATGCTTATTTTAAACACTAGAATGCTGGGTTAGCTCGCATTTTGCCATGATTGTCTTAGTTCCACATTTGTCTTGGGACAATGTTTGGAACAAGGCCCATTAGCTGGTTTGATATTCATAGCCTGTGTATGTCTGTGTTTTTTGCCAACTGCTGTTGAAGGGATATTAAACTTCCTTTCCAGGTCTCTTCCCACTTCTCCCAGAATGCAATCTGTCAGTGTCCTGTTAGCAGGCACTCTGGAAAAGGTCAGTGGCTCTGTCTGTACCCTCCTGCAAATGCATGTGTTGATGTACAGATGGCTTTGGTTGCTATTTTCTGAACTCGCTAAAGTCAACAACTCTAAATGTATGGTGGAGCACGTGTATTTTTAGCACATGTAAATGGTACACTGTGTTAATATTTACCTTACTTGAAATGCATATCCAATTTTGGAATTCAGCTTCACTACTACCGTACATTGCCACATCTGCTGTTAGGGGTACGGTGGTGATGTCTTAACGTGGAATTTAACTTGGATATACATCTTGTGCCGTCTAGAGAAATTGCACAAGGCATTCAGCAGGTTAAACCAGGTGTTCTCTTGGGTTGTTAATCTTATAAAACTCTATAAATCTGCACATTGCTGCAGGTGCTGTATTTAATTGATGCCCTACTTGTAACGTGTTACACCACATACATGGTATAATGTGTGTGTATGTATGTATGTATGTATGTATGTATGTATGTATGTATGTGTGTGTGTGTATATATATATATAGTGTGTGTGTGTGTGTATGTATGTATGTATGTGTATATATGTATATATATATATATATATATATATATATATATATATATATATATATATATATATAAAAAAAATATAATTTTTGTGTGTATGTATATGTGTATATATGTGTGTGTGTGTGTGTGTACAGTACCAGTAAAAAGTTTGGACACACCTGATTAAAATAATGGGAAACATGCATTCAAAGATGTTTTGATCTAAAGACTTGTGCTGAAATGTGTCACATTTTTTTTAAGCCATCAACTTCACTATTTATATTTGTCTATGTAAGAATATATATGTATGAAAAAATGTATAGTGTGTGTGTCTTAAATGAAATGCCATGTGTAACTGAAAACTCTTTCAGCTGCCTATGCATCATTTTGATAAATGGAGTGAAGTGCCTGAGTTAAGAAGAATCTGCCTTCTGTTGCAGCTGGGGCACGAGTTTCCAGAGACTCCAGTGAGTGTCAGACACAGCAGGCTGAGGCCGGCCGTGGAGAAGTCCCACTCGCCTCGCTCCTTCTTTATACAGCAGCCCCGCAAGTGTTGAGCCAAAATGGCCGCTCACCTTCTGAGTGTGTGGCACAAGAGCCTGGGGAATATCTGTGAAGTAAACAGTCTTAAGCGAAACGGGAAGTGTGTGCAGTGGATTATACCCGTGGCGGGGCCGAAGTGGGCAGAGAGAGAAGCCTATGTAGTTAATGTTTTGTTCTCAGAAAGGAAAAAAAAAATGTAATAGCACTTAAGCTTCAGTACAATTGTAACAGCTCTTAAGCTTCACATTAACTCTTGATCTCTAGTGATTTCTGACCTTACTTGTGGGGTCACTTGTTTATTGCTTTGATATTTGTTCCTTGTGCTTGGTTTACTACTAACTAGGTGCATTGGCTGTTTGCCTCTCTGTCTATATCTGACGGAGGCCTCTGTCGACAAATGGAGTATAGTGTCACCATGGAGTTAAAAGAAAGTGGGTTGTCTTAATCATACTTGTTTGAGAGACAGAAAGAGCCAGTGTATGCTGTTTCTTCAATGTGGGCAGAATTAAAAATTCTAAATGTGAACTTTTCTAGGCATGCTTAACACATATTGCTTGAATAAAATTGCCTTACAATTTACAGGAAAATTGGGTCATTTTGTGTCATTTTTGTTTTTGTTTTTTTGACTTGTAATATGCGATAGAAGGCACACAATTGTGTTTGACACACACAAGCCCCAAATATGATCACATACTGCATAGATTGACTGATTGTGCTGACTTATTAAAAGCTGGTGCAATTCCTGTTTTGGCCACAAGATGGAGGCATGACCTTTCCGTATGCACTGCCTGAACATTTTTTTTTTTTTTTTTTTTTTTTTCCCAAAAAGAACATGGTTTGAATATTTCATCAGTTTCTGTGGTTAACCGCCTTCCCCCCCCCCCCCCCCCCCCCCAACACCATTGCCAAGTTTTTATTCTAACACTTCTACTGCAACTCTGTTTAACCTGTGTTTGGAGCTCCTTGTACTGCTTTTTAAAGTAATTCCAAGTCTTGTCCTTTATTCCATCTCACTTGATTCATTGTCTTGAGAACCTGCCCTCGCTGACATGAGAAAAACTTTAATAGCTGTCTGAAGATATTTTCTTTTGATGCGTCTTAGTCTTGGTGTTATTGTAATCTACAGGTGTACCCCTCCACGTACGCACACACCTTTAAAATTTGATGTGTCTCAGTGAAGTGGTGCCAGGCTTTGAGGAGGCTCTCTCTCAGAAATGCCACTTTACACAGAGTCTGTTTGTTCTCTGTGCTCACACATGTTCAGGCATCATTAGGCCGACGGTGCCTCCTCCCTCGCCGGGCCTTTGTTGTGGTGACGACGTTGTTATGCTTCTGAGGGAGGAAGGGAGGAAGGGAGTGGGGGGGGGGGGGGGGGGGGGCGTGTGGTGAGGTCAGTCAGTGTCCTCTCCATCAGACCTTCTCATTCTACATCATTCATTCTCTTTGCTCCTTGTGGAGCATAATGCATGCACAATAATCCTCCATCTCTGCTCGTCCTTTGCAACTCTGTGTTCATCTCCCCACAACAGATCTATTTCCGTCAGTTCCTGCTCAATGGTCCTCCGCCAAGTGGTCTCGGGTCACCATTTTACAAGGGGGAGGCCATTTTTAAAGCAACCTTGGGTGGGAGGTCTGGTTGCAACCTTAGAAGATGACCAGGCCATCTTAGGTGGTGGTGTTTGGAATCGATTGAGCTAACCATTCTGCATCACATGGCAGTACACGCTGCCTGCAGTGGAGCTTGGTCCTCTGATTTCTTGGAGTCTTTTACGGTGATTAGTGTCACGGCTTGGGCGTATTCTTTCTGAATGGCTCCAGTTGGACCCATAAGCTAATTTCCAGTATGTAAGCAGGGTTGCCTCGATAACAGCATATGCAAGCAGAATTATCGAATCGCAGGAAGATAAATCATCGCTACCTTCACTCAGGTGACATTCAAATTGGCTATGCGAAAGAGCAATCAATCAGCTGAAAATAACAGACAGCAATTTATCTGCACTCATCAATAGCATGTCCATCGATCCAGAGCGCTGTATGTATAATGTTGTCCTGGATTCATGTATCCCAATAAAAGATCATGAAAGATTAATCAGTGCCTCACAACAGGAGGGGGCCTTCTAAAAGCTCTGGCTCGTTTGGCCAATCCATCAGTTCTGCAAGACTGACAGCATCGCGTTGGCTTTGATCAATATTTTTCATGTTGTGAGGAAGAGCTGCCCAAGGTAAGAGAGGCGGCCTTGCTCTCTGTAATCAGCCCTCTATTGTTGCCAGTTAAAAACGTGATTCTCCTAGCCTGACTTCACTGTGATTCTCTTAATTAGACATGTTTAAAATGCAAATGCAAGATGTAAGTAAAAGGTATAGTCCTCCCAAATGGATCCCACAAAGCAGCTTTTAAGTGTATTGGAGTAGGGCTTTATGTTTGCTCATCCCAAGAAAGGAATTTCCCTTAGAGGAATGAGGCATGGCTCGAGTACAGGAATTTCTCATTAAATAACGGATATATATGTATTGCTCTCTCCCTTTCACTAAACACATACATGTACGTGTGTGTGTGTGTGTGTGTGTGTGTGTCTGTGTGTGAGTGTGTTAACTGCTTACTCTTACTGAATTACAGTTGTGTTGCCATGAGGGTGCACATGACTATGATATTATGGGAAGGCACTGAGCGAACATGTCCACAATAATTTAGGCCTTTGAAGTTCTGACGTTTACTTTGATTGATGTGTACACTTACAATGAGTCCAATGTTGACTCAGCAAAGCAAATATTCACATTAAATGACTGTGTATGAGGAAGGCCTTCTCTCTACAGCGTTGCTTGTATTAAAGCCAAGCAAGTAAAGCAGTTCAGGGCAAAGGTGGTACACTGCCACTTTAGTGCAATGCTGTGCTCTTTGTGGCACAGTACAGTAGTTGACTTAGCATGTGAGTTCTGACACATGCAGGGATGTCTGTGACTTGGAATGCGTGGGAGGGGAAGTTCCGCGAGCTGAAACAGATCCTCCACTTTTTTGCAGAGAGTTTGGTTTCTCCGTTTCTCTCCGGCTAATATTTCATCTCTTCTTTCCTTTTTTTTTTTGTGGCGCACTAATGGCATGCCAGTGCCAAAAAACGAGCGCCTTTTACAGGGCATGCTTACTGATAGATGGGCCGTACTATCCTTAAGCTCTTTTCTGACGGTGTATCATGTGGCCGGAGACTAATGTTTTTACAATAGCCGTCTGATTCCGTGCCAGCATCCATTTCTGGCAGATGGGAGATGAGACCAAAGATAAAGAGACAGTGGCTGCATTCCTGCGCGGCTCCCCGAAGCCGTGCTTATCTGAGGGGGATTTGAGCCGGTTACCTGCGCATGAATAATGAACCGGGGAGGACTAAGCGATTCACGTGCGTGTTCCGCGGACGCTCGCGGCTCATCTCCGCATTACGGGGATTAAAACGAAGCCCCGCGCGTTTCATCACTTTCACAGAAATCAATACTCCATTTATACTGCCTTCTGTCCGCACTAGCCAGCTCACTGTTAATGTTTTTTTTTCTTTAATGAAATCATGCTATCTAGAAAATGCATATGATTCATAAGTACGGTTGCGGGGTACTTAGTATTTTTGCCCACCTTTCAAAAAACAAACCTTAAGACTCATATTGCCTTAAAATAATGTAGCTAGAATATGTAAAAACATTCACTGAATTTTCAGATTATTTGACCTCATTAATGTTATCATCATAACTTTATGAACAACACAAATCATAATGTCATGATTGAACGCAGAGGGGTTAAAGCAACTACTGGAGGCAAATGTACTATTTAATCACCATTAGCAGAATATGTGTGGAATTCACTCCCACATGAACAGAAATGTAGAATGTATGGGGGTTCAGGGTCAGGTTAGTCTCCAATTAGCATTGATGCACATGGAAAGTTTACATCCCTCAGGAGCAGCTCTGGAATACGTATTAGAGGATTCAAAACACAATCAAAATCACTGCAAGCGAGGGTGTCCGCTGTGCACAGGGTGGAGGGCGTCACAGCGGAGCAGCTTACTGTGTACACACACAGAGGCCTGCATGATCTCCCTCACACGCAGGTGTCTGTTTACTCATGTGGAGCCATTGTTGAGACTTCCTGCCATGTGACAATCCCCTCTCTGATAGATCGTTGGTCACACTCAGTGGCTGCCTCCCACCATGGTTGGCACTGTGGGGGGTAATGAAGAGAGGGGATGTGGGCAGACATAGCGACCTCACTCACAAATCAGCGCCATGTTTGTTAGTGTGAAAATTGCTGGTGTGACCTTATCCTTACGTCAACAGGAATACAGAGATCACTAAAGGTGGCACATAAAGAGTATCATTGTGAAAAAACCATATTCTGTCAAGATCATGAGTATTCCTCCATTAGCGTTTAAAGGGTGACAAAACCACAATCGCCGCACTATGTATAAATGTACCTCATTATTATCATTTATTATCATTGGGCAGATGCTCTTATCCAGAGCCAATTCTTATCCAGAGCTCTTTTCCAAATGATAATAAATGATAATTTATCATTGTCATCTAGCAGTGCGGTGTAGTGGTAAAGAGCAGGGCTGGTAAGTGAAAGGCTGCTGGTTCAATTCCCCAATGAGACTCTGCTGTTGTACCCTTGGGCAAGGTACTTAACACACAATAGCCTTGGTAACTATCCAGCTGTATAAATGGATAAAACTGGATAATCTATGTTCGTTGCTCTGGATAAGAGAGTCTGCTAAATGACAGTAATGTAGTTTAGTTTAATCTTTGTTCACCAGTCCCATTCCGGAGGACTGACTCCACTGCAGATTTGATGAAGACACGCGTACAGTCATTCCCCAGTGTGTTTCCCGGACGCAGTGCAGGTATCAATACACTACAGCACATGTAACTGGACCTCGATCTGGCCGCTCCTTTGTGTGTGTGTCCTTGGCAGGGATCAGCTTGGGGTGTTCTCTGTCACTAACAGCGCTTGTTGACTCTGGGCCTCTCCCCGGTGAGTGCCTCTGAGCCGGGGAGTCTGTCACCAGTCATCTGACGTGAGCGGGTTCTCCTGTGGCTTCCTCCTCCCCTGCGCACACACACACAGTGCACAGAGGAATCTGAAAATAACCCTGCCTCACCCCAGCGAGACACAAGCAACAACATCAGAAATCACCCAGCGCTAATCACGGGAGAATTACGCATTCCGTGAAGTCATCCCCTTACCTCAACCGTGGACAAGTCTGTTTGGAAATTTATGCTCCAGATGTGGTCTGCAATTCAGCTCCTTAGCATGACGACCAAGGGGGGGAAAAAAAAAGCTAGCTAAGAGATCCAGTCAAGACTGCGGGGGAGAACAGGGTACCAGTTCAAGTTAGGGTGAAGTTATACGACATTATACGACCACAAAAGTGTGGTACAACTGTAAAAAAGAGAAAAACAAAGTGGAATCCATTCTTATGCAAATGAGTGGGAAAGAGGCCATAAGATATGCAAACCAGGGATGTGATTAGCTACCTCCCACTGAGAGAGGAGGAAATGGTTGTTTTATGTTGAAGGATGCACTCATTTTGCTGCATTTTACAAAAGTTGTTTGAATACACAGTGACATTTGTTTAATATCACCCAATGGAAAGTCAACCACTGATGTAAAAATGAAATTGTTATTGACTGTTTGAATGCACTTACACTAAATAAACTCTTACTGTGAAAAAGATTTATTTTTATCCTACAATAAGAAACAAGATTACTGTTGCAAAAATGCATTTACTACTTATTTTCTTACTTTAAGACTTTCTACATTTTTAAACAGTCTGTGCACATCACATAATCAACACAAGTACACCATGAGCTTGACTTGGGGCTTCTCCCTGCATGCAGTGTCTCTTTGTAAAATATTTTTCTTCTGTTGGTAAATTAGAGAGGAGGACTTGCAAGCTTTTGTACACAGGGGCCTACCAGAACCTAATTCTGGAACCTAGAGCTGGATAAAAATGCTGTTAAAGGCCTTCCACTCCCACTCTGTGCAGATATCAGATGTTATTGTGGTATCTTTGGGTTGTGACTCAGTTGCATTTTATGAGGTTGCTTTCCATGTTGGAAGAGCAATGCTCTCTGGAGGAACATTACAGTGTCATAAATACAAACATCATTTCCAAAGTGGGTGTGTCTAAACAGAGCACATCACCACCAGGTGCGCAGGGGGAATTTTAGAACAATGCTCTTCAGACAGAAGTACAGTCAAAGCTTCTTTCAGTCTGGCGGCGGCTGACACCGGTTCGATGTATCCATAAATGCCGAACAGTGAATTAAGTTCAATTATATGACTGCACTGAAGACTTGACTTGTTCTGCTTTGCTCACACCACCCACTTTGTGACATTTGGATTCATGATGGTAAAATTTTTTCCTCGGTAAGAATCTTCTACCACAAACAAAAATAACACAATAAAACACCGTGAGAACAATCACTAGGCCAGTTTTTAGACAACCTTTATCGTCAGGAAATCTTTCCGCCTCACGGTGGCAGTATAGAGACAAATCTGAAGTAAGTGAGTAGTTCATCCGATCGACCTGTATACGTATTTAGCGATCTGTTTAACCTTAACGTTTAGATTGTTGTAATTGTATTACTTTGAACGTATCTTGGGGTCATATCCAACATTATGTCCCTAAGTGGATAACAGACTTTAACGCATTCTGGACATATTTAGATGCTTCCGCTTCCGTTTTAAATATTCAAAACTCTCTTAATAAATCTTAGTAGCCTACAAACAAGGCTACAAAACATAATTCTACTGGTGTGGTGATTCTGTGATGGTGAGTTTTAAAATGCTCGAAAAAATATCTTCTGAAGTGTTCCGTAAACCACATGCATAGGCGTTAGTGGAGCGCGCATCTGACCTAAATTTCAATCATTTCCACGACTCAATTTAATTATCCTCACGTGTTATGAATTACCTCCACACGTAGCAGTATGACATTAAAAACTAATTATGTCATGTGCTCCGAAAACCCCCAAAACGCCTGCCACGTTTTTTCTTTTTTTTTTTACAGCACACAGCAAAAGACGAAATTAAAACCAGTCTCATTCTGTAGGCTACTTGTTTAATATTGAAATTGATTGAATAGATTTACGTAGAAAGAAATATTAATCGTTTCTTAAGCGTTCGTGTAAAACCAGCAAACAAACTCATTTGAACCACCTGGACTTGCTGTAATTTTTTTACAGTTCTGTAGCTTGCCCAAAGCTACGCATTTGAGACTGCGTTTTGCAAGGAAAATAAACTAAAGCAATCTGTCATAATTGCGAGGCGCCACGTGTATTGGGGAAGATTATACAGGTCTACGAAAAAAAAAAAGTCGCTGCCTTCAGTTTCCATGTTCGTTTTCATCTTTGTTTGCTTACAAATGTCCAGCCTCAATATGCAGCCTGTTATTACAGCAAGCTCGTAGAATGCATGACTGTAAGCTCGGTCTGTATTGCTCGGATACCGTCTTGGTGCGCACCCCTGTGCAATGACCTCATGGTGCTAGTTCTGCGAGGGAGGAGTTGGGCGCTCTCCCTGTCTATCCTGCTCAGTGGATTCATGTGGAGATAAGCGGGAGGAAAAGTTTTCTTTCGGGCGTTTCATGTCCTAAATCAGGTAACTATATTCCATTTATCTTTAAAAATTTAGAAACGCCGATGGCCCTTTAGAGGTTGTTTTCTTTCAGAATTTATGTATGTGTGGTGTTTGTCTACGGAAAACAATGCTTGAGATGAAAAAGTCCGTAAGGAGAGTTTGGGTAACGTAAAGTGACCAAAGGGAGAGGTGGAAGGTGCGGATTGGAATTTGTCGGGACATGTCTAAGAAGAAACGGTTTATATGTGTGGAGAACTGCGGGCAACAAGGTTAATTTTGTGTGTGATGAAATTAAACTTATAATAATTCAACAGTCTCTGCATAATAAGCATGTCAGTAGTTTCATCAACTTTGGTAGACTGTTTGTGCTAGCTTTCTAGCTAACGTTAGCTACGTACTGTTATGGTGTGCTAGTGCAATTATTGCCATGTAGTGAAGCTTGGCAGCTAATACCCCGTCTTTGCTGTCGTGGGGCATAAATTAGCACATCTCTTGCCGCAAAGGTGTAAGTTGGGGAAAATGCCGAGCTGTCCGCTGTAATATTTCACCTACTGTGTATATAATAAAGCGCGGAACAAACTATAAAGTTTTGTTAGGTATCTAACAAGGTAATCTTAGCACCTTCAGATGTTTACAAAACTGCGGAATTTAAATGATCGACTTTCACACGGTTTAGGCTACATGCCGCGGGCTTCACTCGCATGTTGCTTGTTAGAAGAAGTTTATTGGCATGCCAAATTCTTCGCCCGCATTGCAGTGACAGCCGTAGCCTAAACGAGACACCACGCCGGTAATTTACGCCTGTGTCAGTTGGGCCTGTATTCACATTGTTTGTGTAACGTAACCGTAAAGGGATAACTCTTAGTAAATCGAAAATTACAGTAAACTTCACAACCCTTCTGTACTAGCTGTGACGGTGTACTTTGAGTGTTTGCAAAATGCCCTGATCAGGAGAAAATGGCATTACTCGTGTTCACTATGATAACTCTTAGACATCTTTTGCGTTCTTGTATACTTCATGGGGGGATTGAGCGTTTGACTGGATAGATGCTTTTGCAGACAGGGAAGTCTCGACCTAATCATGGCTCCTTGGATATGCATTCAGTCAGAAACGTCGCAAACGATAGCGGGGTGGTAGTGTTTGCGATAGGTACCTAACTTCTTCTAAGTCGAGCTGTGTGGGAAAGTTTATTTTGCACCCCAGGTGCTTTGAAAAGAGCTACTTTAACTCTCTAGAAGTTGCTCATACCGGAGCTGTCAGGTTTCATTTTGATCAAGGGGCAGACGAAATCACGGGCGAGGGCTGCGTTTCAAGTCCTCACGTGTTGGAGTAGCAGACTCTGAAAGTCACCCCTCATCCGAAGCAGCGGCGAACACGTGACTACAGAACAACCAAACTGCACTTAAGGTTTCAAAAAAAAAAAAAATAAATAAAAACAAATTACCATTGTTTAGATATAGTCCTTTACCGCTCTGAAATCCAGAAGAACTGCTCTTAAAAGTGGAATGCTGTCTGAGTGATCTGACTGATCCATCTGTTATGCTGAAGGAATTCTTGTAGGGACTCGCTTAATTAACTCCTCGACAATAACGCTTGTAATGAGTCTTTGTATTTAATTTCCTTGATTTCTCCTTGAGTATGAATGATATCGCATCCGTGGAACTGCAGTCTTAATTCGTTTTTTTTCTGACTCCCACATAATTTTAGCAGTAGATTTATAGACCCACCACTCAGATTCTGCTGTTGTCACGCACCAGATAGTTGGCAGTGTTTACCATAACACGTTTAGCCCAATACCCTCGCGTTTGAAAACTTTAAACAATCACAGTGTTTCAATTTGGTACGTGTTTCCAAGTCTGTGACTAACTATGCTCTCAGATGTTTTGTTTTTGCTAACACAGGGTGGTAGTTGTAAAACAAAAAGCACAACAAAAAGTTATGTTGGTTGACCCACTGTTGTTGGTAAAGGATAACAAATCAGTTGATCAACTATTGAGAATCCCATATACAGAAAGCACCATCTTGGTTATTTGTTTTTTTTTTTTTTTTTTTTTTTGATCAAACAGCTAACAAGGTTTGTAGTCACAGGGGAGAGAGTCTGGTTCCCATGATATTTGGCCAACTGGCAACCAACAGGTGCTGGCACCAAAAAGGCAAGGTTTGGCCTGAGGCAAGCAAAGCAGTGGGCCACTCCAACCTGTTAGAAGAATGAAACAAACTGAAGCCATACACTACCTCTGGCGTGCTTTTGGTTTTGTAATTAGTTGGAGAAATTGAATGCGTCACCATTTTGGCAATTAGAAGTATGTGTGGAATTGTAGCTGTCTCCATCTTTAGAAGTGAACTGGCACCAACATTTGGGACTGACATCCATCACAAATGTTTACGTACCCCCTGTCCGTCTTACAAGGCCTTTGCCTAAAGACTGCCAGTGCTTGCGATTAAAACTAATAATGTGCGGTCGCTCTTGACAACATCTGTCTCATTCTGCTGGGTTGGTGATTGACAGCAGTGTGTGTAGAGTGAAATGTTAGCTCAAAATAGGGGCTTTCCTGTGTCGTCCTATGGTATTCTATGGTCATCTTAATGGTTTGGGTGGCCTACTGAGAAAACATCCTACAGCGTCTTACAGGGTTGGTAGAAGCTCCAGCCAATGAGCATAGAGTGTAAATGGAGGTTTGTCTGTACTGTAAGGTGGTGTGCCTTGTAATGTAAAGTAGTGTAATGTAATGCTTTGCAATCTTCATGCACTATGGCTTCTTTTGAACCACCCTAATACATTAGAAATGGAAACATGGAGGCGTGGCTTAGCTAGCACTGATCCACCTCAGAATGCTTTTGCAATCGTTGGGTGAACCTGCCCTGATCTCCAGTGCTGATAGCTAGTGATGTGAGAGAGAGTTCTCCTGAACCCTTGAGAAGGGTGGAGTCATTATGTCTTATCAGGAACTCACTGATCTGAAAGTAAGCTACACTATTATTTTGCCATGGAGGGCACTGTTTATTGGAGTCTGCATGCCTGCTCCACCCAGTATATAGGTGCATAAAGTTTCACTTTCTTAAGGGTGTTGACATTCAGTGTGAGGAATATTGCTGTTAGCTTATTCAGTTCACGTTCACTTGGTCACAGTCTAAATACTTGGAATTGCTCTCTTTCCCACCAAATTTTTTCACTGGTTGCCACCAAGTCATTGGTTAAAATGCTAGAAAAAGACAAGTCTTCAACTATACAGCCGTTTTCCTCCTGAGACGTCCAGTGTACTTTGGATGAAAACTTAGTTTCAGGGTATGAGAGCTCCTTGAGCAGAGAAAGTAAGGCGCACAAACAGAGCTACTGTACCACCCAGTGAAAGCTATTTAAAGTGACCTCATTACTTTCCTTGAGAAAATATGTTTCAGAACCACAGTTATTTGGTTTGTTGAAACGTTTAATGATGTTACATTATGTGTTCATGTGCCATGTTCAACAGAGAGAATAATTCCACAGAACTAATTTTTCACATTTATGACAGGACGGGTTCATTCCATGGATTTGTACTGTGTACTGGATTTGGACCGTGTGTGTGTGTGTCGGTTGTATCAACCAATTCCCCGTTCAACAGCTGTTATTAATTTACATTTTTCTAACTTATTCAGGAAAACTCTGGAGAGGAATTTGTGGGGCGGTGTTATTATGGACTAGGGATTTCTTCTGGAGAATTGTACCGTCCCTGGACATGTAGCTCTAAAAAGGGCATCATTTTGTGTCCTGGCAGTTAGTGTTGGATGACATGCCCCCCCCCCCCCCCCCCCCACCCTCTTGTCACTGCCATCTGCCGCCCTCATGAAGACGAGTTTAACGTATTGTTATAGGTGCGTAAGTTGATCGCTGAACCCAAGCCTTGTTTTCTTCCGTTCCTTTCTGGAGCCCTGAGGTAGCTATGTTAATCTGCCACAGTGCAAAAACAAAAAAAAAAAAAAAAACCTCCAATTCCCATGTGGTCTTATCTGTAGGGCTGCGCTCATTGCACACCTGCTGTATGTTTCCAAGACTGAATAGGGGCCTGAGTTATGACTCAGGCGTGCACATCTGCTCCGGCCATAGGGGACGGGGCCAAGGGGGTCCCGTGCTGCGAGAGGTTTCCTGTTCATTCTCTCACCTCTGAAGGTAACGTAACGCCAGCCCGCTGGAGCTGAAAAAGGCCTCACTGCCTAATGGGTAATCCAGTGGGCTTAGCAGAGCCCTTACATTAAGACATACTGTTTGTCAAGGGAAAGCCTGCAGACTTTAAACTTTACCGGTTAATGTTTAACCCTCATCAAATAGCGGGAAGTCCTGAAGAACGTGCTGGTGGGTAGTCTGCCTGTGTACAGGTAAACCTGGCACACAGTCCTGCTCCCCTGTGCGGTGTGTAAGCCGGGACCACCTGATCCAGACCACTTTCACTATCTGGTCTGTTCCAGCTGCATGGATCTGGTCCTTTGCTTGCATTTCTCCCGCCCTTCCAATGCACTGTGAGTGTGAGGTGGTGTCTGATACCAGCAAAAGGATCATGAGTCAGGAGCAGGGCAGGAAATGACCGGGACTCTAAGGTAGCAGTTGGCAATGTATTCCACTCCAGACTCCCTGTGCCCATAACAATTTGATAGTGGCTTTTCCTGTTTGGGTGGAGGTGCAGCTCCATGTCAGGTGACACAGTGTAGGAGTTGCTCTGATGGGATCTTAAGTTGACCTGGTAAAGCTGGTAAATATGGACCTGAGCAGAGTGAGGTAACCCTGGAGGTTGAGAACAGTGCCCACCTGTTTCATATTTCATGTAACGTAGCTGTACTGCAGTAGCACAAGGAACGGTGTGTTTAAGATATCAAATGACTGCTGACCTAGCTAGAGAGTAAACATTCTGGTGGCTCTTGGGAACAAAAGGATTATAAGCCTCTGAAGCTAGGGTATGCACTCAACATGCACGCAGGCGAGGATACTGTGTTTTAACAGTGAAAGAGGATAACGGAGAGCTATAATGTTGAAGCGGAGAAAGATGAGCGCTTCTGATGTCTTCCCCCTTTTTCCAGCAGTGCGATGATCCATTCATGTCAGGTCATGACACACTTTCCACACCCTTGGGTGTAACTGTAAATTCTGCTCGTGGTAACGACTGCTGTCAAAAACATGTTTCGACGCTTGTCCGCGCTCAGGGGAGATCTGCCTGCTGCCAGAAAGGGGTGACTTCCTCAGGTAATTCCAATGAAGTATTTGAACATGTGTTCCCCATGCAGTCTGGAATAAAGCTTGACCCAGGCGTCTGCCAAAAGAAACTCGCTTGGGGTTTGGGAGATCTTTTAAAAGCATTTGGCAGGTTTTCATCAAATCCCTGAACCAGTTTATTCGGAAACTTGCCCGCCTGAAATCACCTTACCAAGACTAATCTATATGTAGGTAGCATGAATTATTTTGTTTCCCAGAATGGAGATACACCTTCAGTATTTTAAAGCAAAGAAAATGCCGGATCCTATAAAGAATTGTAGCCATGCTAATCAGTAAATCAGTCTAGTTTGTTTTTTGTATACTACTGCTTTCAGTAGGAGTTGTCACAGGGCACCAAGTGTAAACAGACTCTGTTAGGGTATCTATTCCCCTGGGGCAGCAAATGATATACATGTTGATCCCTTTTTGTCTAGTGAACGGTTGGTCCAGACGTCTTGAATATGAAGAGACGGCAGATAACATGCACCAGTTTTTCACACTATACAAGTGGCACAAAAAATTACTCGGGATATATATTTTTGGTTGGAATTTCTGTAGCTTCATTTTTGTGTGTAGCCTAGAATATGGCCGGTGTGGTCGGTTTGGTGGGAACTCATTAAAAAAAAAAGCATAATTGCTATGCGACAAATAGGTGGGTCTGGTTTTCAGCTCATGTTAAGGATAGGATGTGTTGACTGTCATCCAAACCACCCACCAAGTAACAGATTTAACCAGCTGCAGGTGTCTTTTTTTAACATATCAGTTCAACAGGTATTAAAAATAACGAAAAACACTGTGTGGGAATCTTTACACGACACGGGCACGTTGGAGAGCGGTGTAACCTCACATTTTGTTTCATTGATACATGGGTGCAGCTGGCAATTATATCTTGCATTTGTGGCAGAAGTTGTACAACAACCAAAAATCAAGGAACTCCACACTTCACAGAGTACCTATTAGTTTTCTACAATTTACAATTTTTACAAACCAATCATTATATCATAAGCATAACCTAAGCCAGGAGTGGTGCTGTGTTGGCCAGACTTAAGGTTTATTTCAAGGTTTCATTTGGGTAATATTTGGTGAGCTCAAATCAAGAAGCGTGAGTACAGCAGTGTCCGATGAGATGAGATTAGTATTTAACCTTAGCACTGGGACCAGCCTGAAAACCGGAGGGGAATTATTTGAAAGTACTGAATTTATAATACTGTGGCTCTGTGGAACTCACATTACAGAGAAAGCTGATGGAACTGTGTGGTCTCAGCATGGGAACAAAATGAGACAAATTTTGAGTCAGCACCGCAGTATCATCTTAAAAAGACACCACGCTAAATATATTACAATGAACGCTTATATTCAAGTAATTCTAAGCCGTAATTACTCTAAATATGTCTGTAGGGTATTTTAGGTCCTCTCAGCCACTGGTTTTCAACATTTGGCTTCTTGCAAGGCCGTGCTTCAACTGAGCAGCTTCAACTGACAGTCAGTGGCTGTTTGTAAGCTAGCAATCCACGTTAAGGTGACCAACACCAGCAGCAGCAAACAGCCTTCCAGTGAGATTTTATGAGTTATTTCCTTTATTGTACTTAACCTACGAGTGGTTTTCATTCTTGCTGTCTTGCCAAGTCAGTCAGCACCAGTATTCAAAACCTATACAACTTTGTTGCATTAACTGCTCCACGAAACTAGTGCACTATTGCAATGTTAATGTAGGCATATGCAAAGTAGAACTTATTTGATATTTTGAGATTTAATTTGAAAAATTAACAAAAAAAAAACACTGTTTATAATAAGATTAATTACAGTTTTCTCAAAGTACAGGTATATTTTAGTGTTCAGCTGTTACATTTTGTTATAATATTCTTTTTAAGTCAGTTTGACTCCAGTTGGTTAACAATTTGACACGCCAGCACCCGTGTTTTCTTTTTAAAGTTTCACTATCGCTCAGAGAAGTTGGGCACTACTTTTTGTCTACATGCTCTTTCTGAAGATGGAAGAAAAGTTGTATTTGACTTAACAAAAGTGTGATATTATTTCTGAACAAGTTTGACAACACGGTTGCTCTTTTGTATCAGACATTCAGGACCTATTTATCCCAGGGTTCATTTTGGGCCATTTTTCTCTGGTTGCAGTTGTAAATTGTAGAATTTGAATGTCCTTTTGGCAGTATGACCTAATTTTTTACACTGAGGTGAACAGCCATACATTAGAAGGGAACACGTCAACCTATGTGCCTCCTAGTAAATTTTCACTCAGTTAAGGGTCACTGTTTTTCAGCGTGCTCATCTGTCCTTACAGGTGATTGGCTGGTTACAGCCCTCTCTTGACCTGAGGCACACAACCGCTGATGACACATCGTTGCCCTTGCACTTAGACACACACCCTTCATTCATATTCAGTGTGTTTAAGCCCCTTGAACCAATTTTTATCATGTAAGAATTAGCAACATCTTACCAAATGTTTATAGATGTTTGTTGTGCACTTGCCTGACTCCTGTCAGTCACATTTGTTCATTTAGTTTGCAGTCTGTTTTCCTTTTATTTGTATTCTTTGCTTTGAGAAAATCTTGCGATTTCTGCTCATTGACTGCTACTTTAAAGAGTCTGACATCGCAGTACAGTTTTAAGTGCCGCTGTAGCCGCAGTCTGGTATATATAGCTTTTGGCAGTTATTACAGTCTGCATCTACTTTTCTCCTTTCAGCTTTCAGGGACTCGGTGTTCTTTTCAAAACCAAAGAAAAGAATACACTACAACTGCATTTAGATTCCCTTAAAAGAAGTAAAAGTATGTGCAACTAATAAGTACACCGTTTAACCGACTTAGGTTTCTTCATACAGCCTGCAATCAAAATATCGATCCTGAAAAATGATTTATTCAAAAATGTGTTGAGGTCAATCAGTTGAGAATAAAGCTGTCATCTACGGTGCCAGCCTGGAAGAGCATTCAGTCTACAGGATGTTCAACAACAACAGGTGTAGCCCAACTGCTAATATCCACAAACAGTGATAACAGTGGTGTCTTTAGGGGTCAGAGATGAACCTGTTGATATACACTGTGATGGACAGGTTAATTGCTCAGTTTAGGGTTAGCAGTTTAAGAGATTGTTTCATCAACAAGTAGATGGAAGCAGTTTCAGTTACAAAGGTTTATAAACTGAAGATGACATGGGGACCCTCTGAAGACCTTGGAAGTAACCCTTTCTCAGCTGAGCATAGATGAGAGAGATTATCAGATGTGACTGAGAAAGATGTGGCTGCAGATACTTATTCGGAGACCACTATATGGACGTGCTGGACTGCTTTGAAGGGCAGAATGATAAATGGCTAGTAGCTGGATAGATTGATGAAAAACCGGGCTGTCAGATATTATAGAGGTGGGTGAATGACGAGGGGTTGTTATATTCTCCAGAATTAAACGCAAGAATTTATAATACCAGAAATGTAGAATCTTTTAGAATTATTAGAGCATCGGACAATTTGGTGTAAATCCTCCCTGATGATGCTGTGATCACTCTAGGTATTAGAAGGTCTGGCTGTCGTCCTAGAGTTATAATTTTTTACAGCATTATTAAGTCATAAATACCAGGGAAAACCAAGGATTATTTGTGTTCACTACTCTGTACTTCCTGGGTGGGACATGCCTGTGATTTAAAAAAAAAAAAAAAAAAAACAACAAAAAAAACTATTGTCAAAATGAAAAAGGTGAGCTTGTTGAAGTTCTGTTGTCTGTTGATGTGGAGGTTCTCACCTTGCAGCTACTGTGAATGCAGGTGATGAAGTTTGATGACAAATGTCTTCAGAGAGGACAGCAGACAGCAGATAATTAAGGGGAGAATCTGCGAGAATTCTATCAATCAGTGTGGATTTAGAGCGCGATTTAAGGTTATTGTGTGTTCAGATGTAATTTGAGACAAGCTGTCTGAGAATAGCTGAGTTCTAATAGGCTGAGGTTTGAGTGTGTCCCACTTAGTCACCCAGAGGGAGCCGAGCTGAGTACAAAGAAGGAGCAGTGCCCTCACAGAGGGATGAGAGTCACAGCAGTGGCAGAGTGGGTTCTGGAAGAAGTGGCATTGAGTCTACACTCATCTTCAGAAGGTTACTGTTCGTGTTGCTCAGATTGATCAAGTTCGGACGGTGTGTTGACTGCTTTATTTAAAACTCAGGATTATTTAACACTGCCCGTAATGTACAAAACTGATTCGAACCTGGTAGCGTTGTTTTTTAAATAAGAAAGTGAGGAACTCATTTTCAGTTTGTCAGTTGGACAGACGGACAGGAAGAGACCAATGAAGTAACCACCTCTTGAAAGCATGTTATGTGTGTTAAATCTGGGGAGGAAACAGAAGTATCTGTTCTGTGAAATATACAGCAGTATCTACCAAAGTAGCCAAGGCACAGCATAAAGAGAGTTGTAGTGGGAAGTAGAGAATCACAGCTACTGTGTCAAAAATACATACTACAAACAAGTAGCATATTATCAAAAAAGACAAAAAGGGGGAAAAATAAAATCAAAGAAAAGATCTAAATTCAAAGTGTTAATCTACCTAGAGGGTGTAGATCTGGGACAAGTCTGTATCTACTGGGTTGGATCTTAGCAAGGAAGTTGGATGTGGTTAAGTCATCCCAGAAAGCCATCTGAATCTGAATGATCAAACCCAATTTAAACTTGAGTGTTGGCTGAGCACAAGGCAGAGCAGTCAAGCAGCGAGAATGAAAGAAGCCCGGTCCTGTTCGGCGAGGCCACCAGCCAGCCAGTGTGATCAGGCTAAGAGTGTGATCAGATCCACAGCCGATGTCGTGCAGAGACAATGCGTGAGAGCAGACAACAGGAGGCCGCGCTGGCTTCAGTCCTTTCGTCCCTTTGATTGCTTGCCGGACAGAGACGAGCTCACACCAGCAGCTGTGCCAGTAAGATGAAGCGGCACGTTAAGCGGATACTGAAGAGCGCATTCGCCTGTTCAGGTTAGGCAGTTGTGGAAGTAAGTTGTAATTTCCTGCTTACAGTTTCGAGGCTCAAAAACTTAGCCACCCCCCTTCCTCCCTCCTTCCAAAAGCTGACTGCATTGGTTTGGAATTAGAGGAAGGGGAGTTAAAGGGCTGGAATGGTTATATAAAAAGCATCACTGTTGTTATGCTTTTGCGTTGATCCCAGTGTTTGAGGCAGCAACAGCGTGTGTTTAATGAGTGGGAGACAGACTGTAGCCCGTTATGCCATACCTGTCGCTCGCATCCTTTTATGGTACCCTGTTTCATCCCCCTCTGACATTTGTCTTGTCAAAGGAAACTTCTCTTCTAAAAAGTACTGTACAGCTCTCCTCTGTGGACAGAGGTTAGTACAGTAAGCAAAAATCGCCTTGTCAGGAGTGATGGTTGGATTTTTCAGCTGTTTGACAGCTGTTTTATCATTCCAATCCCTTCAGAATGAGAGGTCATTTTAAGTAATGTGGCCATTCGTTTTTTTTTTTTTTTTTGTCTCATCCTTTTCCAAACTTTCCCCTTAAGTAAAACAAAGGTCAGAGCTGCGGTGCTGAGTTCTGCCGTTGCCGGGGCAACGGTGTCCGGTTGACAGGAGGCCCGGGTGATGAAAAGCAGCAGTGGTGTACATGAGAAGAGTAAATAAGGGTTTAGTCTGCAGGAGGAGAGGGGCTGAGGGCTGCTCACGACGCGGCGGGACCACACTTACAGGCTCTCGCGTGAGTGACTGTAGCCTGAGGCGGCTGTGAAAGCAGAGTCCCGCAACTGCTCTGCTTAAATGCCCTGTCACACACACACACACTCACTCTCGCTCTCGTTCTCTCACACGCGCACACACAGACACACACACACGCACAAACACACACGTATTGTACAGGACACTTGTTCCTTTTCCTACCTCACATGCTTTTCTAACCCCTTCACAGAGCCGTAGTGTTGAATAAAGGGCATTTCTTTTGTCTGGGGCCCAGAGTAGATTAACGTCTCATTTGTGGGAATGGACTGAAAGGGAATTTGCAGCGACATTTTGTTTATTTCTTTGATAAATCGCGCTCTTGGCACCTGAGTCGGTCGGTGAGATTTGTACTTTTAAGAATGTTTTTTTTTTTTTTTTTTTTTCCTTTCTCAGTGTTCCAGAAAACTCCTTTCAAACTTGTTCCTTTGGAGCCCAGTCAAATTAGCGATGTCAATTATCCCTCTGACCCATTTATTTGCATCTCGCAAAGCTGTGACCTTGGAAGCCCTTGTTGTAGACCGTGCGCGCTTCCGCTGGGTGCTTGGGCACAACTCTGGGCCGCGGTGGACCTCAGATTAGTGGCACGGTGTTTTGACGAAGTGAAATGAGTTCAGCGTCGATATCCTGATTCAGAAACCCACATTCTTTCGCTTTTGGGGAAGGCAGACTGTGCCGTGAAGTTTTCTGAAAAGTACTCTTGTGGCGTAGTACCTTGTGCTGCGCTGCAGTGGTGGAACCTGGCAGACAGATACCTCCCTCAGGAGGAACGTACTCAATGACCCCCCCCGCCTCAGAAAGCTGGAGAACTGGACACTTTGAGCTGGAGGCTTTTCCACTTCATTCCAGCAAATCCGGCTCTTCTCGCATTATTTAATTTATTTCAGCAGTGTAGCATAGTGGTAAGGAGCACGGCTCGTAACCGTTGGTTCGATTCCACGCTGGGACACTGCTGCTGTACCCTCGACCCACAGCTGCCTCTATCATATCCTTAAAAAGCATACTTACTGTGTCTAAGTTACAGATCATTTACTGCACTTTGATTGAGCAGTTGGTGAGTAGTAGTAAATGACTTTAGATGGTCTTGGGAGGGGTTCAGTGCTTTGAATAACGCACAGGTCAAACCAGTGGGGCCTGTGGTCATGTGACCTGTGGTTTAGGCCGTAACGTACAGAAATAGTGGTACGGGATCTTTGTTTTGCTTTGCTGGTAATGTGATCCTCACTATGTGGGCACACATTAGGATTCAGCTTAACCCTTAGGCCATTATTGCACTCTTTGTTTTACATTTAGATACATATTCCCCCCCCCCCCCCCCCCCCCCATATCCCTGCCGGTGTTAGACCTTTAACACCACACGTCAGGCGGTCTGCTGGATGTGTACTTGTGTCTGCAGTCTCTTTCCCTGTAGGAGTTACCCTGACTCTGCTCTCCCCGAGGATATCTGCAGTACACTTGCGGCGTCCTGGGACTACTGTAGTTGCTTCTATTACATTGCAGCATGTTGTCCCATATCTGATTGGTGGCTTCTGGTCACATGTGCCGCAGAGATTCCAGACAATAGACCAATCAAAGCCTTCTTATGAAGACCACGAGAACTAAAAATGGATACGCAATCAGGACCTAACGCTGTATATTGATGTTGCTAGCTAGCTAGCTATTTGGGTAACTACATAATATTAAGCCTTTTATTTGCTCAATCAGATTTTCAAACTGCACTGAGTGTCATGGAGATACGCTTAAATGCCATTTGTGTGATTTCATTGTTTCCAACTAGAGCAACAAAGTGCACTTCTGAGCTCTAGTTCCTCAGTTCAGTGTTTGTGTGTGGAGCTCTGATGCTTGGGCACGGTGGGGTGTGGGGGCGGCTTTGGGGAGATACAGAGGCCCTCAAGGGGGGGTGTGCTCAAAAGAGATAATACCCCGAAATAAACGATCCTGGGCAGGACTTTTATCAACATATTGGTGAGATAGCACTCTCTGCTCAAGCTGCCATGACAGAGTAGTCAAGAGATTTTCTAACAACTCACCACCTTTCTCTCCTTTTTTCCCCCCTCTTTGTGGCTTATCATTTTTTGAAGTTTTTTTTTTTTTTGATCCGTGCCTTTGTTCTTTTAAGAGTCGCACAATGATTTGGTTAACTGTGGGGGTATCAGATGTCAGTGGAATGCTTGGGGAGGCAGATCGGTTTCTCTCCCTCACCACACAGCCTGTCTGCGTCTCATTAATGCCTCACATGTTTCGGCGCTAATTGAAACGCCTTTACAGTCCTCTACAAAGCACCAACAAGCTGTGTGATGGAGGGGGGGAGGGGGGGGTTTGCTCCACCAGACTGTCCTCATTGTTGTGGTTGCTCAACAGCAAAGGGGGACCGAATGAAGGCTGCTTGAGGCTAATTACAGAGTGCAGGGGGATAACTTTAATTGTTAATTTCCTTCAGTATTGTACATGATTGTTTGGCATAAGGATGGCAACTCTTTGAGGGGGGGGGTAAAAAAGTTAGCTTATTCTGGGCCATCTGCAGTTGTGTTGTATCCGTATCCAGAGGCTCCTTTCGTTGAAGCAGAAAAGCGGTGTCCCTGTTGCTTTGTTCTTCGTTTATTGCATGGCGTAAAAACGACATTTTAAAGGTTCCAGGCGACCCCCTCTCCGTGGTCCCGGTGTTGGCGGAGGTAGGCAGTGTCTGCAGGAGTTATCACTGGTCTCCATCAGGGCCTGCCCGCTGCCTGACTAGGCTGTCGCAGCGGTGAGGAATGTGTGGGATGCAGTAATTGCTTGCATGTGCTTCATATTTTCCTGTCAGAGCTGGGTTTGATTAAAACTCCTCTGCCCCTCCTGGGAGAGGTTTGGCTCGGATGGGCGCATCCCCAGGAACAGATCCTCATCCACACATGCAGAGAAACATACGTCTGTATAAACTCTAAAATGGATGCATTATATATAGTAAACATACTGATGTGCAGTTGAGCTTCGTTTGGTTGTGAATTGTGTTTTGGGTTTATAGGCCGGCACTGGTAAACTGGAGTGTTTTTCTGTATGCTTAAAACTTCAGACATTACTGCTGTATATTTTTAATGAAGATGTGGAGTTGATAATTTAAAAAAGAAAATTTAAAAATCCTTGTTATGGGTTTAGGTAGGTGATTGTATAGATGTGGTGCCGGCCTAATTTAAGGATTTACAGCGAAATTGAATTTATGTGAAATTTAGAAAATTAGCTATTGGACTGACACAGTCTGCATCACCCTGTTTTTTCTGCTGTAATGAATAGCCAGGCTTGTTTTACTGGCTCTCTCTGACAGTCAAGGAGCTGTTTGTGTCCTTCCTGTAAAATGTCAGGAATAAACTGGTGTAATGGAATTGGTTTGATTCTGAGATAAAGGCCATTGAAGCTTCAGGCTCCCGTATGTCTGTCGGTCTCCCTCTCGTTCTCCGAGTCTCCTTAAAGGCTGCCTGCTTCCTGTACAGCATATGGCTCCGTTGAAGTATTTGTCTTGGAAACAGTAATTGGTGAGAAAATGAAAACGATGCCACGTTTCCTCGTGATGGTGGCCTATTTTTGAAGTCGAAGCCTTAGAAGAGGAGGATGTGGTCTCTTTAAAGCGGGGGGGTGGGGTGGGGGGGGGGGGGGGGTAGTTAGCATCAAGGCAAAGCCCACACCCACCACCTGGAAAGCAGTTGCGGGTGACGATTGTGCTGTCGGACCCAGGAGAGCCAATCAGAGTCAGGGTTATTGAAAGATGAGAACATGGCGGGAATAAAGAGGTTGCTTGCAGTGTAAGAGTAAGTTTAAGTGTTCGGGTGCACTGTGGCCCACTGCATGCAAGCAGATACTTGAGGATGATTATTCCTTGACGGAGAGCTCTGTTGATGCATTACATAATTATTATATAACTATTGTGTTACATTACATTATTGTCATTTAGCAGATGCTCTTATCCATAGCGACTTGCATAGGTTACAGTTTAATCCATTTATACAGCTGGATATTTACTGAGACAATTGCCCGAGGGTACAGAGGCAGTGTCCCAGCAGAGAATCGAACCAGCAACCTTTTGATTACAAGCCCCGCTCCTTACCACTATGCTACACTGCTGATGCAAGGTTTTTACCAGGCGTCTGAGGTAGTGTGAAGGGTGAGTCTCAAGACCGTGTGAAGGAGCACAGGGACAAGCCCTGTAGTCATCTTCTGATCACCTGACACACTGGAGTGGGAGGGGTTTAACTCTGCTGACCAATCAGACGCACCGGGTAGGAATCTGCAATCCCTGGACTCACTGTCTGAGAATAAAGAACACTGCCCTTCTGTTTATGTGTACAGCCCATCACTAGTCAAAATAAAGGTCTTAATCATCTCTCTGACCATTTCCCATGGTATCGTATAATTGTTCTCTGTTTTTGAAATCCGTGATTCACTGTGGTGAGGGATTTCTGCTGACGTGGAGATTAAGTTGTTGCAGTTGTTGCAGTCTGCACAAAAAGTCGTCCTGTTCAGAACCTGCAGTTGAATTATAATGACATGTGCTAATGCTGCCCTGTGTGTGAGTGCAGTGTAACTCATTCGATCCCTTTACTGTGGTTAAATGCTGCAGCAGGATTTCTACAGCTTTGCAATCATTACTTCCAGCTGCGTTCACCAGTACAATGACGTGTGCTTCTGTTCCTTCAGGTTTTCGTCCTGTATCAGTGATCTGAATTTCCCCCAAAAAAAGCCACACTGAGGTGAGATAATTGCACACAGCATGGAGAATAGGATAGGAAAGAGGAGGAGATGGTTTTATTGAAATATTAAATACTGGAAATGCATGAGAACTTAAGCTCTTCTCTGGCATGGAAATTGTACAAGAATCATTAACATCCATACCTTTCTCGTGTTTTTCGTCTGTTTTCTCACAGCCTTGATGTCCTGTTGTCACTGCGATTGCCTTATTTAGGCAGAAAATATCAGAGAAGGAAAAAAGGAGGGTTGTGCAGAATTGTGGGAAAAAGCTGCTGGTTGGGTGCCAGGAAATGACAGCGGAGCTTTGGTGTCTCATTGGACTGAGGGTTGACGGAAATGACTTGGGAGAGACTGAATGATTGTTATCATTCATTGAAATCTAATCTGTATTGCAGAAATTTAAAAAATGCAAAAGGTAACAGCTTTGTTTAGCTACAGCAGTGTGAAATAGTACCTCAGGATTTCGGAACGATCCCTCGGAACCTCTTCATTCCTTGCGTTTGTTAGATTCCCATGCTTGCCCTACCAAATAAGTTAAAGTGAGGCAAGTTGTTTGTTACATACTTCTTTGCTCATTCATATCTGTTAGTATTGCTGGCTTTTTGTGTAAGCAGCTGAGGTCAAACGTCTCATCGAAGAAACCCTGCAGTATTCAGACACATGCACAGGCCTGCGTGATTAGACATGAAAACAAGAGCTTAGCCATGCTTACAGTGCTCTGTCCCTGGTGTCAGGGTCATAGTGGTACGTGTTAATAGGGTTAGTAGTGGTAATAGTTTTTTTTTTTTTTTTTTAATTCACCACAACATTTTAAGCAAAAACAACTGAAATACTTAGGTTCAACTTAAACAACAAACCTCATGAATTTCACAAATCCATATGACTAAGTTGGTGGGAGATAAAGAGGCTAGCTGTACTGTATATAATGGAAGGAAGGAAAGACCGCAGTAACCACAAAGAACCCTTGTAACTTATTCAGCTAAATTTTGTGCTGCCAACTCTCACTCTCAAAGCGTCAATCAACCAGGAAACAGAATAAATTTGTATCAGGCTTTACTGGCCCTGTGAGCAAAGGTTCTGTGGTCTTGAAAATCCAGTCTTTGGCAGAAATAATATATACCGGCAAAAGGATTGTTTGAGCCCCGCTCAGTGTAGGCCTAGAGCTGGAAGAGTGGATAGAGCTGTACGCGTGGTATGAAAATATTATGAGGGTGAAAGGTTGGCTGTGCCATCCCACGTATGTGAGGCATCTTCAGGCTTCAGCGATTAACTCTGTTTCTTTCTTTCTGCGCGTGTGTATGTGTGTGTGTGTGTGCGAGTGTGCGAGCTTGCGGGGGGTGACGGCACTCTGGTTATTTTCTCTTAAATAGTGGGAGCGCTTCCATGTTATTTGGCCTTAATTAAACGAGGCTCTGTTTATTGTTTGAGGAGGTGGAGTAGGCGTTTCGGTATGCCTGCCCGCCTCAGACCACCATGCAGGGGAACGGGCACGCGGGGTCCCAGCGGAGAGGAGCTCTCCCAGCGGGGCGGTGGGGTTCCAGCGAGGGTTTGGAACCCAGCGCTACGCCGCTGTATCATTACTGAATTTCACTGGGTTTGAACAAAAATGCAGCAGCATTCCACTGAAGTCAATGGTGTGTTGTGCAACACCCACACTAGTTTTTCCCTTCTGTGTGATCATGCTGTCATGAGCCATCTCGGATTTCTAGGATCCAACAGTAGCCTTACAGACATGTTAGAACCCCCCCGCAGAAAGATAATTCAACTGAAAAACAAAAACATATAAAAAAATTTGATAAAATAAATTATATATGTATAAATTTCAATAAATAATGCGGCACAATAATCATTTAATCTCGATTATCTTGTTTTCATAATCGTTGGAAGCCAAAATCGTAATTGAAAATAAAATTCGATTAATCACCCAACCCTACAGTTGACCATTGGTACGATTTACAAGCACTGTCTCTCGTTATAGTGTTAATATAGGTCACTCCATCTGTGATGTCACTGACGTCCTGCTTAAATGTCATACTCTGATTGGACAGTGAGTTGCTGGGTGGAGGGGCTGGATCAACCTCACGTCCTTATTGTTGTGCCAGCACAGCGGTTGAATAAATTAATTACTCCATTGGTGTGCCACATAACGCATCGCAGTATTTCAGCGTTGTTTGGGGTAACAGAGGTGGGACCCCCTCCCGTTGGCAGCTGTGGATGGTGGATGCGCCTAAAATAACTACAAAGCTGGTGGAAGCGTTTTCTCTGGAAAAGGGGATGAGGAAACCGGATATGGTCACCAGTGTTTTACTTTGCCAGGTGCAGAAGCGCAACCGAACGGCTCGTGCCCATTCATCGCTTACATGTGCAAAATAAAGCACTAATCCACTCCGCATTATGCTACTATTAACCGTCTTACTGTCTTTTGAAAAGGGGATTGCGATGGTTCCTGTTAGTAATTGCTGTATCACTGTGATTTTTGTTGAGGATGTAGTTATCGGAACAGTGTGGAATGCACTATAAAGCTTTTTTTTCTGTTTCTTTTTCTAGTTCTTTCTTTATCGCTGCGGAAATTAGATCACGTTGTACTATCAGCAAACTGCTCCACCGCTGAAATATTAGTCTGTGTAGATTCACAATAACAGCAGATGGAAAATAGGAAAGACCTTTTTAGGATAAGGGGTAATTTTGTGGACAGGTAGTGATTCTCTGTTTGAAAAAAAATATTTCTACAAAGAAAACAGTGATGATTAGAGTTTAGTGTTCACATTTTGGGCAGAAGTGGTACTTGTGTGCTGAACAATATTGCTTCGTTATAGAGCTGTAACACTGTATATATCCACAACACCACACGTATACAATATATTAATTATCTATCATTAATCTTGCTGCCAACTTTGTTACCAGATAGTACCATTCTTGTGAAGTTACCTCTCCTGTTAAAAAGGGCTGGCCATGCAAAGCTCAGGCTTGCGGTGTCTTACTGGCCAGCTTCTGTTGTCTTTGAATAGGGAATTCAAATGAAGCCTAAAGGAGTCACAGCACGAGATGTTCAGTAAAAGGTTTGTCTTGAAAGGGGAAGCCGGCCATTAATTGCGCTGTAGGACAGTGACTGACCCAGGCAAGCTGGGTAGTCCTGAAAGCCAGACGAAAGCTGGGACTCCCGCTGTCCCCGGTGCCTGTCACCATTTCTTAAGCCAGTTGTCACAGCTGCCAGGGACCTTTGTGTGCCTCTGATGATTTTTTGGGGGGTGTGGGGCAACTTCGTGAGTCTCCCCAGGCCCCAGTGTGATTCTCTGAGGTTTGGAGAGGGGGACGCGGGGGGGGAAGGGGGGGGGGTTCTCATGTTCTTGGGCTAGTTTTATGTGCATAGTGCTCTCTGCAGTGCTGAGACTCTGTGTCCACTGGAGGCTAGCCCTCCCTTCTCCTATGGAGATGTGGAAAGGGTTGGAGTTTCCCGCATTTTTGTTGTAAAGATTCGGCAGAGGAATAGTTTGGGGCGGCAGTGTAGCATAGTGGTAAGGGGCATTCCCCTGCTGGGTACCTTGGGCAAGGTACTTAACCCAGAATTGCCTCAGTAAATATCCAGCTGCATCAATGTAATCCACATGTAAAAAAATTGTAACCTATGTAAATTGCTCTGGATAAGAGCATTGGCTAAATGACAATAATGTAATGTAATGTAATTTATGTGAGGGTTCTGTAGCCTCAGTTAACATCCACCTATATGCATGGATGAGATGTGAAAATGTAAGCCGTCTGTTTCCCTGAATAGGAGCGTAGCTCAGATAGAGGATGATGTAGGCCTAATCATATTCCCGGCATCCTTATCTGAACCGGTGACTTCTGTTCCCTCCCTGTCAATGATGCCCACAGGGGCAGTGACGTCGTCCTAACATCCAGGTGTGAGTGTTACCTCAGACTCCGAGACAAATGCCAAACACAACACTAACTCTTCCTGTACAGCTTAATGCCTTCCTCTGTTATCCGTTCCTAACGAATCTCAGAAGTGGAATTAAAATGGGTAATATTTCAGCTTTGCAGGAAAACGGGTTATTCATTTGTTTAGTGTACTTTTTTCTGTTTTTGCCATTTGGAAGTGTCAGGATTCCATATTTTCCACATGAATATAAAGAGGCTTGTTAGTTGCAGGGGAGAACAGAGATGTGTTTTAATGCCCTGCTTTGTCCCGGGCACAGAGAACCCTTCATCACCCTTCTAAATATCCCATTATGCTCCTCTTACAGAAGCGTTTTGAATTGATGCTGAGACATTGAAAAGAGCAGTTGCTGCCCGGCAAACTCGAGGTTGCTGTCTCATTGTCTCTGAATGTTGCTGGCAGTTTTCACTGTGCTGCTGTATCTCACTGTAATCTCTCCTCAAGGGGGCAATTGTTGGTACGGCGGAGGTCTGTATTCGGCCAGCGTTGTGCTCAGGTTTCTCACCATGTTGCACATCAGTCCTGTTGGTCTTCACTCCTTTTATCCTGGTTTCCTATTTTTTTTTCCCCCCTTGGTTTCTATCTGTAGGATCTCCATCAGCAGCGGTGATCTCCAGCAGAGATTTACCCCGGTCATGATCAATACAAAATAGATTCACCCCACTGCTGTTACATCTCTGTCTCCCGTCTTGCCCTCCTAAGAGAGCGTTGTTCTTATTTTTCGGGTGATGATGATAATGAAGTGGATGCACAGTAAGGGGTGATGGGGAGGTTCGGCCGGCGGGTCGTCCTGCGAGGTATTGACCGGTTCGCGGCGGCATCTCGGGTCTCCATTCATTTCTTCCGCTCCCCTTCACCGTGGCGTTGCTGCGGAGAGCAGGGGGGCCCGATCGATACGCCCCCGCGCCGCCTCTCCCCCACTAATGAAAAGGTATCGGCTTTTCGTGTCTCCGGGAGGTCTTGGTGGCGGGGCCGGGTGCGGAGGGGGTCCTCCAGCTGAGGTCCTCACGGAGGAGCTGCGTCAGAGAGAGAGTAAAGACCTGCTTCTGTTACTGCACAGCCCGGGCCTAGCACTGACTGTGCTTAATTCATCACAGTCAGTGCTGCTGTTGCGTGAACCACCAGCTCTCAGGCAGAATCGATCCAGCACGAATCCGGCTGTGTTTGGGGTAAGAGCCTCCCAGAGCAAACTGATAAATAGGTGACCTTTTCTTCAGTCGCTCTTCGTGCCCAGATTTAGGTGACAGCTCTCTGGCTCGGCCACTGGTGACCCGCTGCAGGAAGTAATCGTGCCGCTAGCGACTGTGTCATCAGTACAGCTGCTGGTGGGACCGTGTTTATCAGTCTCTGTTCATCTTCACAAACCTGGTGTAGCCTGGTTTAAATGGTGACGTTTTGCACCGGGCCCGAAAGGAAATGATTAAAAACGTCAGTCTGTCATCACTGAGCTGAGCGGCAAGACACTCTGGCATCATGTGGCATTGTGTAACTGTCACAGTCTAAAGCACTGCCTTTTTGCTGTTTCTAAATTTTTTACATTTTCGCAGTAACCCTTTATACTAAGTGCCACTTATGGTTTACCCCCTCTGACACCCACGTTTCGTCAAGGAGAAACACGTTCAGGATATAGGCCCGAAACACTGTTACAATGCAAGGCTTGAAAAGCCCAAGTTCAGCCACATAGCGTCAATTAGATGTGGAATGTCAAGAATCCTACTGTGTTGTCCCGCATAGCAAGATGGCGAGACCTTGTCTGTTCTGTTTAAATATTAGAGCATTCTTTCCACGCCGCCCTGTTACGGGATGACTTGCAGGATTTGGGGGGGAAAAGCTGTGGGAAAATTCCCAGTGTGATGTCAGGAGAAGCACCGTATGAATCACAGGATGTGCTGTCATCCTCTGGGGGGCTTTTTTTTTCTTCGAGACCCGTGCTGTCTTGTTTTCAAAGAGAAAACGGCATTTTTTGTTTTCACAGGCGAGAGGGAGAGGATTCCAGGATCTGGTACCATGTTCAAGGCGGTTTTGAAGAAGAACAGAGACGGGGGAAAGGGGAGCAAGAAGGAAGCAGGTACGCACAGATCCGTCCGACAGAAACCGCGGCGTCGCTGGGAGCGTGAGGAAGCCGTGCAGCTGTGACGTGCTGTTTCTCTGTCCTTCCCTTTTGTTGGTTTGGTACATGTGGAGCTGCACATCAGATGTGTCTTTGATAAACCTACTAAAAGTGGAGGATCACGTCACATGGCTTTACTGTTTGCTGTGGAACTCCCCACCCCCGGTCTGCCAAACCCCTCAGCTCCGCCCCCCCTCCCCCATTCCCATGTGTGAAAGGAAAGGAGACAGACTGCTTAAGGCCCCGCCCCTTTCCACATACCCCTCTCATGTTTATTTGTGAAGAAACTGCTCAAATTACATTTCGAACAATGTCAACACGCTTTCTGGTAAGTCCAAATCAGATATTCCCCACTCCAAAAAAAGGACCTTTCACATGGTTGTTGGGAAAATGAGGAATGTGGAGGGGCACAGTAGTTGTCAGATGCAGGGGGAACTTGATGTTTCAGTCTTGGACAAAAAAAAAAAAAAATTGAATGAATCATAGGGTTGATAGTTTGGATACTTCTATCAGTATGAAAATGAGTCTGGAAAAGAAGACAAGAAAATGAGACAAGAATCAAGACCATAAAGGGCTTAGAATGATCTGCTTAGTGTGTATGTCCTGTTTCCCCTGGAAACGAGGAGATGTCATTGGGAAGTCATTAGGAAGGCATTCAGAGTGCCTTATTTTAGGTCTGAGGGAAAGCTAAGCCAGCCACATTTTCTCTCCAACCCTAATCCTTACATTGACCCAAACTTTTCTTAGCCGAGCGCTAAATTTGGCGGTATACCTTGTTCTTGCTGTCCTCTAACTGTCAGCTGCCCCATCCAAGCACACTTCAGTTTAGTCACTGAACACCGACTGACTGTTACACTGAGTATGAAGAACTGACATGACATGGTAGATGAGTTCTCTACCCTCACACTGCTCCTTAGCAGTTTGTTTTTGGGGCAGAATCTGCCTGAATTTGACAGCAGCTGAAGTGTTGTGCTTTTGGCAGAGTAGCTTTCGGTGAGTCAGACGCCCCGCTGATAAAACGGCGCGCCCCCTTCCACCGCTCATAGTTTCCTCCCCGAAGATCTCACTTTCCATAACAGACCTGTGATCTGATAGGATCGCTCACCGTTGCGGGGCGCCTCGCCAGATAGGCCGCGGTGTGTGTAACAGTGCTGTCCGGGTTACGCTGCAGATCGTCCTGTCTTCTCTGACTCACCTCCCTTTGGGCCGCGTCAGTCTGAAATGTGTTAATTCGCACACGCACACACTCCCGAGGACGAAATGTTGCACATTGGCTGTAATAGAGCTGCTAGCGCACACATTGTGTCAGAAGTGTTTGTGAATGTCAGTCTCCCTGGTTTTATTGCCACAAGCTGGGACTTGTCTGTTAACAGTGTTAATAACCAATAAACCGGCTGGCTTGTCCGGGCGCAGGCTACCTTGCGTACCAGGTTACTCTTCAAAGTCCCTCTGTGTATCTTTTGCTTTTGGGGGTTACCTTCTGGTAATGCACACATATTTTATTTATGTGGGATGAACTTACTTCAGGCTCAGAAGCTGCCTTTCCAGACATGTTTAAGTTTCATTTTAAAATAGTCTTCATAGACTAGATTTTACATAGCGATTACTCAAATGACGATTTTGCCCAAGGACTTTTTTTTCTTTTGGTTGAATTGGATATTGAAGTATGGCCCTCTGCGGATCTGCAGGAATATGCCAAATGTGAATAATGATTCTCTGCTTTCACTGCCCTGCGGTGAATGAGTCCAGTCGGTCGAAGCGCACATCATTGTCAGTTGGAGGGTTTTTTAGTCGTACTTGTCCGTCACACACTGTGTCACTCCCAGCTTCTGCTGACAGACTCCTTCACCCTTTCACTGCTCTAACCGTGGGAAGAAGACTAAACCACGCCCCTCCGTTGCCTAGCGATCAACCGCATGATAAGAGGCGGGAGCGGCAACAGTGTGGTGATGGGGTGGTCACATGGTCACACTGTTGTCATGGGAGATAGCCAGCAGGATTATAAGGTCGCAGAGGAAATTTAAGTTTAATTTCATTTGGGGGGGGGGGGGGGGGGGGGGGGGGGGGGGGGGGGGGGGAATAGGACAGTTCTTCTGGTAAATTTCATGTACTTTTTTGTCGTTCAAGAGAAAATGACTGCTGTGTCACCATCCCTGGTTGATGTACGAGAGCCGGTCCAATTACCCTCGTTAGTAAGTGGTTTGTGTCTCATGCTGTGAGTTCACACACTTAAGAAAAGTGTGTCAGACTGTACCTACGCCAAGTTTGAAGGAGCTGAACAAACATTTTGACCTACAAAAAGCTTTGTCAAATCCATGAGACCCTCTTTATAGGATGCTCAGTTCTACTTAGCCTCCAAGTTAAAACTGATGCATCATACTCAGCTCCTAAAGGAAATTGCAGTAGGTCTGTACGCTTTCCCCTGGAGAACACTGCTTATTTGTAAAACCAGTGTTTTGTCTCTATAGGATCTGAAAGGAGGTCAGTAAAACATAGGTCTTGTGGGAAAATGCCGTGTTAATCAAATTGAGTATACTGTGGAAATTTTTATGTTCCGTGTGCCTAGATAGTGACATATTGCTTATAAAATATTCAATGCACCTTCTGTTCAGGGGAAGGAAGAAGATTTCAATGTTCCCTAAAGGCGTTGGGCAGAAAAGACACTTAAAAATCCATTGTTGTGTTTGGTGCGTATAAAACAGCCTTTTCACGCACAAATCGTTATCATATCCTCATGTGGAGCAAAACCAAAACTGAAGCTTAGAGGAAATGGTTTCATACACAGGGAGCCAGTGCAGTGAGTTCTCAAATAGGAGAGAGTAGTCTTTTATAAGTGGAGCCGCAGGAACAATGGGAAAGAGTCCCAAGTCCCGCGCAGAACAGTGGGTGAAGGTTCATTGACTTGACAAATGAATGCTAGATGCGATCATTCATTTTCCTTTCGGACTTTTTTTTTTGATTCGTTTTGATCTGTTGTTAACCCCGTCGACCCCTCCATTGCGGTGCCAGCATTACCTAGTAAGGCGTGTCTGTGTAATTTTCTTTGGAAGACTTTGGATGAGAGAGGAGAAAAACTGCACAGCTGTACCCCCCCTCCCCATAAAGGGAACGGCAGCAAGTTAAACTCCAAGGAGAGTTTAGAGAGAGAGAGAGAGAGAGAGAGAGAGAGAGAGAGAGGGCCCTGATCCTTGTGTAATTGCAAGATAGCATATGTTCCTCATAACGGCGTGGCTTTCGCCTGGAGGGAAGTTAAAAAGAAATCGCGGAAACTTGGCCCCCATGCCAGACACCGCAGTCATTAGCATGACTCTGGGCTACCCAGATTGCGAGGGCCCGGTAACACGCCAATCGCCGATTCCCTCTCTCCCTGTCTCCGTCCCCCTCTCCTCTCCCTCAGCTTCCTCCGGCTCCGGGGGTGTGCGGAGGTGGCCATTTTGATCCCTATTTAAAAAATAGGCTTTGTTGTTTTTATTCCAGGGTTTTGACATTACGGAAACGGGCCGCTGGTTAGCAGTGACCTCTGAATGCTTTTTCATACAGACCCGGATTCCGCCAGCTCCCTCTGTGCCTCGGTCATGTAAACGCATTTGGGGGCTAAAGCCGCAATGGTTCGGTGGGAACGCTTCAGTTTTAGAATCTAAACCCTCCTGGCCTGATCGGTCCTAATGCTCTGGATGCAGAATCCATTTAATTTTTTTTTTTTCGTCCTGGAGTACAGTACCGGTCAAAAGTTTGGAAACGAGTTTTATTCTTTATTTTGACTATTTTCCACATTTTAGAATAACAGTACAGACATCAAAACTATGAAATGAATTATGCAGTGACCAAAAAATCGTTAAACAAATCAAAAGTACCTATTAATAATTTGTCTGAGAAACACATTTCAAGCATTTAAGCATAGGTCTTTAGATCGAAATGTCTTTCAATGCATGTTTCCCATTATCTTAATCAGGTGTGTCCAGGCTTTTTACTGGTACTGTAGTTGTAATGTGTGGACAGCTGGTCTGTGCTAGTGGCCAGGGAGGCGCAGGGAGGCGCAGGGAGACACAGGGGGTAAGGAAAAGCACCAGTGTGCTGAAGCAGGGCCATGTTACCTGAGGAGAACTCCAGAGAGGAGCTGGCTCTTACCGAATTGGAGTGGCAGTTGCTGATGAATCGATTGCTTTGGTTCCACTGAGGCAGTCATTTGTGCCAGCCTAAAGTGATTTGCTTTTGCTGTTTTTTATTAGATAAGTAAATGGTTCTCTACTTTTATTTTAAGATATGTACTAGCATTTGTAACTTTTTTTTTTTATTTGTCATTCCAGCGCATTGTAAATGAGCCAGTGTGCTCTCACTGACTTGTGAGTGTCATCTTAGTTTTTTTGGAGGGTTGGGGGGGGGGTGGGGTGGTGGGGGGGAGTTGAGGGGGCTGCCTCCTGTGCTGCTGGAGGATCTGGTACTCCCCTCCCTCCATTCAGCAGGATGGACAGAAACACAGGAATACAGAAGCGGAGAGAAGAGTGGGCCTTGTTACCCACTGAAGCAGCAGCGCCCCCTGCTGTGGGAGGCAGGAGCTGTCTGGCATGAGCGTAAGCCGAAACAGGTGTGAAATGCCTTGTTTTATCAGGGCCATCTTGAGGTGCGGGCACACTGATTTTAACTCTGCCATGACAAGGTGTGTGGATTCCGATGGTGATAACCTGATATGGATTGCTTTCACAGAAAATAGCACAAGCATACCAGAACTCTGGTACAGGACATGCGATATCTGATTTGAATTCCTTTTACGCCAGCTGAACTAGTGGATACTTCCAAAAAAAAAAAAAAAAAAAAACCTCAGCATTCCTGTACCTGGCTGTCAGTCGCCCCCTTTGAACTTTCAGCTCCTCAGATAGCTTAAAGGCGTTAGCGTTAGCTTACATTTCTCCCTCGCTCTGTGTCGCTTTGCGCAAAACAAATGAACCAGTAATGCGGTGGAGCGGTAAGGAGCAGAGCTCGTGACCTAAAGGATGCTGGTTCGACTCCCTGCCAGGGCACTGCTGCTGTACCCTTGGGCCAGGTACTTAATCCAAGATTGCATTCAGTACATGTCCAGCTGTGTGAGTGGGTAAAACTGTAAATCACTGCAGACAAGAGTGTCTGCTGAATGTAACATAAATTAATCTAAAATGAATCGCATGTTGTCACTGACACTGTCCTGTACCCTTCCAGCCCTTGGGTCCGGGGCTCTTCCTGTCCGGGGTTAAATTGCACATGCCATCTTCACCAGATTCTGGACACACCCTGGCCACCCTGTTCCAGGATTCGCCACTCTTCACACATGCATGGATTTACATATGCCTCATAACGTGCATGGGGCCCGTTGATCGCCCTCCAGTGTGAATTAAAAAGGGATATGAGAAAGCACCCAACCACTCGCTCGAATGGCGAGTTGGCAGAACCCTGCCGATGCCCAGGCCAAAGAGCTGCCCGTAAGCCTTCATCCAATACGCTCACCACAGCGAGTCCTGGCCTGCTGCTCTCCCGCCTGCTGCACCCAGAACGGCCCCTTTTCATTTACACTGGAGTCGCATCATGTGAAATAATCAGCTGCATGTGTCTGACAAAGGCCCTCTCTCCTTTCGCAGTGCAGAATAGGCCGATTATTTTTACCGTGCATATGAAAATAATTAGCATTCTTGGTTCAGTTTGCGCTGGTTTGCGAAAAATCCCAGCATCCGTGAAGCACGCATGCATCAAGAGTTATTTGCATGGTGCACAAAGGCTGAAATATGAACCAATAGAAAACAGGATCTAATTCTGTTAACTATAGATTATGCAGGGTTGAGGGGTGATTTACTAATGTTATAGTGTGGAGTATAAAGTGTATATTGGGTGTGCCTTTTGGGATCATCCGTTGTACACTTGCATAACTGTACTCCGCATTTGATATTTCATGCCTTGGCCTTGCTGAGCCAGGGGAAGAGAGTAATTACCACACTTTTGGCTTAGGAAACCATGGAGACCTAAAGGAGAGGCAGCCTCTTCCTGCTGTTTTTTTAAATTGCATAGACTACTGAAGCACAGTTGGTAATGCGCTGCACATCAAACCGTCAAGTAATTGGAATGCAGATCATTGAAGTTTCAGTGATCTTATTAAGTTCAGCGTAGCACCAGCCGCAGTGAGAATGCGCGGCCAGCTCCCTGTCCTTCAAAGTGCCAGAGCAGTAGGGGTTGGCGTGCTCTTTAAAGTGCAGTCAAAAGGATGTAAACCACTGAGTACCTTTAAAGAGCTTTAGGAAAAGGGAAAAGAATTGGAAACAACTTTATCGCTCGGTTGTTATTTGTGTTTGGTTGTTTTTAAGAAGTGATTCATTTGAGACTATAGTCAGTTACTAAGTAATCTGTGCCATGTTGTTTGAGTTGTGGCCTTTCTGAAAAGTAGCTCGCAGAGAAAATCAAAGGTATCGCTAATCAGACATGACTAATCAAGGAATGATGGAGGGGTATCAAATGCTGATGCAGAGCAGGCTCTGTGTGAGGCTGTCAGTGACTGACTGTGTGTGTGTGTCTGTCTGTTTGTGTGAGGCTGTCAGTGACTGACTGTGTGTGTGTGTGTGTGTGTGTGTGTGTGTGTAAAGCACATTGTTGTTTCAGCTGTGGGGGTAGCTGGTACAGGCCGACTCCGCGGGATCCTTTTATGCTATTGGACAGAGGAGTTGGTCTGTTGGCAGAAAGCCAGACGGCATAGGAAACGGATTATTGGAGGAGGGCTGTCGGGTCCGTATTCATGTGCGCGTGGGTCTGGGCCAGTCCTGTCCGCTCCTCAGGACCCTGAGAATCCCAAGCCAACAGAAAAGACTGACAGGGGCCGAAGATGCCATCACAAAAGGAGAGGGCAGATTTCATTAGACTGGCACTGTTATTAAAACAGTCTGCAGCTCTCCCGCAGTTTCTCATATTTCCCCCTCTCCCTCCGGGTTTCTGCTGTCTGCACAGTTTTACAGGAAAGTCCAAACACAGGAATGATACAAACACGCATGAAATATTTCTCATTAAAAGCACATTTTAACTGTTGTTACCGAGGTGAGCTGTGCTCACTGAACATGGCTGTGATACAGTAATCAGCGGGGGGAAAAAAAACAATGCATTAACAGAGCCATTAGTGCATTTTTCTGTTGAACGGTTAATGGCTGTTTACATTCGCATCAAACGCACACGCACGAAACAGAATAATTGTGAGTGTAGGGTGAATGTGAAAGGGAGGTAGATTTCCCCCGCAGACATGTGACATTTAAACCTAATAATACCGTAATTATGGGCCAAATGATTTTTATCTAGGTAATTTTTCCAATCTGTTTGTTTGGGGAGTGCGGGAAGAATCCGAGTCCTTTCCTGGTATCGACCTCGATGTAAATCTGGCAGTACCCTGCGCAAAGACACAACCTTTTGTTGAAATATTAAACAGTCGGGGGGGGGGGGTCTAATCCACCAAGAAGGCCTGTTTTTCTGGATTCCTCCCAACAGACACCGCAGCGTAGCGGTTCAGCAGAGTTCCCTCCTTTAAACAGATTTGTTTTTAATGGAGTGTTTGATTACTGCAACTTGCTGTTTTCCGTGGAAGTGTTTTAGCAGGACAGCGGGCCTCACAGAGTCACGTCCTGACTGCGCGTTTGAGCTTGAGCGCGGGACTGAACGCGGGGCTCCTGCAGGTGAGCGGGCAGCGTCAGGTGGCACGCTGACGCGGGAGAGACACGCAGGAGCGGGCTAAAGCCGCGGGGGCTCCACGCGTCCCCAGCCCCTCACAGACGCCCCTTTCATTCCCCGGGCACAGGTGCAGTCTGAGGAATGTCGGGGCGGTCCCTCCTCTCTGCGCGACAGCTGCGGTCGGCCGGCTCGGCTCTCCCACCAGATGGAGCCCACCTCGGTGACGGCTTTGTTTGTGGAGACTGACCATAATCACCTCTCGCAGAGAGATGCAGTGTCGTTTAGGGATTTCCTGTAATGCACAGGCTCATCTCGGATCGTTCTCTTGGTCCTCTGGAGTTGAAGAAGAGTGCTGAGGATGACAGCAGGATCTCTCAGCAACATTGAAGGTGTTCGTGCTTGGTGGATTTTTCACATGGTAAAAACACACTAGAGCTAAGAAGGCCTGAACTGGAAACAGTTTTTTATTTCCCCCATTGCAGGAAAAACTCTCATCACTGTAATTACGTACCACAAACTGACCGTGTAGATATCCATGGTACCTAGGTCTCCTGTGAGATAAAAACAGGCAAACAGCATGAAAATATTTAACCTCATCGCAACAAACAGTTTGTTCCAGGGCTGAATATACTCAGCCATGTGGAATCGCGATTGCGCCGGTACCTGCCTGTCTCGGCTCGGTGTGAACTCCCATGATGCCTTGGGCTGAGCCATGTGTTCCGGTTCCTCGATGGCACCCGAGAGCCTGTCGCTTAGCCCGAGACGGACAGCTGTGCTCCAGGGAGCCGTAAAAACCAGCAGCCCGGAGCCAGAGGAAACCTGGAACCCGGGGAGATTGATACGGGGTTGCGACTGTGGCGGCAAAGCTGGGAGAGACCGCCTCTCCTTGAAGACTGATCGCAGCGGACGGCTGGCCCAGTCTGTCAGCCGCCTGTTTGTGAATGCTCTGCGCAGCCACAGAGGACTGCGTCCATCGTATTGTACATTCATGACTCCCTCAGTTTCTCGTCCCTTGAGTTTATTCCTGCTATAAAACATTTTCTTGGATTTATGTCATGGATATATGACATTTTTCTGTTTGAAAATCAACACTTCTCTAGCTTTTTTTATTGAGTGATTCAGTCATAGTTCATAGGCATACCCAGTGACCACACAAGGTTTATATAAAAAGCATTGCGGCTGTTGCTAAGGATCATAGGAAATGGTCTGACACACTTTCTGGTCTGAAACTGGTGTGATTCTGCCTCACCCGTAACAAATACTGTATACTGTACACTGCGCTCTTAAGCATAGTAGTCGCTACCTGGTATATGGATAAAAGTCTACCGCCACATTGTTAAACCTGAAATATCACTGCTCTCCTTCCTTAATGTAGAAGTCAAACAATTTTGATGAGCCGTCTCCCTCCTGGGGCCTGAAATATAATAAAGTTGGTTCTCCTAAATCATGCAGGCGCCTCCATCCCCGAGGAAAGAAGACTTTTCATCACTCAGTAACTCGCGCTCCCAGCAGAGGAAAACCACAGTGACAGCTCCGCTGTGCTCCTTGCATTATGGGAATACCATTTTAGTATCCATTTTCTAATGCGAGAAAGGGTATACCCTTGAATGTGCTGAGAACGTGTAGCTTAGGCATAACTGGGATAAAATATCATAACGCAATGCGGGGTCAGATTGTCTGCCCACCTGTGCGATGCGATGATGGAGAGAGAGGTTTGGGGTAACAGTACTCAGCTACAATGCGCAGGGGGGCTGCAGCGCACCCCCCAGATACCAGCTTCACACCAACGCGCCATGTCATGTACTATGTACCAGTACATTACATTGTTGTCATTTAGCAGATGCTCTTATCCAGAGAAAGTTACATTAGTTGCAAATTTTACACGTTATCCAACTTTATAAAGAGATATCTACTGAGGAAATTGTGGGTTAAGTACCTTGCCCAAGGGTACAGCAGCAGTGCTCCAACTGGGAATTGACCCAGCAACCTTCCGGTTACGAGCCTCGCTCCTCACCACTATGCCACACGTCCACCCGCGTGTGTGAGTTCTGCACCAGCTTCCCCAGCATGGCTGCAGTCATGAACAGCATGCACGGGCTCTGTGCGCAGGCACACAGGAGCTGCATTGACATTTAAAGTAGCATCTGCTACCTTTGATGCCTTGGCTGTCTTTGGCATATTTGTTACCCTGCCATTTTAATAAGTCTTCCTTCAAAACAGCATTGAAAATGCACTGTAGACTCAGTCTCATTTCGATTTCAGGGCTTCTGAATGGTCAGAATAAATGTGGTGAATGTCGCCATTTATCTCGCTGGGATTTTTGTAATGGGCTCCAGCTGTCGTGATTTTGTGAATTCCTGTACAATTTCAATAAAGCATGAAATGGTTCAGCAAAGGAGATGTCACAAAAGGAAGACGGTGAAAGTCAGTGAAGTTCGCTGTGGAGCAGGGTGAGCGAGAGAGATCCGTGCCTCAGGTGTGTCCACGTGAGCTCCACAGGAAGGAAAAATAAGGGTGGAATGACACTCACGTGGAGCAGAGGCTGCCGCTCTGACAGTCATATTTTCATATATACAGAAGCCACATGAAGGCCAAATGACTTTCCCCCCCCCCCCCCCCCCCCCCCCCCCCCCCCCCCCCCCCCCCGCTCACATAATGCGATACATCTAGACCTCGTGCTGTAGCGCCTGTGGCCTTTTCACTATAACCTGACGTATGTAATCTGTGTCAACGTTGCTGGATTTTGTTTGCAAAGGCGGTGCTCTGTAAATGGAGGTCATGACATCATAAATGTAAAGGAAATATAATGCAGTCCATTCATGCAGTAGGAAATGGGGAAATTATATCAGATGGTGTCCCGCAGCCTGGCCACCGAGCACGTATTACTCTGTCAGCATTTGATGTCCGCACCTGTGCGGAGGGAGCCGTGGTTATCTAACACGCACCTGGAGGAGCGCTGCACGCGGTCTTATGGTTCCAGCGTTGTGATGTCAACAGATTGTCCCCGGGCAGAGGAAGACGCGCGCTCAGCCAGGGCTTTGATTCACTTCCAGGCTCCCTTTCATCGCTGTGGGACATTGTTTCGCGGTCCCCCCTTTCTCTGTTCCCCGATGGGTTGGCAATTGGTGTGGGGTCAAATATTACAGCCAATATCCTGCGCGGCGCTTCGAGTTTCCCGCCATGCCCCGCGGACAGCCCGGGCGCCGGCTGGTAAACAGGTTTTCATTTCCTGTGTCCTTTCTGCGGTTGCAGCGCGCCGGTGTCAGAGACCTCTGGAGGGGTCTGTGTGGTGAGAAAACAAATCCCTCCGAGCGGGTTGGGGAGGGGGGGGTGGGGGGAAGGTGATGTCACGGTAAATCCCCAGAGTGCAGACAAGCGCCCGTCACCCACCCCCCCGCGCTGACCAGGTCCCTCTCTGACTTTTCGGGCTCCGGGGGCAGGGGGCAGTTTGTCACCGAAGCAACACGGTTTATTTTGAAGTCCAGTCACAGCGTGTGACAGCCCGGCGACCCAAGGTCGTCGGACTGCAGGCATTTGTGATCGCCGAGTATATAACTTTGTGGAAATATGCTGTCGTTTCGTTTTCTCCCATTGTTTTACGTGGATCGCTGCTCCTCGGGGGGGACAGGGTCATTAAATCAGGTTTCAGGGCTTACCTGTCAGCAGCACTAATGCACCTGCATGTCTGCTTGTCCTTCGTTGTGTAAATTTCATCATTGGGTCGAGTCGAGTGAAGTACTGATTGTTTCCAGTCGTTTTAACACTGTTTACACTGAGATTGTTCATGACGAAGTGAGCTTAGATAAGCCTTCACTCAGCTATACAAATTACACCCCAAGCAAATACTTTCAGCCCAGCAATTTTCATCATGACGAATGCCAGACAGAACACATCGTGATGAAAGTGTAGATTGAGTTCCACGTGACATTGCTGGCTCCTGGCAAAGGCAAAGCAGATGTAACAAAAATAATCAGGTATCGCTATCAAACTGCTGGTGTCTGCAATGTTAGTGCTGCTCAATTGGCTCCCTGCTTTTAATTAACTATCCTTAATTAAGTGAGCTGATTTGATGTTTGTTGCTGGTGAGCTTTGGAAGAAGCTTGAAGTAGTCATGTAGCTGTGAGAGACCTAGCAGCTAGCGGAGGCTGTATGTGACTCCTCTTGCTGGGTTGGCTCTCTGGAAAGGTGTAGACAGGGTCGGTTCATTTCGGATAAGCAGGGGCCCCGCAATCTGGTTCCCAGTTCCCGCCAACACAGCAGCTCTGAGGCCCTTTCTTCGTCCAGCCCCTCTCGCTGTGAATGGGGGGTGAAAACGCGTCTTTGTGACTGTGTCCGCCCGTGAATGCGTCGTCTCAGGGCTCAGAGGCATTGAAAGGCCGAATGAACCCTCGACCCCGAACCCTTTTGTGTTCGGGTTCAAAGGAAGAGGCGCGGCAATGTCCGCGTTGAGCGCTGGCTCCTGCTCGCCCCCTCTCTCCCCGTTCAGAAGGCCTCCCTCCAAAGTGAGGTTTGGCCCTGCGGAATGGAGGGTCCTGGGAAGCAGAGGCCCACAGAGCCAGCCTAACCCTCAGCACAGCACAGCATGGGTACCAATCATTCCATTCCATTCCATTACATGACATTACATGACATTACATGACATTCCTTTACATCACATAATTTAGCAGACGCTCTTACCCAGCGCGACTTCCAAATAAGTGCATCACAATGCTAAGAGTAGTTATTAAACAGTACTGCAAGAGGTCAGTAAAATAATGAGTTAAGTGCTAAACTAGTGCTAACTAACTTTTTTGTATAGAGAACAGGGATAGATGGGGTAGAGATGAAGATTGAAGAGCTGAGCTTTCAGCTTTCTCCCTTAGGAAGGAGTCTGTTCCACGAATCTCAGCAAGAATCTCATTCCACCAGCGTGGAGAAAGTACTGAGAAGAGGTGGGTCCGAGAGATGCCGCCCTTTTATTTCAGGACGCAGAGGCGAACCGAGGTAGCAGAGCACAGAGCTCGTGCTGGCTTGTAGGCCTTGATCATGTGATCAATCAATCAGTCCTACCTGCAGGAAGGCCCACAGACAGCATGGTACATGTGAATATGATACCATCAGTAATAATTACAGAAAGGGTGACTGGTTAGCAGAATGGGAAGTGGTTCACTATGGAGATCCAGACGTGGAGCTGATTTACATATTGAAGATGGTGATGGTCAGCATGGGTCGGGCACTCTGTGTGGGGTTGACCGTCAGGAGTCGTCCAGTTCTTCCTTCCTTCTTGTGAGATTAAGCCGTGTGAAAGGGGACGGAGGGGGTTCCCTTTGTCCTGCAGTCACATCCATTTATCTCCAGTCAGTGGGGGCAGAGTCCCGTTTCCAGTTGCCCAGGAGATGGTGTTGTTCTCATGACCCGGCCGAGCCCTAGAGGAAAGACTGCTTAATGGTCTGTGCTAATGGCAATCAAACTCTGTCGTTAACCTCTGACCTCTCTCGGCCGCTCGGCTTGGCCACTCTTGGTGAGGAGAAACGGTTAATTCAGACAGGAGCTGTTTTTTGTGAGCGCGGCGGAAGCAGGAAGCTGCCAATCACCTGATCCCGAGCTGTCAGAACAAACCCAAGGTCTACCTCAAAGCGAAACGCAAAGGCTCCGGTGCAGCCTAGCACTTTTCTTTTGTCTGTTGGTAGCATTATATTTTAAACACTGTGGCTGATTCAGGCTGCTGAGAGTTCTGCTCATGTCTCCCCGTGACCGCCCATCTCCGCTCTCGTCAGTACCAGGGCTGCGTCTGTCAGAGTCCCTGCGGGTAACCGATCTACAGAGGCATGCTGGGAGATCTGGTGAGGGATGTTATTTACACACATTTGCTTTGCAGACGGTCTTATCCAGGACAACTTACACAGCGTATAATTTATTTATACTGCCGGATATTTACTGAAGCAGTCTGGGTTACCTCACAACTACACCACAGTGGTGCCCGCTGAGACCTTAAAAAGTAGCTATCAAAAAAATGAGGGAGAACAGAGAAGCACTAATTCTGAACCAGAGATGGGCAGAATACTCAGCACCTGAAACACTGCCACCTAAAGGAACTTCTCATGTCTCAAAACTGTTTCCCAACAAACTAAAAAAAAAGTATTCTAATGGTTTAACACACTCGTTATCTCTGCCAGCTAGCTTGTACCTTGTCTGGCCAACCACTGAAACCTGGTCATGCAGCATTTCTAATATTGTTGATTCCTTACTCTACCTCACTTGTAAGTCACTTTGGATAAAAGCGTCTGCCAAGTGAATAAATGAGACTGTAAATGTAAGTGATATAGAGTCTATATGGAGGACCTGTGGAGATGCAGATACTGTTCCAGACGAATGGCCTTGTTCATGCTGGTGCTGGGACCGCCCTGCTGTGTCAGGGTCAGGGTGCCCCCCCCCCCCCTCATCCACCACAGGACGTACAGCGTGGGAGTGTGGCTCTGTGCCTATGCGGCCTGCACGCTGCCTGTGGAGGAATTCAGCCGGCATCCACACACACACACACACACACACATAAACACACACACACATATACACACACACACACATATACACACACACACACGCGCGCGCACACATAAACACACACAGTGTCCTCTAACGTGAATGTTAATCACTTGGCATGGTCTGTCACTGATCTCTAGGATGAACACCACTGTGCCTTTTCTGTATTTCAACAGACTGGGTTTTAATGCTGTTTATTTTTTTAAAGTGTTCAGAAACATTAAGTAAATATTTTTTCTCATTTCTCAGTGCCTTCCACCGACTTCACACTGAACCCACTGTAGTTTGTGTGTCTGTGGGTCCAGTGAAAAAGGCTAATTTATAGGATATATTTGTTTATTCCCCCCACATTCGTCATTTCCTGGTCAAGACCTCAGTGCTCTTGACATTTATGTTAGCCACTGGTGTGTTGCCGTACTAATAGCGATTCAAACACATGTTCAAAAGCCCATTCCCTTTGATATCGCTAACCCTTAAAACATTTCAGGAGATTAGTTCTGTTTCCCTGACTCGGAGCTGTGGGAAGTGGGGAAACGTTCCCTTGCGGTTCTTTTAAAGCGCTGCGATAATCTGCTTGATCAGGACTAAACCCCACACAGGTCTGACTCATAACGGATTCACCCTTGGTCTGCCGCTGGCAGCCCCAACCCCCCCATACTGTGCGGTGAGTATCACAGCGCACCCGTAAACTTCACAGTACAACTGCTGCCACTTCCTGAACAGCACACCTGTGCTTTTCCATCCAGGGTCTGACTATCCTAGTGTAGGCGTCCTATTAAAATTCATATCTTCATATTCAAAAGACGTCTTAATTAATATTCCAGACCGCTCTTTGACTGTCTCACTCTTCCGCCCCTCCCGCAACAGCAGCAGGTACATTTCGGCCCCATCTGCCACCGATAAACACGTCTGAAAAATGTCAGTGGAAATTCTGCTTCCTGTTTGGAGCAAACATATGGCGAAAGATACTGCCAGTCTCGCGCCGGCAGAAATTGACCGTTTATAAGAGGGAAGAGAAAAGGTCAGAGCTCGTAGGCTTGTAGCTTCCATTCCCGGCGGGGTGATATGTTTCTGCTGATGGTCGTAAATGCTGCCGCCTCTCTCCGCCTGCAGCATAACCCTTAGTGCTCACCCGCCAATTTGTTCAGATTAGCAGGTTTGCAGAGGGAGGGTTCAGCGCTCGAGGGCCTGTTTTAGTAATGTTTCAACCCAGACCTTTTATGTAGCGGATTTGTACCCAGTGGACATCGTCATGGGGAGCAGGCTCTGAGCAAGCCGCAAAGTAGAATCAAGTGATCAGGAATACACACTGGGTGCAGGGCTGGATGTTCTTTTTTTTTTTTGTAACTGTTCAAAAGGGGAAGTTGGGGTGGATCTTCAGCAAATAAAGTTTCCAGTTAGAGAACAAATGCCTGTGAGGGAGATCGCACAGATGTGAATTACCCCAGAGTATAACCTGAACGCCTCATCCTTTGAGATCATTGATACATGTTGGTGCACATAATTATTTAGGATTTTCATTTTGACAGCGTGCCTTTTGTCTTTTTCCACTCTGCTATGACTTTTTTTTGTTGTATTTGTTTCCTCTCCTTGCTGTGTTAGCAGTGTTTGACCTGAGATTTGATCACCTTTCCCTTCCATTGCTGAATGTTTCGATTTGGGGTTTTGATAGCTGTGTTTTAGACAAGCATTGATTACGTGTCCTTGTTGATATATCTGTTTGGTGTGAGGGTTTATTACCTGTCCTTGTTGAAATCCGTTAGTTTAATGTAGGATTTAAATATCTGTCCTTGCTGAAGTATGCATTGTGTTCCGGGTTTGATTACCTGTGCCTGTCTTTGTTGAATCAGATGTTTGATTACCCATCCTTGTTGAAAGAGGTGTGTTTGATCTGGGATCAGCCACTCAAGGACTGCGCAATATGTGTGGTATTGTGACTGTTGCCATGACAACAGCTGCAGATAAGAGTGACATGGGGGGAAAGAGAAAAAATCTGCTAAAAAATCTTGCTTCAAAGAATCTGTGATAGGCTATCTGCATTTTTCTCCTGGAGAGAGGAAGGTGCTGAAATGTACAGTGTGTCCGTGCACTGTAGTGATCCCGGCAGGCACAGAAACAGATATGCTGTTCATCTCCCGGAGATGCTGCTTCTCGGACCGTTTCTTGCTCTCTGTCCCTTTGCCCCCCCCCCAGCCTGTGAATTAATCCCGGGGGCTTTTGTGAGGCTGTCACCCAGGTCTCGGAAGTACACAGGAAAACTTCATTGGCACTCAGTCTAGCGGGAGAAATTCCCACTGCAAGAATGTCCAAGGGTCTTGCGGCTTTGTGCGTTGACAAAAAGGCTCTGCATTAATTATAGCTACCAGTGCCTTTCATCAAAAGCCCGGGCCTGCTCATATTTACTGGCGAGAAGCTAATGGATGTTTTAAAACGTACAAGCCAACATGTACGCGCGCGCACACACACACACACACACACACACACACACACACTCTCACACACACACACACACACACGCATTCAGACAATGTCACAAATGACAAGTAGTGTCAGAATGTCAGTTGCTTTTGAATATGTAAGGTAGTTCTATGTGTCAGGTTCTGTTGATTTAGGAATGTGATCCTCATTGGCTATCTTTTAAATATTTAATGTGTAATACAATTCAGAGGGTTTTTACTGCTGTTTTCCCTCTTAGTGTAGGGCAGTTGAGGATGGTGGGGTGAACCTAGTATATGCTGCTTTTTAACATAGACATTGTAACCTGTAGCAGTAGTAAAACTCAAGTAATAGAGGACAGTGTAGAAATGGATCATTAGAAAAATTCACAGGCATCCAGTTCCCCCTCATGTAAATGAATGAGTCTGTGCAAGGATACTGCTGCCGGCCCTCTCCTCTGAGGCCGGCCTATCAGGTCACACGGTTTGAATGCTAAACATCTTTTTTGTGTGGCTGAAGCTCATCCTTAGTCAAGGTTGAGTCCCCTTTGTTCTGCTGTGAATGCCAGTCGAGGGCTTTCGCCTCTCTGTAGTCTCGCGCGTTTCCATCCTCGGATTATTCCGGAATCAGACACCCCAAGGTTCCTCCCGTTTCGGAATGATTCAGTGCGACAGCCAGCCCCCCAAAAGGCAGAAAGAAAGTTCGTTTGCATCCTGAATCGCGCAGAACCATAATTAATTTGTCATAATGAAACGAGGGGGACATGTTCATTTTGATCCTCCATGCACTTTAGATACACAACTTGAAGTCAATTTTACAGAGCTAAGTGACTTTTACTACAAAGCAATTCGCAGTGTAATTAGTGTCTTTGAATCCGAGTTCCTCTGTGTCTCATGAAGGCCAGAAGAACAGCATGTGTTTCCTGTGTAGAAAAGGGCAAATGAAAACCCACATCTTTGAGGCCAAAGAATCATTAAAATTCCTGTATGAAACTCTGCTTTCATCTGTCTATGTTTGAAATGCATTGATCGATAATGAAAGATTTTTTTTTTTTTTGTATTCTCATCGATCACCTTGCTGAAAAGAAGCTCCCTTCTGTTAGCCTGTTTCACAGAACTGGAATATGACCCCAAGTTCTCCCAGCTGAATAATTGATTTTTTTTTTTTTTTTGCTTAAATATTTAATCAATGATTTAAAATATCATCGCACTTCATTAAGGCAGGCCTCGTCCTCTTTGGCCATGGCACCGGCCCTTTGAAGATGAAAAAAAGAATATGAGTAAGACTGTAATCATTTTTATATCCTTTTCGGTGCAGCGCAGTATAAATAGAAAGGGTTGATTTCTGTAGCCACAGCGGGCCCTGAAATTGTTGGCCTAAGACTTAAAGAAAGTATCTGAAATAACCATGGCAAGGTTATGGTGCTGCTCCTCTCCCTCTGTAAGGGCTGATCAGAAGGCTGTGGCATCCTCTGTAAGGAACATGAGGGAGTCCAGCCTCGTTTTAGTGCCATCTTTAATGTGCGCCTCTTTTTTTCCCCTTTTTTCCCTCTTTTATCCTGGTCTGTCCTGGTCCCTCAGAGGTGGAACAAACTCCCCATGGAGGTCAGGAGAGCAGAATCACTGGCCTTCTTCCGACACATACTGAAGACCCACCTCTTCAGGCTGCATCTCGGTTCCACCTCAGTCTCTGCCCCCTAATGGCTCCTACTTGTAGTGCTTGCTGATTATTTATGTGTATTGTGGCATTATATATGTGTAGTGTGGCAATGTATTTTGGATTCTGTGTTCTAGTGACTTATGTATTGTAGTGTAGACAGGATGCACAAGTTAACCTGTGGTAGTGCTTGAATGGTGTTGTGCTCACACTCACTGGTCTGGGAGTGTTGTTAGCCTGGTCTGACACTTGTTCATTTAACTTGAATGGATACACTTCTGTTTTATTGTGCTGGAAGTCGCTCTGGACAAGAGGGCCTGCTAAATGAATGTAATGTAATCTAATGAAAACCGTCACCCCAAATGAGAGTACTGCCCTAAGATTGACATGGCTGAGCATGGGCCGAAAGCCTTTCTCCCTCACTGCAACGTCACCACAAAACGGGCATTCGAAATGTCCTTCCGATTAACCTCTTTGCAGTCGCCACTGTTTCGGCTGACAGATCAAAAGACGTTTCACCACAATGAGGAGATTGTTGCGCTTAAACCTCCCGCACTCGAAATGTCAGAACCCGCTCAGAATGTTGTTAGTGTTGAGGGAATTCCACCGGTTCGAAACACAAGGCGCGAATTCACCCTCTGGAGCAGGAATTGTGTGAGAGAAGGGCCCCCCCCCCTCGACTAGACTCCCCGCACTCTTAGCCAACACTTTATAAGTGAAACGCACTCGGCCCCTCAGAAGGGCGACCTTCACAGAGGCCCGATGGCCGCGCTGCTGTGTTTTTGGCGAGTTTATGTGGTGGCCCTTAATGGCTGTTAGTTCCGTGTGAAAGGAACAGTCCCCCTATTCTTGCCGGTGGCTTGTCCTTCTGCCGTCTCTGTTTTCACACGTTCCTGCCTCCGCTCTCGGGCTCTGCAGAGACACGTATAACGCGGACAGCAGCGGTGTGGCCCAGCACAGGCCGGGAAGGTCTGCAGTGATGCTCTGTAGGCTATGACCGGCTCTGTCAGAGAGCTCGGACAGCCATCTAAAATAGTGCTGTGGATGCAGTGGGTTGTAGCTTATGCTCAACTTTTGATGTGGAATGGACAGCTTCAAAAAGGGAGCCAAAAAACCAAACTTACTGGAAATATTTTTTATTTTTATACGGAAAAAGAGACACATTGCCTTCCTCCCGCTTAATAACGTGTTTTTAGTTCAGGAGTGTTTTTATTTTTATTCAAATAATCACAATAAGTTAATGTATATTTAGCTTGGGCTCTTCTTTTAGAGATGGAGATTATATCCAGGTTTAGCTCTGTAACTTTTGCAGTATTGGTTAGCGGTTATGACAAGACAGGTGTTGGTGAAGTTTTACTGATGGGTGCATCCTTTGTCATCCCTTTACTAATCATTATTCAGCATGATCATTACATTATTGTCATTTAGCAGATGCTCTTATCCAGAGTGACTTACATAGGTTTCAATTTTTACATGTTACCCATTTATACAGCTGGATATTTACTGTGGCAGCTGTGGGATAAGTACCTTGCCCAAGGGTACAGCAGTGGTGCCCCAGCAGGGATTCAAACCAGCAACCTTATGGTTACGAGCCCCGCTCCTTATCACTATGCTGCAGTGCCGCCCATAAGATCACACGTGATGCATAATGCATATTGCATTGATTGTGTTTTTGGAACACTCTTTTCCCCGGATTTATGCGGGCTAATTTGCTAAGATGAAACCCTTTCTGTGGATTGGCTGTAAGAACCAGGGCCTCCTTCAGTTGTGGGTTGACTGGTCCGTTCCATTCATGGGAGTGTTTTGTTGTGGCTCTCGGAAAAAAAGGCTCCATAGCTACTGGTATTACCGCTGTGTGTGAGGCGCATTTGCACTGGAACGCTGTCAGTGCCCACCACGTTAAAAAGCAGTTTTACTTAAACACATCCAAATCCGTCTCTGCATGTCAGTGGGTACTTCTGGGGATCCAGCCATTTGGAAGTTCAAACACATTACCTCATGTTTCTAAACTTCTGTGGTCATGTGAAATGCATGCTGGGGTAAAAAGAAAAAAGAAAGATTTTGACTTTTGAGTTCATATTCATACCTCAGGTTTTGGCAGCTCTGCCCCTAGTCTGTTTTCACTGCAGAATGAAAACTGTCATTTATGATAACAATCTTAACAAGATACATGAATTAAAACATTATGATTTAACTGAAGGACTGACGTCCAGCTGGAAATGATGTACGGGAAATGTGTTCTGATTTAATGGCTTCTTTTAATTCAGCCAGCTGAAACAAAAGTGATTTTTGGGAGAGTAGAACAATATCAGCCCAGTCCAATGGCAGGATAAACAGTTTTGTTTGTTGTTTCAATATTGGCAGTCAAGCCTCGAAAACCGTACTTTGAGCAATTTTAAGGCTGCTGGGCTGGACCTCATTCTCCCTGACCGGAGAGTCTTGCTTTAATACTTGAGGAGCGCTGGGGAGTGTGGGGAAGCTTGTGGAGGTGTCATAGCGCCAGGGTCTGCTGCTGGTTTCCAGCCACCTTCTTTGTTGGAGAGGCTGTTAGACAGAGGACGGCTTTGTTTTCTCCCTTGAGAGAGAGAGGGAGAGAGGAAAAAAAAACAGCTTTCAATTTCTCATCCCTCTCTCCAGCCCGCAGTCGTTTCCCCCTGGCATCGGAGAGCTGGGCAGTAACAGCGTGCGGCGGTGCGGTCGGTCGCGAGGCTTGGCCCCGTTTGATTGGCTGAGAGAGGCCGCCAGCAGAGGCTGTGCCGAGAAGCCCGGCTCCAGAGACAATCAGCGGACAGGGCCTAATCCAAGTAGCCACATTAGGCCACATGAAATACCCAGAACCGACCAAATGAAATTAACATGAGGGCACGTGTGCATCTACCCGGGTTACGGTCACCCGCGGAAGGACACAGAGATCTGAGGTTTTCACAGATCTCACGGGACAGGAGGTGTATTTTAGGCTTATTTCACTGCCGCTCTTCTTTTTTTGCCTTCACATTTTTTCTGTCTGTTTTTCTCTGCTGCTGTTTCCGCCTGTCCTCCAGCGGTCTGCCTGGTTTCTCCATTAGTGGCCGTGGAGTGCAGTCATTCCTGAGAGGGTTTAGAAGCACTGAGGTCCAGCCGGAGCTCCACGGTGCTTTTCGTGAAGGGAACGGTCCTAGCTGTGTCTGCCAGGGCAGAAAGGGTTACTCAGTATTTGAGAGTAGGCCGCAATCCCTGAAGCACAAATGCCACCCCGTCTTCTCGCAAAACAGCTTCTTTTATTTTTCTCATTCAAGGAGAGCACTGAACTCAATGTTTTTTTTTTTTCTCATGCTGAGCTTTGATTAGAAGTAGACGATATAACCAGTAAATGAATAGAAGTATGTTGTTTGTTGGTTTTAAATTTTCAATTTAATTGGACATGAATTGAATGTTTTCATGCCTGTTTTCTTTGAGGGGTGAATGTAGTAAACACTGAAGTTCTTGTTTTTTCCCCTTTTTCCTAATCCGCATGTAAAAGAAAAAGGCTTCTTCAAAGTCTACCGGTTGAGTAGTCTATTCTGTAGAGAAAAGCAGAGGGAGGCCTCCTACGGATTCCAAAATGTATCTCACCTTTACGTATTTCAGGAGATTTTTCTGCTGGAATTTCAGCTCCAGTCGGTGCTCATATTTGTTTATCAGCCAAAAAGCTATGCGAGTCTTTTCTCCACAGTTATCCACTGTAAGCAGCTACTGTGAGAGCTCACCTGTATGCAGAGATCGATGCCATGAGTATGATATCAAGCAGATTAAAGAGCAGGTTATCATCTGCTGGTGAAATATCAGTAGCGCTTCTCCCAAAAGTTTTATATTGCCCACTCTTCCTTCGGTGTTTTCTTCATGAAAATACAGAATTCACCACCTGTTCCGTATCTTACATTATATTATTGTCATTTGGTGACCACTCTAATCCAGGGTGATGTACATACAGTAGGTTACAATTTTATCCATTTATACAGCTGGATATGTACTGAGGCAATTGTGGGTTAAGTACCTTGCCCAAGGGTACAGCAATGCTCTAGGGGGGAATCAAACCAGCAACCTTTTGGTTACGAGCCCTGCTCCTTACCACTACAACACACCACTGTTGCACATTGCTGTATCTGTTTTATACCTGTATATTTCTCATTGAAAGGCTGGGAAAATTCCTCCACTTCAGCTCATTGTGTAGTTACCGGTGTGTGTCCAAAGCAGGAGAGCCAGTCTCTCGCTCAGCTGGACAACCGCATGGAGTAACAGGCTTCTGAAAGGTAGAGGATGAGGAAGAGGTGTGCTCGCCGGGTCAGTTTTAGAGAGGTGAGCTGCTGGCTTGTGTGTGAAGCAGCTGAAATGACCTTTCTCTCTCCTTCTTTCCCTCAGATGGGAGGCGGACAGACCCACAGAGAGACGTGCTGACCCTCGCGGCCGATCCAGGACTACAGAGGGCCAGGCTTGGTGAGAACACCCTCCCGCTTTAGCGGTTTTAGTGCAGCTTCCCCGGCAGGGCTGGTTTCATTAAACAAACAGGCCGGTAAAACAATCATTTCATCAGAGGAGTTGGGGGCAGCAGTGTAGCATGGTGGTAAAGAGTGGGGCTCAGCACTAAAACATCCCTATGTGCAAGGGCAGGTCTATAGCATATATTTACTATTTTGTCATTAAACACTCACTCACACACCAATAACTCTTACAGTGTGTTGTTACCGTGATACCAACACAATATGCTATGACTTCAGTTAGTATGACTTGGGTGTTCAATAAAGCAAACAAGATAAGTACAATACTAAATCATCAGTGATTTGCAACTTCTGTATGATGTCATACTTGTGACATTGTGACACTCAAGACACTGAGTAGCAATGGAGAGCGAGTGCCTAATTGCTAACCCCAGTAATGAACGGCTGGGAAGTAAAATGGGGAAATAAAAGCACATGACTGATTGATTAAAGGCTGTGAGACAGCATCCTGCCCTTGATGGCAGTTCCTGGATGAATTCTTCTCATGTTTCTGTTGTGTCCCACCAGGCCTTTTAAGGCTCATCAATCCCACAAATCTATTTCAGGATAAGCATTGTTGTTTTTTTTTCTTTTGTCTTTTTTTAAAATAAATAATTCCTATTTTTAGCCTCTTCAAACCACTGACATCTTCTTTGTTGGTGTACTTGCAAGCAAAGGTGCTTGCAGTCTGTGATGTTTGATGAGGGTTAGAATATTACTACATTAAATAGTGTTCAGTTCTGGGGTGCTGTAAGCTGGAGTCATAAAATGGTTTGTTATTGTGAGGTATCAGGCTAGGTACATCTTCCATGGCCTCTTTTATCACAAGATATAATGGATTCATTAGACACCTGAGGGAACTTTAATGAATCATGGTCATCAGAAATTACATAGCCAGAGCCTTGTTCTTTCAGAGCCGAAGACATTGTGTTACTTAGCGCGCTTTTTTTGTGTAGCACAGTGTTTGACTGTAATCACGGAGTGCAAAGTGCAGCCTAATTAAGCTGTCGGTGTTATAATTCCCCAGGTTTTCTTTTTCATTCAGAGCATTTTAGAGTGAGTGGAACTGAGTTACAGAGCAGAGCCTTATACCTATATATAAGTGTAAACTGTCTGTAACTGGGTTGTTGTTGAACAGACAGTCATGCTTTTTTTTTTTAATCATGTAAATGGAAACGTGATCCTTTTGCATGTATTTGTGCGTATTTTAAGAAGAGTATAGTAAAGGTCAATTCAAGGTGCATGTTTTTGTGGATACGCTTCCTATTAAATACACGTAGCCTTGAGAGAGAGAGAGAGAGAGAGAGAGAGAGAGATGTTTATTTGAGTGCATTCTATCATTGTTTCAGTTCAGTATGTGTATAAACAATGATTTTGAAAGATGAATGGCCTTGTTTATGTAAGCATGACCACACATGAACGTTGTCATTTAGTAAACTCTTCCTTTCTTTTTTTTTATTATTGTGGGAAATCGGTTGAGCACAGCGGTCAATGACACTGTCGTTATCTGTGATGTTTGCCGTTCACAGGAGATTTGGTCAGTGAGTTCATTTTGTAAATAGCATGAGGGGAGAACGCACACAGTGCCTAACCTTGGGTAATATCCCAGTCCAGTCGGTTCTCTTCTCCCATGCTTTTTTACTGTCCGATTGCTGTCGTTTGAAGGTGCTGAGTTTTTCCTGCACATCCAAGATGCTTTGAAATGCAACTCTCTGATCGAGCGTAGGCCTGTAGCCAAAAGCAGCTCTCCTCAGAGCGCGTCCTTGTGGAACAAAGAATTAATTGAAACTCCGTCTCTGAGGACGGCGGCTTGTTACTGTCTGTTCGTGTTCAGGATGATTAGATGTTTGGGAGGCCAAAATGTCAGGCGCGATTTCAACTGCGGGGAAGAAAGAGGCAGCTGTAGAACATGAATGTTTTGTGCAGAAATGTTGTTGCTGATGCAGTTGGGTTTTTTGAGGGAACCGTGGCATTTTCTTTCTCCTGTTTTAGGTGGCGAGTTCTACACCCACAGCTCACAACGCAGGTGCCCCGCGGGAGGGGGCCCCAATCTGCCAGACCCGGGCACCACCCACCCCTACGCCCCGGAGGACATATTCCGGCTGAGCCTGGCGAAGGGGGTGTCCATGTCCCTGCCCTCCTCGCCCCTGCTGCCCCGCCAATCCTACATGATGCCCTCACGCTCCTGCAAGAGGTCCCCAGGTACCACGGCTCCGCAGCTCTCTTTTTCCAGCCAATCAGGCAAAAGCAGTGTGCGACAGAACAGGTGTCGTTTGTTTTCATACCCTCCATGGTCTGGTTGCCTGTGAAGATCTGTTCTGAGTGAGGTGAAGTAACCTAGGATAAAAATGTCGTGCTGTTTGTATAACGACCCTGAGACTGTGATGACTCATGACTGATGGGCAAGGTACTTAACCCACAATTGCCTCAGTAAATATCCAGCTGTATAAATGGATAACATTGTATTGAACTGTAACCTATGTAAGTCGCTTTGGATAAAAGCGTCTGCTAAATGAATAAATGTAAATGTAAATGTAAATGATGATGAGGTGATATCTGGGGATGTACTGTGAACAGAACAGAGCAGTGTGGCAGGCTTTGAACAAGCTTTTTTATCCCATTATGTGCTCCACTGTAAGCCGACAGTCCCCTCACATGTGACTCGAGCGTGTGCGATCACAGGGCCGGGACATGCCCAGCCAGGGAGGCCTGTTTGTTTTTCTGAAGGCCTCTGTGTTTGATCAGCTTCCTTCGGGGTCGTCACCGCGCGCCGATACCGAGGTGGCCCGGTTGACTGTCCCTTGTTTACTCTCGGGGGTGACACTTTCGGGATCTGAGGCGCGCGCGCGCAGGGGGGGGGGAGGCGGCATCTGGCTCTGAGCGCACCTCGCCCCCGTCCGTTTGTCTCCCGTGTGTCGCGAACACGGCGGACAGCAGCTGTGCGATCTTCAAAGCAAGCCGACCGCTGTATCCGCGCTTGTTTCAGGCCGAGCCTTTGTTTTCTGAAGACTTTGCAGTGAGGAATGAAGTCATTGAAGTCGTTAGCCTGACCCCGCGTGGAGCTCACATCTGGGGAGTGTCTGGGCAGTATTGTTTTTAAATGAGGCATATGCTTTGCAATTACCATATGCTACATTTTATCAGTAATTGTGGGCAGAAACAAAGGACACACATCCTGAAGAGTACAAAGTGGTTAAGTACTGAAAGGCTGAGTCTTTGACCACTTCTGATGGTTCTCATGGAGGACTTTTGCTGTCTTGAGGCCAATATAAGTGGCACACTGGCTGATTTTAATATTAGAGCAGATATACATTTCTGTGTTGGTGAAGTTAATAAACTGAGTTCTTGCATTTGTTCACTGAAGTGTTCCAGCCTGTCCTGTTTTGCATTGAGTAGTAAAAGGGCTACGCACACAGTCGGTGGGTTTCACGGTACCAAAATAACTTTGTTTATCAGACTGTCTCGATAATGAGTGTATGGTCGGGGCAGCGCTCAATACTGTACAAACCGGCGTCAGCTCACTGCCTCTGAAAACACCTTTGCTTTGCCATCTGCAGGCTCCAGGGGCACTGCAGTCCGATTCTTTTTATCATCAAAGACAGGCTCGGTAAATAAAGCCCCGCAGATCGAGCGAGGGAGAGGGAGGGCTGAGTGCCTGGAGGTGAGGCCGGGGGGGGGGGCAGAGTGCCCGGGGGCCGTGAGGGGCTGTGTCCATTACACACAGCCTGCGCTGTAAAAACCGCGAAGGTAAACAGGAAGATGGGGGGGCGGGGCAGGGGCTGAGAAGGCTACTTTATAGAGGAGGAGGAGGTGTTGGGGGGAGGGGGGTGGGGGCAACGGCTTGTTCCCTTTCGCAGATAGGTGTTAAAATGACAAAGGTTGGGTGAGAGGAAGGAGTCTCAGCCCTGCATAATGAAGACCAAGGAAACACCCCCCCCCCCCTTTTTTTTAACAAAGAAACCACCATCCTGCAGGAGGGAACTAAAGAGGTGTGTCGCTGGTCGAATACCATACGAGTGAAAACAAACAAATCCAGTTAAGCTGATTGAATTAAAGGAAACTCTTAAACTTGAAGCATATGGTTTTGCTCTGTTCTGGTGGAGCGTCATTTTGAGAAGCAGAGACATCATGGCCACCCAGCAGCCTGGTGATAATGGATGTTTTGTGAAAAACTGTGCTGGAGCTATGAGTCAATCGCAGCCATAGTGACTCATGAGGAGATCACACCAACTGCCTGTCTGTCAAGTAGAGGGATCACACCAGCGCTTCTCCGTGTCTCTCGCAGTGAGAGATGAGGGGAGCGCAAGGGTCAGAAAATTTCTCAACCTGTGCCCGCAGCTGTGCCCTGCCACCTGGCAAGCCGACCCTCCCACCTCAGAGCAGAGGGGTCCTCGGGAGGCTGTAACGTCAGTTATCGCTCTTTTTCCTTTCTTTTCATTAGCCTCGTTTCTGCTCAGTTTTCTGACGGATAATAATCGCTGCAGTATTGTTGTGGGCCCGTTTTAATGGCTACCCTTTTTAAGGATCACACGAGAAACGCTGAGCTAATTAAAAGCGGTCCTTGCAGCCAGCGAGCGCCGGTCCTGGCGCTCTTTGATCAGCCAGGGGGAGAGAGCCGTTTCAAAGCGGCACAGGCTTGTGATTACCACGCCGCTCCGTTTACGCTCACAGATCAGAAGGGGTCCACAAACGACCCCGTTGCCATTCTGAGGTGACGTAGGACCTGGGCTGACTCCACAGTGACCTCCGCTGGTCATGAGGGGTCATTGCACCTGCTCGGGCTGTCATTGCCCCTCTCAAGGTCATGCAACCATGAGCCGTCGTCCAAAGAGAGGAGTGCTCCTTGGTGTGCTGTGAACCTAAGGTAGCCTCAGGGGGCAACCTAGAGGGGGGTTAGGTCATCAGGTTGCAGGTCTGTGTTTGTAAGTCCCCTCCGACAAATAAAAATGTTGTAGGAGCAACAGCTCTGTATGAGTCATGCAATGCATGATGGGTACTCATGCTCAACATTTATGTCACTCTGCAGGGAGACATAACAGAGCAAGTCATTTCACATTTATGGTGCCCAGAGCCGCCTTATCATTTGAATCTGTACACCGGCAATATGAGAAAAGCAGGGTTTTTGGTGACCATTTTTTGCTCGGACATACTTTCAGTTGTACATTCATTGTTCTGGTTCCAGGTTGACCCTTCTTTTATAGCAGATGTTGTGCAGGTCATGACAGAAGTGAGGATTCTGGGTATTTTTTCAGATGAGCCTCTGGAAGGCTGTGAAAACTGAAGTTTCTCCCGTCACTTCTCAGTTCGCACTGCTGATTGGTCCCTGTGTGCGTGGTACCCAGGTGCCAGCCGCCTGGAGAGCGAGGCTAATTCATTATTCATGCTCTCGTATGTGTATTTCACGTATGCAAATCCATTATTTGAGACACATCAGTCATTTCCAGGGCTGACAGCCTTAATCAGGGTGATGTGCTGGAACTGTAACTCATTTACATTCAGCCTCCCCTGGTGGAGCGCTGGACTCGGTGCATCGCTGACTGACCTGCCATGTGCGCCAGGGACCCCCGGGTCAGGATGTCTGAGCAATAGCCTCCACCCCGCACACCTACCCTGTAGTTACATTACCTCTGAACGTGGTTGTCACTAGCGCTCCGGATTGATGGCGTGTGGATGTCCCAGAACCTCGGAGCAAATTGGATCAGAGTTCTGACGTCCCACGCCACCGTTACACGCAGTTCCCTCTTTCAGGAGAAAGGACTGCGTCTGGAGGAAGGCTTTACCGGAGGGTTTGAGTTAAGAGCGAGATCACAAGAATCACATTTCGCTGCCACCCTTATCACAAGCCTTCCCTTTATCTCTGTCCCCCTTTGAAAAGGGCCTCAGTTCACCGGGAGTTCAAGGAAAAGCGCCTGTGAGTGATGGTTAGGCCGCACAGACGCTGGTCTGGCCCATTATATGGCAGGGGACAGGGCACTCGGGGCCCATTCCTGCCACTCTGTGATGAATTTGGGCTCGATCCCCTCTCAGTGGCCTGAGAGGTCTGTGCTTACTGTATTAAAGAGAGATAGGAACACCTGGAGCCAGAGCTCCGCTGCGGTCATGTGATGTTTATGATATTAACTACAGTCCTATTTATCATCCAGTCAATACCTTGGGTCCTTATTGCACGTACATGGACTGGGTACAGTTCTTGCTACGTAACTCCCCCGGCAGTAAAGATGCAGTTATTTCAGTCTTATTGAAATACCTGAGAGAATAAAAGGCGTTCGCATATTATGGGGATATCAGCGTATAGGCAGGTACATTAGCAGACTGTGGCACTCCGTCAGGGGCTATTGATTGAAGGAGTGCAGTAGGATTGTGTGAATGGGAAAGACTGGCAGTCAAACAAACAAGAGGGCTGCCGATAACCTGACATTATATTGGTACAATTGGCAGCGGCGAGATTAGACTGACGTCAACAAATAAGCCCCCTCGGTAAATGCTACAGGCAGGTCGATGAATTATGGATGGAGTTGATGTGGCCTTGCGCGTTTTCCTGTGAATTTGATTATTAAATCAAGGACATGAAAGGAATGCAATTTAAGATGTAATATCTCAACTGATGTACAGTACTGGCCCTGCTAGCCTTGTTGTGACACAATATAATATAGATCTTTCTGTAAAGATAGGTTATATTTGTGTGTGTGTGTGTGTGTGTGTGTGTAATACATCATATATATATGGAAACACCAAACAATATATGAATATTTATTATTTATTATTCAGAACAGCTTCATTCCAGCATGGCTGCAAAACTCAGGGATCCTGGAATGCCGTTATACAGGTTTTATACTGTTAATGGTGGGATATTGGACCATTCTTCAAGAAGGAAAGCCTCCGGTTCATTTGAAAGATGAAGCTAAGCTGAGATGAGCTGGGTTCCTGAACTTCCCATAAAGGTTCAGTGACGTTTAAATCTGGTGATTGGGACAGCCATGAAAGGTGTTTGACTTCATCCTGGTTTCCATGAAACCGTTCTAGAATCAGCTTAGCAGTGTGTATGGGGGGTGTTATCAATATGGGAACATCTTGAGGAAACTTTGTTTGTGCCATAGGGTGCACCTTGTTGCCTAAAATTACTTTGTATTCCTTGGCCTTAATTCTACCATGCAGAGTTATAATCGGACCCAGTGATTCTCCCAAGATGGCTGCCTGTACCATAATGGGTCCACCACCATGTTTAACAGCTGGGAACAGGCAGTGTGGGTTAAAGGCTTTCTTGGACTTTCTCCAAATATGTCTAGGTGTAGGAAAAAGAATAAAAGAATAAAAGGCAATATCACTTTCTTACACTGCTCTGAAGGTTTTGTGCTCTTTCTTGTGACCAATGTTCACAAGAATATTAATAAATAAATGTAAATGTAAACGTTCCCTTTACCTAATGCGGGTTTTCTTTGTCTGCCGTAGGCTGTTGTGAATTTTGACACTGTTCCTTGACGCGTTGAATAATTTTGAAGTTCTTTTTGCAGTAATTTTGCTGTGAATGACACACCTGCAATTCAGGCACCAACTATTTCGCTTTTAGATCTAAATCTTTTACAGCTCTTGTTGCTTTAGAAATGTGCACATATAAAGTGTTGATATTAAAAACATCTTTTATAGGAGAAACGCATTGTTAATTAGTATTGACTTTAATATGAAATACATGTGTAGACTCTTATGATATACATGTAGGTACTTAACCCAGAATTGCTTCAGTAATTTAATGTGACTTACATAGTCACTGTAGATAAGAGCATCTTCTAAATGACTGTAATATAATGTAATAATTGCTGAACTAGTGCAGAAATGTGAGGCAATCCTCAGATACAAGCACAAACTACTAAGACAACCATTTTCTACACTACAAGTCCCACGATGCACCAGGAGGCAGGGGCCGATCAGAGGATAGATGCATGCCCCTATACCGCTGGCCGATAGCTCACAGGCACCTACACGGGTCACAATGACAAGGTGATTCTGGCTGACCTACCTGCCCCCATCACTGGTGGAATGGAGCCAGTCTGCTCCACAGATATGGGCTCTTGATCATTGTCAGGAGATGACATGGCCGGGTTCCAGCTCAGGCTGTAGGGCTCAGCCTCTGTCTCAGCCACTTGGGACTTGGGGCCCTCTCCTTGTCTCTTTTTGATGGTTTTAAACTGTCCAGTGGGTCTGCTAAAGCCTTTAGCGGTGTCTGCTTCACTTCAAAGCCACTGACATGTCCCAGTTTGAAGGGGGCCCATGTTAGCAGGTGCGTCTGAAGATGCTTTTGGTAGCTGGTAGCTGTGCTAAGATTCGCTGTCTCACTCACGAAAATGAGCACTTCTGTAAGTTCCCGTGGAAGGTGATTTGTAAAAACCGAGACACCTTTACATTATTGACATTCAACAGTCACAGTAGAACAATGTGAAAACAAATGGGATGTTGGAGGATGCATGTTAGCATGACTGCGGAATATGATCACAGGGATCACAGACTGGCAAGCTACAGGAGATTCCAGCAGTGAGAATAATTTTCTGGTGGAATCTCCCTTTACTCTGCTGATGAGTCTGTGCTATCCCTTTTCCTTTCAATCGGAGAGACCATCTCTAGATGACATTCTCAGTAATGGGCATCTTATATTACTCTACAGGTAACTACAGCTGGAAATGGCACTCCTACTGACTAGCAGTTTGAGCCATTCCAGGTTACTGGGGGCTGGTCAGTGTGCTCAGTGGAGGTCAGATTCCACTCAGTATACTGTCCACCTTCTAATAAAATCTAGTATAGCTCAAACTGTAGCATTGGGAATGTTATTTTCCATCCCTAAGTGACCTGCGTACTGTACAGGACCCTCTGTTTTCTCAGACACACATATGCACGCACACACACACACACACACACACACACACACACACACACACACACACACACACACACACACACACACACACACACACACACACACACACACACACACACACACACACCATCTCTCACCAAAAGGAGGATTCGCTTTGAGAATCCTGCTCTTTGATCATAATTCTTGGACTGCCATCTTCTGAGTATGGACATTATCCCGAGGGGAGTCATTGTGAGATGTTTTGGTAAAAAACCAGCTCCTAGAGTTTCATTTCCGTCAGAACTGGAAGTCTAATATTTGAACAGAGAAGTAGAACTTCTCCAGGCCATTTTTTTTTAAAATTGTTTAGCTACAATTTTTAGTTTCTACTTTTCTTTAAACAAATTAAAAAGCGAGAAATGCTGAAGATTTTTGGATTATACAGCCAGCTCATTACTCGCACGGGAGAGAGGGAATTACCAGACATGACCATGAAACATGCATGAAGCATTATGGCCCATTTGCAATTCCCCCACACCGGTTATCTCCTGAACCACATTACTTAAGGAAGAAAAATGTTGACTATGAATAAAATGAATAAAGTATCAAGTTATTTAGCATACGTGTAGCATGCACAATCTGCACATCTTCGTAGCCCTCGAATAAGCTCGTGTTAAAGTTGGACGTGAAAAAATAAAAGCGACTGTGCTGAGGTCACAGGGGTCCTGCCTTTTTCAGAGCCTCTGGTGCACTGCAGGGTTAACGGACACTGAGAGGAATTTGGCTGGGCGGAGAGGGATCTGTGGAGCACTTTGACTGTATCTGCTGCGTGGGCAGGACAGACACATCCTCAGTGCCATTTAACTTCCAACAGCATCCATTCTGTTCCCCAAGCCGAATAATAAAAGCGTGTCTTCGGGAAACAGAAAGGAGGCCATTGTCGCTCCGCTCTTTTTCTCCTCGCTGTACAGAGGATGTCTCACACGGAGAAAGAATAGACAAGAGAGCCAAGAAGTCCGTCTGAAAGGATGCTGTGGAGCTTTGCGTTTTTGGGAACTTCTGAGGCCTTCCTCATTTCGTTTCCGGCCACCCTGATTCTCACGCTGTTGCGTGTTGGTCTCTGCTGTGCAGTGCTCCTCGCTTTTTTTAAACGTTATTGGCATTTAACAGACGCTTTCATCCATAGCAACTTATATTCGTATTTTACAATGTTATCCATTTATACAGCTGGATATTTACTGATGTAGTTGTGGGCCAAGTACCTTGCCCACGGGTGCAGCAGCAGTGCCCCAGCGGGGAATTGAACCGGCAACTTTCGGTTACAGATCCTGCTCCTTAGCCGCTATGCTACGTTGCTGCCCCACTTATTTATACGTATTCATCTGTAATTTTCTTACAGTTGTAGGATTAATTGGAGTCATAAATGTAAAATTAAATTCTGTTGCTGCATACTCTAAGTTCCGTAATTCAAACCCTACATGTGATGTAACTATGTAACGCAACATTAAATTGTATAGCCTGTTCTAATTAATTGGGAATTAATGTCGGTTATATACTAATGCGTGCTGATATGGCTGAGAAGACCATCAGGTGTAAATCTGCGTGAGGTAAAGCATAAACGCAAAAAAAAATTTGCGTAAACTTACCCATAAGCAGATGTGATTTGAAAGTGTTGTATTACAGTGGCAGTTTCTGCAGTGCTGCCGGTGTGTGTTCATGTGTGTTAACACACCGAGGAAGGCTTGCCAGACTAGTGATCTGCCTCTTTCAGCCAAAATGGGGTCACCGTGAGGCACTCCACAGAGAGCAGCTGTCACACAAAGACTCGCCGAAAACCCTGGGATTTGGCTCCTCTGTCTCCCCCCACCCTCTCTCCTCCGCCCCGAAACCTGCCTGTCACCAGCCCCATCGCAGCGGAAAGGTGTCAGTCTTTCAGACACGGCTGGCAGAAAGTCACCACGCACAGGAGCACGGATGCGTTCGGCTCTGCTGGCCCTGGACCTGTCCTGCTCGGACGGCATTAGGGAAGGAAGCTGTCACATCAGCGGTGAGGAGGAGAGTCCCTCTCACACCGCCGCGTACAGCGGCTCCGAACCCGCGTTAACATGGTGAAAACGCACATGCTTGAGTGCGGGAACGAAGACGCCTTGTGCGAGAGATCCTCTCGCACTGGTATAAGAACACACCAGCAGTGGCTGTTTTGCTCGTTGTGTTCGGCAGTGTCGCAGCGGTGAATTGTAATGAGGAGATGAAAAGGATCTCATGGCTTGTTCCTGCTTTCCTGGGTTTTTCCAATTAATGCGTTTTGTTTTCATAGTGAACCCCTGTGGTGTTCTCCTCTTTTGATTTGTGTTGCTTTATGACTGCTTCATGGAATAACATGGAATAAGGGGGGCTGGGGGAGCCACATAAGACTCCAAAGCCTGGTCATTTACCGAAAGATGTGATGGGTTTCCAGATGAGCGTCTTAGATATCTGGTCTCATCCGGTCTCAAGACATATGGAGGGAGGTAACATGTTCAGCCCAAGTATAGCGCTTTCTCCTTCATTTGACCTTCAGCTCGCTTCAGGGCTACATTACAGACATTGGTAAGGCTGCTTATTATGTATAACATATAATTCTAAAGGCTGCGCAGTGTGACAACAAGCAGAGGCAGTTGTCACTGGATCTGATGGTCTGAGCTTTTGCAGAACACAACAACCTGTAGTTTTGTAGTGTGTCTGTTATAAAAATACAGGTAGGTAATACAGAAAAGCAGGAATATATGGCAATCCATTACCTTTAATTATTCTTATATATGATGGTGTTTAAGTAATAAATGCTGTCCCAGTGCCGTCAAAACATTTAAATTAGCTTTCACTATCCCAGTGCAAATATTGTGTGTGTGTGTGTGTGTGTGTGTGTGTGTATATATTCTTTGAAGTCTGATTTGAGTTATTTATGCTCTCAATACAAATAAAAAAGGATCTTAATTCAAGATGTCTTTTTGAGAGCAAATAAAAATATTCTGCTCTCACTATTTCCATTATTGTCACAATTTTACTAGATACAACATACGTGAACAAAATCAGACGGGTTAGCAATACCACCAGAGGCCATTTTAAATGCCATAAGTACATATAGGTAGCATTGTGAGTGATTGACTTTTGAAAGTAAATAAATGGTAAATGAACTGCATTTATATAGCGCTTTTCTACTCATTTGAGTACTCAAAGCACTTTATAGTTATATGCCTCACATCTACCTACCAGTGGCAGAGGCTGCTATACAGGCTTACCAACTGGCCACTGGGAGCTGTTGGGGGTTCAGTGTCTTGCTCAAGGA